>NC_062217.1:51275190-51589736 GCF_902686445.1 Sciurus carolinensis | reverse complement strand
GTTACTTATAGGAGTATCAGTATTGAAAAGATATTCATGATATACTACCAATAATTATTAATGACAAAAAAGTATGAAAAGATTTCAAAATTTCTCAGGTGTTCCTTATCACTCACTAGTATCTCTGGAAAGACACAATACTCTTTCAGACTGCAGTCCCAGATTTCTCATGGAAACTAATGATCAGCAAGTTAAAATGATTTATATAGATTAAATTGTGGGAGTATTGGAGATAAGAAATTGACTAGGAAGCAATATTTTTAAGATATCAAGTTGATTTGACCAATGCTGCCAGCAGAATAGATGCCTCTTTCTTGTAGGAGCTTGTCATGAAGTATATTTGTTAGTTTAGTTCAAAGAGTGAAAAAACTCAAAGGCAGAAAAGAAATAAAAAAGATTTCTTCTCTGTTTAAGGATACACAGATGAGAGAAGGGAATCAATCCATCTATATAAAGAAGAAAATTCATAATCTTCCAAAAAGCAAGACTAGCAGTTAATGCCCAAGATTATTAAACATTGAAATTCAGTTTCAGTATTAAACCCTTGGTTTTGCAGGATGTGTATGCTCACATACAAAATATTTTAAAGGTCAGAAAATCAATCAGCTGTATTTTTCTTGTCATGCCTCCTAGGTTTGGCCAATATAATATAACAAATACTATTTTGTATTTTAGTTTTGTGCCAACTTGATTGATTCTCCATAAACCCATTATTAAGGTCAGTATATTGTAGGTCAAAGGCTGCTGTGGGATGAAAAAAAAAAAGATGGCGGAAGGTCAGAATAATCACATACAACATGTAAAATAAAGATTTTTCAACCCTACAGTTAAAAATTGTAGTAGTAGTAGTTCCCAAGAGCCTTGTAAAATGTTTATGTGGCACAGAATTCTATAACGTGGAGAAAACTTCTATCATTTTTTTGGAGCCTGAGGATTGAAACAGTCATTTACAGGTTTGAGTATTTGAGTCATGAAAGTACAGTAAACTGACAGAGTGAAAAGAGGGAGCTATGATATATTGTGCCAAACATGACTGTCTTTCTGTATTATAATACTATGTTACAGAAAATCTAAAGAAGCAAAAGAGCACATGCAATACACAAAAGGATAAGAATCACTGCTTACTGTCATTGTTTATAAAGATATAAAGCATGGTCTAAGTGCATCACATCATATGATGCTATAACATTTTTCTAGAAGATAGAGGAAATGCATGATTGCAATGTGTATGGAGAAAGTGATAGAGTCAAATCTTAAAATTATAGTATGGTTTCTTGTCCTGTTATTGGGTATATGTGTTCCAAAGGACAGAATATGGCATTAAATTGCATTTATAAATAAAGACAGTTGTCTATGGGAAAATTTTTAAGTTATTTATAGTAACCATAGAGTATCCTTGTGGCATCCAAGATTTAACATAAAGACCACTTCATCCCATAATTAATTGGAATTTAGTTGGCTCTTAACATTTTGACTGTTCATTTATATCCATTGTCATAGTTATTATTTGCATGAAAGAGTATCTTACTATAAGTCCATAACCCTTGAACACAATTCTGAAATTAAAAAAAAATTAAAACTAACCTAAATTGATGTAGACTATTTTTACACAAGTTTGAAAATTCAACCCTTTTCACTAGGAGATATTAAAAAAAAAAGTGTTGTCACAGACTGCCTTGGCTATTTTATGGTAGATACAGCTAATATAGGGAAGAAAGCAAAATAAAATTGAATTCTGAAATATATGTAACCCTCAAGGTTTGAGATAAAAGATTAGCTGTCTATCATACATATATGAGGATAGTAAGACTGGTAGAGTTTAAATTATGCAAGATTATATTATTCAAATCAATCCTATAAAGTAATTGTTACAATTTCCATTGATCTATTTTGACAAAATTAAAACTGAGAGTTTAGGTAATTTGTTAAACATAACCAATTAACAACTGTCTGCACAGACAAAATAATTTCTCTGTTAGAATCATCTTATCTCTCAGTGCATTTGATTTTTGAGTTTTGTTTGTTAACTGTTTTTATAGATCATTTGGCAGCCACCACCCAATTTCTATACAAATGTCATCTCTGATGTGGTTGAAATAGATTTTTTGTATCTGCTAAAGTAAATTTGCTAATCAATTGTCCATAATGGGCTCTATGCAACAATATATACATCTTTAAACATTTTTTTCACATTCCTTACTATCACCTATATCATACTTCCTTATTATGTTCTTTTATATATTTACACATTTCCTTCTACACCATTTCAGATACACGCATCTTTCATATGAGCTTTTTGACACACTCTGAATTTATGCATCTTCCTATACAAATATGATCTCATCAGAGAGAGTGCCCCTGAATGGCATGTGTATAATGTTTTCTATCATTAATACCTTTTCTCTTTTTACTTCATTAATATTCATAATAGTAATTACTAACTTTAATTATGTTGCATTATTAGTCATTTACTAGTTGATTATTGGTTTCCCTCCTATTACAATGTAACTCCCATAAAGAACTCATTTTCATGTACTTCCTTACGTCTATCTATCATATGCTAAATACATGACCTGTTGGTTGTAGTCATTCCATAAATGAATTATCCATTTTATCACTAAGGTTAAGAAGTTTTCATCAACAGCTTGCCTACCGTAATCAACATCCTAACACATCTTGGCATCTCAATATCTCCCTTTCTCTAGCCCATTTTCTATTCTGCAGTCAGCTTAATTATTTTCTAAAAATAGATTTGATCATTTCTCATCTAATATTCCATCTGTACTAAGAGCATAAAGATCTTGAGTGGATTCTTGTGGTTCTGAATCCTCAAAATAATTCAGAAAGCTCTATGCAGACTGATCTTTGCCTATTTCTTCAACTAATTTGCTCTACTTGCTATTGATATTTTTGTCTATTTGTTTTTAATTTGTTTTTTATTATTTCATTACTACATTATAGTTAAACATAATAGTAGGGTTCATTTTGACATAATCACACAGACATGATAAATAATTTGCTCCATTTCAGTCCCCATTATTCTTCTTTTCCTCCCCTTCTTCCTAACCCAGTTCCCCTTCTTCTACTTTACTGGTCTTCCTTCTACTCATTGTAAATTTCAAATTGGTGCTTTACAGATATACATAATATTGAAACTCACTTTTCACTCTGAATTCTTCCTAGTTCAATGTTGGTAATCTGCTTTAGTCTGTAACCGTGTTCCCATGTTTCCCCTACACAGCCACCAAGCAAATCCTTACTTTGGAAGCACCCTTTCCTTTATACTACACATGACTTTCTGTTAGAAAACACTTTGTTTCAAATCTAATATTTCAGATTAGTCACTCTAAGGCTCATATCTGTGATCCCTAGAAAATGTCAAGGCTTTCTAAATAGGCTTCCAAAGTATCAACAATTGTTCTCTGTTGCATGGTTTTCACAACTGTAACTGTGTATGTATGTCTGTGTGCACACATAAGGTTATTTGACAGATGAGTGTTTCACCTTTTTATCTGTTATCCCTTACAAGCTGCCTGGTTTCACCTAAAGTGCACATCACTATTTCCTCACATAATGCCTAAAATACAAAAGAAACTCAAATATTATTTTAGAAGTGAAGAAATGACTAATTGAATGAACAAATAGTATTCTGGTCCTTAAGACAAGAATTTCACTACAAAAGAAGAAATTGTCAAGTTAATAAATTAGCTTAACTTCTATTTTTTATGAGGGAAAAATATAAATAGGAAGATGCATTTAGAATACAGCTTAACTTGCTTCCTGTACATCATCATCATTTTTTGTTCTTTTTCTTCTATATGTTTTTCAATCTTTCCATAGTTTCACTGATGTTATGGAGATATTTTAGTAAAATATTTTCCCTTGATGGTTGGAGATATCTTGTATATATTTTATCTCTGTTGCTGAAGTTCTTGTTACTAATATGGAACCTCCAAGGAAATAGTTTCAAAATAAATCAAAACAAACAAACAAGTATCTTGGGGAGCATAAAAGCAAAACTATAAAAAATCTAGTTGATATTATAATGTATTTGAGTCCTAGTGTACACAATTTTAGGATGAAAGGCAAAAGGAGGAGATTAATTAGCAATGGATAGAACAGAGAGAGAAGGAATGTGTAAAGACAAATCCTTGGGGAAGGATATAAAATACCAATACATCTATGAATCTACTCTTTTATAATACGTGTGTATATATGTGTATATAAAATTAAAGTAAATAAAGGCTTACTTTGGTATTTTTTAATATCTTGAATTTAATATCTGGGAACAGATTGGAGAATACAACATATTTCATAAAAAATTCTGCCACAAATCACTGGTTGATCACTCACATAAGTTTTACTATTTTATTTTTACAAATAGGCTATTGAATTATTTAGTTCTTCTTGATCAATAGTAATCAAATAAGTATTATTTACAGGGTCCCTTCTTTTTAACCAACAATTCTGACTGAGTGGAATATAAAATACAGCTGAATGAATAAGTAAAATATAACTCCTGCAGTCACTTGACTGTTAACAGGACCTGAAGCAAAAGTAGGGGGTATGCTACATTCAACAAAATGTTATTATAATGATTTTTTAATATACATGTGGGATTTGTATTTTTCTCCATTTTTGTAGTGAGGATTCAAGGTATTTATATCCAATTTAGCAACATATGGAATGAATTATAAAAATGAAAATACAAACATTTGTTCATTGCTAATGCTTTGAGTTACATAATAATTATATCACGAATTTCTGTGAACCTGTGCTCTAAAACAAGAATCCAAACATGCATTTGCCATTAGTACCTCTGAAAACATTTTATGAGAATTGTTAATGCAAGCTCTTCAATGATTCTAGGGAAGAAAATAAGGCAATACACTTCCAAACTTATTCAGCAAAAGGCATGGATTTTTTTAAATGTATACTAGCTCCCACATGTTGTAATACCAGGTTTTTAAATTGCCAGTCCATTTTTTACTTTATATATTTTTATTATGTGTCATATCTACAGGATAAGACAAAGAAAGATACATTAAAAGAAAGAGAAGAATCTAGAATAAAAGAACCAAACATGTGAGTTGGAATCAAGGTTGCCTGGATTCTATTCTGGTCTCTACCAGTTACTAACCACTATATTAGGTAGTTAATTACAACATAAAAATATTGCCCATGTTAGGTGGTTTTAAGTGCTAAATGGGATATTCCATGCAAAGCACAAAATTAAAAAATCATGGACAATGGTAAGTTCACATGGCTAAAATTCTTTAAAAAAAGTGTGATATTATTTAAAGTGATTTTTAATTTCACAGATTATACCTGACAAAACAATTTATTTTTAATTAATTTTACAGAGTTCAGGAGTTCTTAATAGACACCCTCAATCTCCTATCTGGTCCCTGAAATTATTCTTTTTAAGTAAGTTTGGTTGTATATGGTTATACAAATTCTCATTGAGTAAAATATTAACTGCTCTCCCAATGTGGTACATTAGATCTCTAGTATTGTTCTTCTCACATGTTTGCTACTTTGTATCCTTGAACCCACATTTATTCACTCTTTCTCTCCCTACACCTGGTAACTACTGTTCTATTCTCTTTGTATATTCATTTTTTTCTTTTCTTTTATATTTCACTGATAAATAAAATCATGCATTATATTTCTTATTGTTTCTGAATTATTTTCACTTACTATAAAGTCCCCCTGTTTCATCTGTTTTGAGGGAAATGGAAGAATCCCCTTTCTTTCTTTAGGCTGAATAACATTCCAGTGCATACATACACCACAATTCCTATACCCACCTGTTGACCAATGGAGATTTTGTTTCCATCTCTTGGCTTCTGTGAATAGGGCAACAAACATGGAAATGGGAATGTCCCCTTGACAAACTTGTTGCCTTTCCTATGGAAATATATCAAATAATGAGATTGTTGGATTGTATAGTAACTTCACTTTTTGAGCAACCTCCATACTCTTTTCCACAATGACCATACTAATTTAGATTCTTTTTTTCTTTTTTTTTTTTTTTTGTTGTAAACAAATGGGATACATGTTGTTTCTCTGTTTGTACATGGAGTAAAGGCATACCATTTGTGTAATCATAAATTTACATAGGGTAATGTTGTTTGATTCATTCTGTTATTTTTCCCTTCCCCCTACCCCTCCCACCCCTCTTTTCTCTCTATACAGTCCTTCCTTCCTCCATTCTTGCCACCCTCCCTAACCCTAACCCTAAACCTAACCCTAACCCTAACACTAAACCCTCCAAACCCCATTATGTGTCATCATCTGCTTATCAGTGAGATCATTCATCCTTTGGTTTTTTGAGACTGGCTTATCTCACTTAGCATGATATTCTCCAATTTCATCCATTTGCCTGCAAATGCCATAATTCTATCATTCTTTATGGCTAAGTAATATTCCATTGTATATATATATACCACAGTTTCTTTATCCATTCATCAATTGAAGGACATCTAGGTTGGTTCCACAATCTGGCTATTGTGAATTGAGCAGCTATGAACATTGATGTGGCTGTATCTCTGGAGTATGCTGATTTTAAGTCCTTTGGGAATAGGCCAAGGAGTGGGATAACTGGGTCAAATGGTGGTTCCATTCCAAGTTTTCTAAGGAATCTCCACACTTCTTTCCAGAGTGGCTGCACTAATTTGCAACCCCACCAACAATGTATGAGTGTACCTTTTTCCCCACATCCTCGCCAACACTTGTCTAATATCTTGGGTTTTTTTTAAGAAAATAAGTGAATTAGAATTGACATGCATGGGATTACTCAAATGTGTTTGTACAGAAAATTGTTTTGTGTCATCACTAAACTAAAAACAAGGTTACTAAGAGTTATGTCCTAACAGGTACAATTCTATACACAAAGTGCTTATGTGATAAAATACATGAGAGTCTAAATAAGTGCTAAGAAAGTCTGTAAATAAACAAAAAGGGGGAATAGGGGAGACCTTCAGGTCCCCTAAAGATAAACTTTCTCTTTGCCTCTTTATTTTAAATTTTTTAACTCTGGTTAATGAGGGTCGCTCTGCCACTGAGAGACATGGCAATCATAAACAACATGATAGAGTGACGGTAAAATGGAAGGATGTTCTTACAGGACAATGGAACGGCCCAGACCCGGTGCTTTACTGGAGCCGCGCCTCGGTTTGTGTGTTTCCACAGGATAAAACATCGCCTATCCGGGTTCCTGAGTGACTAACTCGACCAGTGCCAACGCTACCAACAAGTAACTCAGACCAACAAAATGAAGATGCTGAACATACTCCTAATGACCATGATGCTCATAGCCTTTCCCCCTTGAACTAACTTACAACCTCTTTTTAGTCTCTTAGGAGGAACAGTTCAACTATTTACCTTTTCACCCGCCCCAGTTTGTGTGTTTCCCCCTTTTTAATGAAACAACTGCTTCTCTCAATTGTACTTCAGATTTATGCTATCTCTCTCAATGTTGGAATGCTTCTAGGTTCCCGCTGGCAGACTTAATGTATGTTCCTACCTTCCTACCAGTCCCAGTCTCTGTTACAGATACGGAATTGCCAGTGTTACTATCAAGAAACAGGAGAGATTTTGGCATCACAGCGGCTGTGGTCGCCACAGTAGCAGTCTCTGCAGCGGCAGCCGCAACCGCAGCAGCAGCATTGACACAACCATACAGACAGCAACAACAATCACTTGGCTGAAAATACAGCTGCAGCCTTACAGACTAAAGAGACCCTAAACCAATATCTAACAGTAGGCATACTCCTTGTAAATCAAAGAGTGGACTTACTACAAGAACAAGTGGATATCTTGCAAGAACTTTTGGGATTGGGATGTGTTTATCCTTTAAGAGCAGTGTGTGTCACCCCTATTGCTTATAATAACCTTAGCTCTGTGGTTATGTTATCTAAAAATCTCTCTGTCTACCTTACTGGTAATTGGTCATCTACGTTTGATAATGTAACCAGTCAGCTATGAGCTGAAATACTCAGAGTCAATGCCACCAGGGTTCAAGTTCCATCGGTAACTGAGATGTTCTCTTTGTTATCTAAAGCCCTGGGATTGACAAAACAGTGGGCTGGAACAGTAGCTATTCTGATTATTATCTGCTTAGGGATAGCCTATGTTATACGCAGCCAAATCAGAGCTCGCCAAGATGCTGTTGAGACAGGCACATCCCCCAAGTATGGCTAAGCATGCTGGGCCACGGGTAAGATCCGTGGAAATGCATACCAACCTAAGACAGGGTTCTAATGCCTGGAGGTCAGAATTCCAATGACGGGTAAGGATTTAATTTTCCATGGACAATCTAAGACAGGCATGGTCCCAAGTCATCTTTTCTTTATTTAAAGAATAAGGGGGAGATGTCAGGGGCGGGCTCTGAGGGCCCCAGATCTGCACCGTGGCCTGATCTCTAAGATGGCAGCTTGCCAGACATAGCTGCACTCATATTCAAGTTTTAGGAAGTAACTCTGGTTGGCTGTTGTACATGAGGCAATCCTGGTATCTCCCTGGAGACTGTTCCTTGATAGGCTGACTTTCCTGGTAGTCTACTCTCTGATAGGCTGATGTTCTCAATATAAGTCTGAGACTTGTGGAATAAAGCCCTTTTGGTTCCTGTGATCAAGAGCGTACGCGTTGTGATTGTCCCCGGGGGCGGTAGGCGATCATAATGTACCTTACAGAAATAAAGCAAGCAATTATGAAATTCATCTGGAAGAATAAGAAACCCAGAATAGCTAAAGCAATCCTTAGCAGAAAGAGCGAAGCAGGGGGTATCGTAATACCAGATCTTCAACTCTACTACAAAGCAATAGTAATGAAAACAGCATGGTATTGGTACCAAAATAGACAGGTAGATCAATGGTACAGAATAGAGGACATGGACACAAACCCAAATGAGTACAATTTTCTCATATTAGACAAAGGGGCCAAAAATATGCAATGGAGAAAAGATAGCCTCTTAAACAAATGGTGCTGGGAAAACTGGAAATCCATATGCAACAGAATGAAACTAAACCCCTATCTCTCACCCTGCACAAAACTCAACTCAAAATGGATCAAGGACCTTGGAATCAGACCAGAGACCCTGCTCTTACAGAAGAAAAAGTAGGTCCAAATCTTCAACTTGTTGGCTTAGGATCAGACTTCCTTAACAGGACTCCTATAGCACAAGAAATAAAAGCAAGAATCAACAACTGGAATAGATTCAAACTACAAAGCTTTCTCTCAGCAAAGGAAACTATCGTAATGTGAAGAGAGAGCCTACAGAGTGGGAGAAAATCTTTGTCACTAATTTAGATTCTTATTATCAGTGTACCTGCTTCCTTTCCCTTCACATCCTCACCAAGACTCGTTATCTCCCGTCTTTTGCATAACAGCCATCTTAAGATGTATAAGATGATATTTCACTGTGATTCTGGTTTACATTTCCCTGGTAATTAGTGATGTCAAGCACCTTTTCATATACCAGTTGCTTATTTTATGCTTTCTTTGGAGAAATGTCTGTTCACATCCTCTCCTCATTTTTCCATCAGGTTTTCTGTCTATTGAGTTGTATGGATATGTTGTTACAAGTTTATGACATGTACTCCCATAGATAGGTGGTTTGCAAGTATTGTCTTTTAATCTAGAGGCTACTTTTTCATTCAATTGATTAATCTTGTGCTGCATAGAAACTTTTTGGTTTGCTGTCGTCCAATGTATTAATTTTTGCTTTTGTAGTGTGAATTTCTGGTGTGACATCTCTAGAATCATTGTCAAAGACAATGTCAAAGAGCTATTCTCCTATGTGTTCTTTCAGGAGTTTTATGACTTCAAGTCTTACGTTTTAGATCAGTTATTCATTTTGTGTGTGTGTGTGTGTGTGTGTGTGTTTGTGTATCTGTGTGTGATGCAAGGTATTTAGTTTCACTGTTTCACACATGGAATCCACTTATTCTAGCACTATTTATTGAGACTTTCCATTCCTACTTATGTCCTCTTCTGACTTTCCTCAAAATTAGTTGACCAAATGTGTCTGAATTTGTTTTTCCCTACATTCTGTATTCTCTCCCACTGGTTCCATATGCCTGTTTTTAAGTCAGTACCTAACTATTTTGATACCTGTAGATTTGTAATATAATCCAAAAGTACAATACCTTCAATTATTTTTCTTTCTTAGTATTTTATTGGTCACTCAGGGTCTTTTGTAATTTCATATGAATTTTAAAATTTCTTTTTATTCTAATTCTGAACAAATATCATTGGAATTTTGAAACTGTATATGTTATTTGCACAGCATGTATATTTATTTGTTATTTTGATACTGGGGATTTAACTCAGAGACACTTTACCACTGAGCTACATCCCCTGCACATTTTAGTTTTCATTTTGTGTCAGAGTCTCACAAAGTTGTTTAGAGTCTTACTTAGTTGCTGAGAGTGGCCTTAAACTTATGATCTTCCTGCTTTCGCCTCCCATATCACTTGGATTATAGGCATGCCACCACACCCAACCAAAGCATGTACATTTTTAAAATATTAATTCTTCTGATCAATGAGCATGGATTATCCTTTCATAGAGTTATGTCTTCTTCAGTTTCTTTCATTATCACTTAAATCATTGAATAATTTCTATGACCAGGATTTCCACCTCCCTAATTGAACTTATAACTAAATAATTTTAAATTTTTCAACATATTCTTATTTTTAATTAACAAGTATTAAGTATGCATATTAATGAGGTTCAGGTGATATTTCAATATCAGCATTCAATGTGTACTAATCAAATTACATTCCTTCATTTTTCCTTATGCTATACCCTTGCAACCTTTAGTAGTTGGTATTTCACATTGACTTTTCTTCTTGTTTTTTTTTTTTTTTTTTTTTTTTTTTTTTTTGCTTTGACATATGAGAAAGAATATAGGGTAACTCTTTTTCTGCATCTGATTATCTGGTTTATTTCGCCTAACACTAATCTTTTAGTTTCATTCCTTTTGCTTCAATTGACAGGATTTTATTCTTCCTTATGGTTAAATAATATTGCATTTTATCTATGTACCATATTCTCTTTATCCATTTATTTGTCAATGAGTATTCAGTATTCTATTTAGTGCCATTGTAAATAGGATTGTTTTCTTAATTTTTTCATGTGAGTTATTATAGCCAAAAAATGTGATTGATTTTTGTATGTTGATTTTGTATCCTGTACTATTTCTTATTTCATGTACTACTTAAAAATTTTTAAATTTTGGATTCTTTAAGATTTTCCACATGCAAAATCAATGTATATGGAAATAACAAATAACTTTTACTACTTTCTTTCCTTTGATTTATTTTTCTTGTCTGATCCCTCTTATTAACATTTCCAGTAGTGTGTTGAATAGAAAAAGTAAGATTAGGCTTTATCCCAATAACTAAAATGTTAACTGTGAATTTTACATAAATATTATTTATTATATTGGGAAATTTTTATCTTTTTCCTAGTGTCCTGAAAGGTTTTATCAAAAAAGGACATTGAATGTTTTCAAGTGATCTTTCAGCATCAATGGAGATAAATCTATGTGTTCTTTCATTCTCTTAATGTGATGTGTTAATTGATTTGCATGCCCTAAATGTCTTGAGTTTCAAGGATAAATCTCATTTGATCATTAAGTATAATCATTGTGGTATGCTAGTGAATTCAGTTTGCATCAATGTTCATTTTTGACTTAAGACAGGACCTCACAAAGTTGTTGAGGTTGGCTTTGAACTCACAATTCTCCTGTCTCAGCCTCCCAAGTTGCTGGGATTACAGGAATGAGTTACTGCACCTGGCTCTTAATTTTTAAATGTAGGCATTTATACCTATAAACGCCCCTCTTGGAACTGTTTCTTGAACCTATGCATTTTGTTATGCTGTGTTTCCATTTTCATTTGTCTCAGATCTTTTTAAAATTTCCTTTACTTTCTTCTTTGATCCATTGGTTGTTCAAAAGCATATGGCTTCATTTATTCATAATTGTAAATTTTCTAAAATTTATCCTGTTATTGGTTTCTATTTTCATACCACTGTGGTCAGAAACTATATTAATGATATTTTAATATTTTTAAGTTTGTCAAGACTTATTTGTGGCCTACCTTGTAGTGTGTCCTGGAGAATAATCCATGTGCACTAGAGAAGAATATATATTCTGCTACTATTCGAAGGGAAAAAAAAATTTCTGTAAGTGTATGTTAGGTCCTTTTGTTCTAAAGACCATTTCAGGCCAAGTATTTCCTTGTTAATTTTCTCTATGGTTGATCTATGATAGTTGAATATATCTTATTGCAGTCTCCTATTATTGCCGCCTATTTTTTTCTCATGTCCATTTGTATTGCTTTATATATTTAAGTATTCTGATGTTGAGTTCATATATGTATTTATAATTGTTATGTACTCTTGACAGATTGGTTACTTTATCATTAATTACCTCTTTTGTCTCCTGTTTTAAACTTGAAATCTATTATTTTTTTCTGCTCAATATGTAGCCACTTCTGCTATCTTTTTCAATGAAATTTGCATGAAGTAATTTGTTCTATCCCTTCATTTTAAGTCTATGTATGTCATTAAAGTGAGTGTCTTGTAGGTGCCATATACATTAGCTAGGTCTGATATTTTTTAATCCATTCAGTCACTCTATATATTTTATTTGGAAAACTTAACACATTTGTATTCAAGGTTTTTACTGCTGGTGTTTGTCGTTTTCTGTTTTTTAACCTTTATTACATTTCCCTCTCTTTTTGTATACATTTATAATAGTTTTATTTTTGTACTGTTAAGTTTATATTTCTTCATTTTTTGTATCAATTATAGTTTTTTCTTTATGGTTACCATAAGGTTTACATAAAACATCATATAATTAAAACAATCTATTTTAAGGTGATGCAAAGTAACTTAAATTGCATATATAACTTTAGATGCCTGTCCTTTCCCCACAATTTATATTTTTAAAGTTACAGTTTTCATATTTTTATATTGTGTATGTCTTAAATTATCATAACTAGAGTTTTTCTGTTTTGTCTTTTAACCTTCACTGTGGAGATATAAATAGTTTATATACCAGTAATATAGAATTAAAGTGTTCTGAGTTTGACTAAGTACTACCAGTGAGTTTTAAACTTTGTATATTGCTAATTTTTTTTTTTTCTTTTTTTTTTTTTTTTGCAGTGCTGGGGATTGAACCCAGGGCCTTGTGCTTGCAAGGCAGGCACTCTACCAACAGTTATATCCCCAGCCCCTATATTGCTAATTTTAAGTGTACTTTGTTTCCATTTGAAGTCACAGCCATAGTCACACTCCAGTAATGCAGGCCTAGTGGGCAAAGATAGAGCTGTGACTCTGCCTCTGGCTTGTAGACTGTCATTGCTCTGGGAAAGAGGGATGCTTTAGAGCCTCTGGCCCAAGGGAGCAGAACACAGCTGCAATTCGGTTACTGGAGCTAAGACACTGTGGTTATTTAGACCCTGAAAAATGAGATACTAGGCGGAAGTAATGCTGAACCCTGGGATAGCAGGGTAAAGCAGAGTTCCAGGCTCTGTGAGGCTATATAAAGTGGCATCAAGAATTCAGGAACAGCAAAGTATACCTGTGATTCAGGACCTGGAGGTTGGAAGCAACACAACCTTGAATCTACTCTCAGAGCATGTAGAGCACATCAGCAGCTCAGATTCAGTGGTGGGGCAGGGTGGGAGTGGAGAGCCAGTCCAACAAAGGTGCTCAGCCAATATTCTGTCTACCTGGGATACAGAGTGTCATGTCAGTTTGTTCCCAAGAGGCACAACTACTTGGCTCAGAGTGTTTCTATTTCCTTGGGTGTCTGGGCAGCAAGTTATCTGATCAAAATTATTTTTGTCAGTAAGAAAGATTTCCACAATCAGACTCGATGCAAAAATATTGAAAAATTTTGTCCTTTGTAAATAACACCTTGGATTACTGCATTTTTAGTTGATGTATGTTTATTCTAACACATTGGTCTCACCTGAACAAATAGAATCAGTCTCACCTAGAGTATTGTAGTTTCAGGTCCACCTCAGACTATTGAATCAAAATCTGCATTTTAACAAGGGTCTGAACTGATTCATATGCATATTAATGTTTGAGAAGCAAAGATTTTAAAGGTAAATAATAAATAGCAGTTCCTCTACATAAAATACATGTTTATGAGAATAAGAAATAGGAGAGCAGAAATATTTTGGAGTCATGAAGAAGAAAAAAGGAGTCATACCACAAATACAAGCCAAATGAAAGATAAGCCAAAAAGGAATGCTGGATTTGTATGATTTATATTACATCCATTCTCCATTTTTCTCTTTCAGGAAATGTAAATACCATCTTCTCAGATAATCACACCACAAATCCAGGATTTACTCTTAATCATTCCCTTTTCTTCACATCCTAAATATAATCCATCATCAGATTCTGCTAATTCTACTTACACAGTTCTCTTCATCTTCATTCTAGCACTGAGCCCACATTGGTCAAGACAGATCTGACATGGAAACTGACAATCATACTCCCTTTTATTCAGATTCTAAATGTTACTTTTAACATTCTTCTGTACAAATTTCACCCAGAATATTCCCCAACAAATAAGGTAGAAAGGAAAGAGTAGGTCAAAATCTAGCTAATGAAACCTTTCTGAAGATTTCTTAATAGAAGAAAAGGATAAAATATCAAATGATTTTTATGCAAACCTATGAGTGTAGCAAGAGGGAAGATAGAAACTAATTAATTGCAGATATGATCCTTAAACTGAGTGTTAGGATGAGTAGATATTTAATAGACATTTGGTAAATGAATATATAACATATAGCTAGAGAGGAAGCATTGTGAGGCTGAGAACTTCCTAGTAATCACACGCTTATTTTCTGAAAAAGTTCTGAATGACAGAGAGCTCTGTAAACCACACATATGAAAATTTCAGACTTTATCTTGGAGGCAAATGGAAGCCCTCACAGTTTTTCTTTATACAGGAAATCTTGTTACACAATGCAAAGGTTCCTTTCCTTCCAATGTGGTATATGATTCTCTGGTAATACAGAAAGGAAAAAGTGCAGCCAGGGTACACCTCAGCAGTGTAGGTAAAGATTTGATTAAGACTTCGGCTAAGCAAGAATGAGTGGGAATATAGAGGAGTAGTTAAGGTAAGATAAAGAAAATGGGATTTGCAGGGTTTGTAAATTTAGATGTGTCATTAGGGATGATTCTCAAATTTACAGCTCCTGAACCTTGGCATATCAGTGGCACATTCACTAAGAAAAAGGATTCAAGATCAGAAGTGTGCTTGTAGATATCCATATGCTTAATTATGTAAGAAAAAAGCATCTGTCCCCTTTCCCTTCTTGTATGAAACCAATTGCAAAGCTAAGAGTGAACATTCTTGCAAATGATACTATCCTTGTATTTATGTATATTAAGTCTGAGTTAGATTCTATGGAGGAATTATGCTATGTAGCAAAGACAATCTTGAGATATGTCAGACATCATATTAATTACTTTATATGTCCTCTGTTTTAAAATTCTGAGCAGTCCTATGGGGTAAAATCTACCATAATTTTCATTTCATGCATGAGAAAACGAAATTATAAATGATACAGAAATTTATCTATTCATGCTGCTTATTATTGAATAAGTCAATATTCAACCCAGAAGAACCTAAGGTGTGTATTTTGCCTCAATCAGTAAGGACTCCTTTTGAAAACAGATGGTTCAATCAAGTGTGCTAATTGCAGAAGCGAGGTTTGTTCAAAGATTGATAAAAAGTGTGGGGGAAAGAATTAGGGAGAATTAACAAGGGATGGTTGTGAAACATTCCATGGCAACCCAAAAAAATAAAAGGAGGGGGATACATGAAAACAGAAAAAACCTGCTTTAGTACCTGCTGTAATAGTAGGAAAAGATTTCCTTGAAGGAGCTGTGGTCTTCAGAAGAGAAACACAGATCCTGCATCTCATAATCACAGAAAAAAAGTACTACACAAACACTTATTTCCAAAATGGAAACTTGTTCTAATGTATCTGATATATGAGGGAATATTTGTGCATAAGAGGGATTTTACATTTAATTATGTGATGATTGATCTTCAAGAGACAGTATGTGAACTCAGAAAACTGTACTCAATGAAAAGAGTATCACAGAGACACACAATGCTCACCTACATCTCAAGGATCTAACAGATTCTTCAGTTCATCTTGAATGATGTAGGTCATACTATACACATCCGGGGCTACAGATTTTTGCCCCATTTCAAGTAACTCTCTCCTTTGCTTCACAATAATTACCTATATACAACTCTTCAATGCCTACTTCCACAGGCAAACCTGAGGTCAGTTTCTTTAAAAAAATTGTCTAAATTTATTGCAGTATTTATGACTTTCTTAAGCAGTAAATGTGTAAAATTATCTTACCTTTTTAAAAAACATTTATCACTAATGAATCTGTGGAATGCTGTTCCCCAAACCCATTTTTCCTAATTGTTGTATGGTTTTTATTGCATCATTTTGCATAAATAAGTAAATATTAAAGTTAATATATGACATTTTAGCAGGACTAACTGTAAGTATCCTCTCCAAACCCAAATGGACTCCACATTATAAAAAAAAAAAAGAACCAAATGATAAAATCCAGAAATTTCAGCACAAACATGAAAAGAGTGGAGAGAGGACCTAGAGAAGCAAACAGAGAACATCCACCACATGTCCACTATGCTACTATGTCCACTATGAGATTAGTCTCATGAGAAACAAACATGTTCTTGGTCATATGATAATAAAAATACAAACAGTATTACAACCACATAAATAGAGTATAAATAAATCAGAAATATGGGTTTAAGGAGACTCCACAATATGAACACACATGTTGCTAACACATATAGAAGACAAGATATGCATTGATAAATTCAGAAGACTAGTGATATAGAAGGTTGAAAATAATCACATAATGAAAATATTCTTTTTTGAACCAGGGATTGAACCAAGGGGTACTTAAGTCACATCCCAGTCTTTCCTATTTCATTTCTTTTCTTTCTGTTTTTTTTTTTTTTTTTTTTTTTTTTTTTTGAGACAGAGTCTCACTAAGTTCCTTAGGTCTTCCCTAAATTCTGAGGCTGGTCTTGAACTTAAGATTCTCCTGTTTTAGCCTCATGAGCTGTGTGGATTACAGGTGTGTGACACTGCATCCAGAAAACAATGAAAACATTCTTAAGTTAAAGATGAAATGAAAAATATAATTCAAAATTATTCATTAAAGTTCTGGAAAAATAGTTTTAAAATACTTGTGTAACTATATAGGTGAAAATACGTTAAGATAGAAAAGGAGAAGTTAAATGTGCTACTTGGAAAGAAATCTAGTACTCAGGTTTTCCTGCATATTATAAAGTTCAAGAAGACAATGACAAAGTTTTCAGTAAAAATAGTACAACTGAAGAACATTGTATCAGATAGTGCTATTATGTTTGGGTAGTGGTTTTAAAATGAAGCTCTTACTTTCAAAGGCACTCGTACTCTTCAAGAACTGGAAGTTATTGCTTAACATAATATTCAGAAAAATATTATATATGAGTGAGAAATTAACCAAGATGGAATATCTAATGGTATAGGTATATCCAAAATATCAAGAGAAGTATAATAGCAGAGAATTTCAATACATTATTAAGTTATTATATCACAGAAGCATTTATGAAGCAATTAAGCAAAAATTTATCAGAATAAATAAAAATAAAATATAAAAATCTGCAACAAAGATGGAAATTATAAGGTATTTATATCATCTAAACTCTACAAAATAAATAAATTTGTGGTGAATTATTTTTTTTAGGAAATTATATACAAGATCTTATTAAGTGGTGGGAGATAATATTTTAACAAAGGAAAAAAAAACAAAGACTTTCTGGCAACTTACAGATAGTAGTTAAATGAAATTCCCTATGAAACTCCACTCTGGTGGTTCTAAAAGTATATCTACAAACTCTCATTTCCTTTCTTTGAATGTGGACCAAATTTAATGACATACCTATGAAAAATAGAATATGTAAAGAATGATGTTCCATGATTCTAAAGTTAGGCTATAAAAGATGAATGTCTACACATAGTTTTCTGTTTCCTAAGATGCCTACTTGTGAACTCAGCTTGGTATACTGTTAGGACATGGAGGCCATATGTAGATATTCTAGTTAATATCTCCAGCTAAGGTCCCAGTGATGGCTGATATCTACCAGTAGACATGAGAATGAACTCAAATGGAGATGATTCCAAACAATTGTGTTAGTCATCTTTTCATTGCTCTTACCAAAATGCCTAACAAGGAAAACTTAAAGGAGAAAAAAAATGTGCTAACAATTTCAGAAATTCAGTCCGTTACTAGGTGACTCCATTGCTCTGGGCCCAAGGTGAAACAGAACAACATGGAGGAAGGGAATGACAGAGGAAGCTTCTCAGCTTATGGAAGCCAGGATACGGAGAGAGCAAGAGAGGAACCAGGGACAAGATATACTCTAAGGCCACATTAACCGTGACCCACCTCCTCTAGTACAACCCACCTGCCTATAGTTACCACCCAGTAGATTATTTAAATTATTAATCTAATCTTTATATAATAGCTTCAACTCTGAACCTTGCTGCATTGGGGATCATGCCTCAAACACATGATATTTGGGTGATACATCACATCCTCAGATCCAAATAATAACATTTGGCACCTGTCCCCCAAAACTTACATCCTTTCAAAATACAAAATGCAATAAGTCCATCTCCAAGAGTCCCCTTGGCCTCAACAGTTTTAGAATTCTCAAAAGTTTAAATCTAAAGTTTTTTTTTCTGAGAATTAAGAGAAATTCTTGGTAATAAGCTAAATCAAAAGTAAGTTACATCCATGTACTACCAGAGCCCTAGGCCAGAGGCCTGAATCTGGGGATCCAAAATGTCTGACCACTCACCCTAAACCCAAAGAGGAAAAGGTAAAGGTAAGAAGCATAAAGTGAATTTTAATCAGTGCAGTTACATGGGGAAGACTTGTCTTTAAGGAGCTGACAGTGACTTTGGGATTTGATAGTGAAAGGAGAGCAAGGGTTGGGGGTTTGCATAGCTGGAGGTTTTTCTACTGTCAACACAGGTGATTTTGCTTGAGTTTTATCAGTCTATCATTATCTCAAAATTGCCCAGGCAGAGTCTTGTCCAGATAAAAAGTTACTGTTGCCTAGGGGTAGCTAGGCAACAATGTTTAAAGATGTTTATTGAATCAGATCTTGTTCCTGGAATAAAAGGATACTGGGAACAATCAAGATGGGTATAAAATGGAGGCAAAGATGCCAAGGTTTTAATCCTGATTTTAGTTACCCACTAGACATTTGCAGGAAAATATGAAGTGTCTAAGTGCCTGTTACACATCTAATGTACAATGACATTATTCTAATTCTAAAGAAAAAAAGGAGGAATAGGATGATAGAAAGAAAGGATGGGACCAAAGCAAGACTGAAAAACAGTTTTGTAAACAACTCCAGTATCTCCATGACTGGTATTTGGGGCACTTGGTGGTGAAGTGCAAGTCCTGCCTTTTTGAGCTTGCTGATTGTAGTCCATGTGAACTCTCTTTTGGCCTGGCTCTGCTGCCTTTTTGTAAGTTTCCTCAGCAGATATTACAAATTCCTGGCCTCTCTTAATTCCTGGGGTCTGTCTATATTGCAGCATTGGTTTTAAGTTTTTACATATCACCCTCTCAGGGGCTGTACACAGGGATTCCAACCCTGCAATACTTTGTCTGATATCCAAAGCCTTTATTTAAAATCCTGGTGGAAGCCTCCATTATGTGCGAATTTCAGCATCCTACGTTCCTTCAGAATAAGCACCATGGGAATGACACTAAGTTTTGCTTCTGGCTCAAGCAGTTTCTAGACCGCCTTGAGCCACAATTGTAGTGATTTCTGAATGCCTGGCCACTGAGAACAATGAAACAAATTCTGGGAAGCACTATCCTAGGCACCCCTGTGTGAATAGTGTGATCCCCGTGGTCACTCTGCAAACAGTTCTAGTTTTGAAATTTCACTTTGAAAACTTTCAACCGGAAATGGATGTGGTCTCTCCAATCCCTTAAATGTCCTCAAGGCATCTTTTCTATTGTCTCCATGCAAAGTACTTATTTCTCTTTAATGGCAGTCATCTCTTCAACAGCCATACTTTCCTGATCCCAATTTTGAGAGTGCTGATTTGGCCAAAGTGGAATTTTTTCAAATCTTCTCTCTCTGCTTTCTGCTCTTGATTCTCATAGTAAAACTGCCTGAAAGCATCCAGAAATACCCATACCACACCTGAATGCTGTGCTGCCTTGTTCTTTCCTCTGCCAATTAATTAATCTAACACTTTTGAATGCAGCATCAAAGAAAATCTCAGAATATAGACAAAACACAAATTATTTGCAAAATTGTAACATGAATGACCTCAAGTCCAATTTCCAATAGAGTCTTCATTCCCTTCTGAAAGTTCATGAGGACAGTCTTTACTGTTCACATTCTTATTAGTATTCTGAACTCACACAAAAATCACTCATTAAATTATGCTTACAACATTTTAAGGCTTCTCTATAATGCATCTACAAACATACACAAAGACCTCCCTTAAACCAGTTCCAAAGGTTTCTGAACCACCTGGTCAGTTATAATCACAGTAATTACCTCATTGGTAGTACACATTTCTATGTTAGTCAACTATTCATCAGTGTGACCAAAACACCTCATGAGAACAGTTTAAAGGATGAAAAGTTTATTTGGGGCTCATAGTTTTAGAGGTTCTGTCTATTGGCCAATTCCATTACTCTGGGCCTGAGGTGAGGAAGAACATCATGGCAGAAGAATGAGGTGGATGAAAACTGCCCAGTTTAAGACAGGTGGAAGCAGAGGGAGCAAGAAAGAAGACTGTGAAAAGATAGACTCCTCCAGTGACATCTTCCAGTGACATCTCACCTGCCTACAGATACAACACAACCATCTCTTTTAATTATTTAACTAATTATTGCCAAAAACCCCACCTCTGAACCTGATACTTTGGGGAAAATGATTCCAACACATGAGGTTTTTGGGACATTTCAGATTTAAACCATAGTATCATTAGTTTTTGAGCCAACCTAATTTATGTCAAATGGGGAAAACAGAAGAGCTATTACCATAGAGCTTTGTTCAAATTATCAATTCAATAATAATAATAAAGTTGTTTTTGTTATTTTAGTCATTAAAATTTCTGTGGCTTATTGGGAAATGCTAGCTGAATGCAATAGTCCTAGAATTTTAAAACAGAAGGACAAATGGTAAATTTGGACCATTTACAAGATTCATAACCATGACTTCCCATGACTTTTCAAAAATAAATCCTATTATTCATAATAAATCACTGTTCAAGGAAGTTTCAGAAAAGACAATCTTACATCAGGATTATGGGAATATTTGGAAATGCTAGAAATAGCTAAGCATTTCCATGCTCTACCAATGAATTTTTCCAGGAAGGAAATAAAACAGAATCACAATATGTACCAGGAGGTAAGAGCAAGGAACAGAAAAAATTGAAGAAATTCTGTCATTATTGCACCTACTTCAACATTAGATATACTCTTTTATAAGACATTTATTGAAACTTGATTGTAAAATATTGGAAAGCAAACATTTTGAGCCTTTCAAATTTTCACTTACATTTGCAGCTGATTGGACCACCATATTGGGAAATATTAAATGTGTGTTTCTACTTTATCAGGTGTGGGGCAAGAACCATCCATAGAGTCATGATGATTACCAGTGAAGAGGATAGGTTCTTTAATTAACAGTCTACACTCAATCCTTTCCTCTGCACTTAGCAACTTCCTGAGCAAGCTACTCATACCTCAGTTTACTAACCTTATACAACATAAGATGACAGATACATCCTTAAATTATAATTCCAAAATTATTTAATAGATGTGAAGTATTTGGAGCAGGGCTACCTAATACTTATTATGTAAGTTTACCTATTATTTTTATTTTGATTATTGGACATATTGAACTTGGAATGATGTCCCCTCAAAAACATATCTAACGCTATTCTACTTTACAGTCCAGTTTTATCAATTTTTAAAGAAGTAATACCCTAACTACATCATTTCAAAAAGTAAAAATTAGGGAAAGTGTATGAATGTATTTTAGGAATCTAAGGGTAACTTTTTCAAATGTAGTCATTTCTCTCTCCCTCTCTCCCACTGCCCTTAGTGCTATTCCAAGAATGCATTAAAAATAATGTATTCTAATAAAGTATATGACTTAATAATTTGTAAATATTTCAGTTAAATATCCAACTGTTTCCTTATATCCTATCATTTGTAAACTGGTATAGTATATTTTTTGATTTTGTGTAATTAAAATGTGTAAATGTTGTAAAAACTGAACATAACTTTGAGGATTCTAGAAAGTACATTAAATATTAGAAGACAAAATATGTTCATAAGAACATATTATTTGTCTTAGATGTCTATATGCTATGATCAGTGATTATAAAATATTGAAGTTCACAAAAGTTCAATAAATGTCAGAAGTAAGCCTATCATACAAATTTCAATAGCTTTCTTCTACATCACTATGAACATACAGAAACTACTAAAGAGAAGATACACTTAAAATGACAATTAAATGTAGAGAGTTTGCATGAAGCATTTAAATGTGCAATGTTTTCATGGAAATTATTTAAATTGTCTTGAAGGATCAAAATGTATTCATCAAAAACTATGGATAATAGATGTTCATATAAGACTAATATAATATTTTCAGCCTGACTTTCCAAATTGTTTCCTGGTGACCAAAATTATTTCGATGATGTTAACTTCAAGAATTAAAGATAGCACATGTGGGGCACATACAAAATTTGCAGAAGCTTATGATTCACACAGTTGAAGTTTTCCCTGTTCTAAGATCAAAAGAATTAAAAGGTAGGTGTGTGACTGAAACACACATACACACAAACACACTACACAAGCAAAACAAAAATAAAAAGACCATCTTTATACCAATCTATAACAAGGTTAAGATTGATTAAGGTGAAGTGAATGGAGTACTCACCTCAGGCACAGAATTTAGGGGTCACAAAAAGCTCAACAGTTGAGATTCATCCTTGTCCAGCAGTTGTTAAAAATATAACCTTAGTAAAGTCAAATATGTAGTGTCAGATATCCACTGGTAACACAAATCAAATCATCTAAGAAGAAAGTTGCATCTAAGAAGAAAGTATGTTAAGAAAGATAATTTTACTTTTATTCCACTCAGAATTAGATAGTAAGCCATAACCAATATCAGTAAATTATAATATTCCATATTGTTTTATTATTCACATTTGATTTGAAAAAAACTATTATCAAATTCACTATTGCTACACCATTTTAACTACTGTAAAGGTCATAGTTCATACAGCAGGTTTTTTTAATATCCTGACTCTATGATTATTAACACCCTCAATTCTCCTCCAGGCTACTATGTCATTATAATTATTAGGCAATATCAATGTGTTTATATTATACTTTCAAGGCTGCTTTCTAAGAGATTGAAAATGGAAGTTGTAAAATCTCTTGAAGCCAAGTACCATAACTCACTAATTTTCTTCTATTTATTTGGCCAAAGCTCAGATGCAGCTCAGATTAACAAGATATAGGAATAGTCCCAATGTGGACTAAATAGGAACAGAAAAACTTAGTGCCTTATTTAATCTACTATAGGAATTCTCATTTTGTAGATTCTCACAGTACTTCCCACATGGGTGGGGGAAAGGATTCCTATAGGAGGGATGGGTTGGCTGTGAAATAAAAGGCTAATGAAATTTATTTATCAGTAATAACATCAGAAAACAGAATTATCTTTGAAGCAGGGGCATGACCCATTGATTCATCCATAAGGGACTGGCTCTAACAAAGAAAGGAGACCGGCGTGGTTTATTTATGGTGGTACAGATCAAAAAGGGAGCCGGTAGGAGCTTCTTCCATGAGAAACAGGATAAGGGGTGGAAGCAAGCAAAGGCATTTGACTCTAGCAGGTCATTCCCACATTCGTGGCCTGCATTTGAATTTCTGTGGTGAACTAACACAAGGTAACCATTTGAATCAGGCAATCTCTATAAGTTATTAATAACTGGGAGTTCCTAAGACCAAATTTTCCTGGTTAATGGTCCAGCTACACTTGATTTGCATACAGGTCATGTGTGGCTTCCCACAGTAGATAAATTATTAGGTAAGTTTCTGGAATAATAGTTATCACAGAATATTTTTAAATTATCAGTAGGTAAAGCCTCTTCAACACAGGACTAGAAAAAATATTAGAATTAAATATCTATGTACAAGTGGTATATATATATATATATACATATATATATATATATATATACATATATATACACACAATTGAAAGGGAGGAAGAGAGAGAGAGAGAGAAAGAGAGAGAGAGGTGAATTTTTTTCCTTGTCGCTTCAGGCCATCTTTCATTTCTGCTTTTTAAAATTGAGCTTCCACTCATGAATATAGGGTATTGGGGGTTGGCTTTACCGAAATAAGATTATTTAACAAAGCTATATGGCACCTTCAATAAGACTTTGGAGAGAATTGACAGGAACAGAAATCTTAAGTCTTGTTCCCAGTCTTAAGACAATGAAGAACATTTAGTTGTTCACTATTTAAATGTGATGGCAGCTGTGCTTTTATCGCAAATGGCTTTCAATAAGTTGAGGAAGTTCACTTTTCTCTTGTTCTGATGATTGCTTTTACCATGAAATTTTAGAGTTTGTCAATGCTTTTTCTGCATCTATGTACTTGATCACGTGGTTGTTTTGCCCTTCATTCTATTAATATGATGTGTTCCAGTGGGGAAAAAAAAAGCTACATGGTAGCTGTCGTAGTGTTCTATTTTCTCACGTTAAAGCCAAATGAAGCATGTATCTGTAAAGGTTTCTGCCATCAATAAGTGATATGGTATATATATGAATGCCATGAATCCTAGTTAATCAGTTTGGGATCTTTCCACAAAATATTCTGAATTTCAATTTCAGGAGCAGTGGCCATAAGTAGAAGAATTCACACACACAGAAAAGAAAAAATGCTGATGGAAAATTAGTAGACAAAAATCATCATAAATTGCTTATACCCAAGTGTCCTAGCAAATAATTTAGATTGACAGATATCTTGGAGAGCTGCTAAAATTGAACCATATGTCTGATAATTCCAGGGTGATGACAGTTGAGAAAGTGAACATTGCTTTGATTGGGTTGTAAAATTTGTGAATATCAGAATCTCTGTCAGAAACTTGAGAGGCAGAGACACAAACTCCTCCACACACACCCAGAGGCAGATTACAGCCTTCAGTTGAGCATCTCTTGTGACAACTCCATGACACCATCAACTTTTCTCAAGTCTTATTGCTTTTTTACTGGACAGAATTACTCCCTCCACCATCTGATCATGAGCAATAGAACTTTCTTGCTATAATTACTTTGGATTGACCTGCCTGAAACCAAAAATTTTAAAGTGCGATTAGAAAGTGGAAGAAGCAATTCATTTTACAATTTGTCAAAGTTTTAAATGGACTTACTTCAAATACCTTAAACACAGAAATGTTAAAAAATGAAAATATTAAATAAATATTTTTAAATCTGGGCAATATTATAAATGTGAGAAAACAAAGATGAGAAGTGGCATATTATCTTACTGTGAATTCCTGGAAACAGACTTGTAAAGATAAACTGTATACAATCTTTATCTGTAGTAATGGTACAGTTTTTAAAATTATAGTAAATATTTACATGCAAATTTCTTATAAAATATACTGTAAATATTTAAATGGAAGTCTTCTTTATGGTAATGGGAGAAGATTAGGATACAGTCCATCTTCTCCTGCCTGTGAAGTTCAGAAACTGCTAAAGTATTGCACCTCAGAGCAAGAGGAATAGTAATAATCTTATCTTCAACAAGTAACAGAATACAAAGATCACACTTGGAATTAGACGAGTTTTGCTTTAGAGATACATGAGATAGGGCTCTGGTCTTTTATGAAGTCAGTTGGAAATGTGAGCTGGGAAGTAACTAAAACTGTTAGATGTAATTTGCAAAACCACAGTTTCAGGAAGAAACTGGAGTAAATAAGGTGGGAGAGAGAGTATGCAGAATGCAGGAAGCATTATGATTGAGAACAGAATCTTATAGGACTTAAGAAAAGGAGTCATCAAAGAACGCTTGAAGGAACAGTGATAGCCTAGTACAGTTCTTAATAAAGTAATAAACACTTTCTTAAAAAGCAAACCTTCTGAACTGAGGGTAATGGCACACACCTGTAATCCCAATGGCTCAGGAAGCTGAGGTAGCAGTATTGAGAGTTCAAAGTCAGCCTTGGCAACTTAGTGAGATCCTAAGCAACTTAGGTAGACTCTGTTTCTAAATAAAATATAAAAAGTGCTGGGGATGTAGCCCAGTGGTTAAGCTACCCCTGGGTTCAAACCCCATACCAAAAAGTAATAATAATAAAATGTTGCTAAATGCATCAGATGTTATGATGTTATATAATTTTAGCATTATATAATTTAGAATTAATCATTAAAAAGTTTTTACACAGTATCATGTTTTATAAACTTTCTAAAGATAAGGATGATTAAAGTGACTAGAGGTTAATACATCCACTAAATCTTGATCAATTGGCTTAATTTAAAATTGGTTAATTATTTTGAGTTCTATCAAAAAATACAAGTCCCATTTAAAATATTTCACAATAGTGTAATTTGGAAATTTCAACAGTGTACTTATGTAGTAAAATTTGTGCTTTAGAAAACAAATAATAAGAAATAAGAATAAGAAGAAATTTATTGCTATTAAGAATATTTTGGACAAGATATTATCTCTATATAGGGAAACATTTATGAAAAATTATACCATGTCTACTAGATAATGTTTTTAATTAAATGACCTGAAAATTACATGAATTATTTTAGTGGTTATAATAATTTTACAGTTTATGAAAGATTTGGTGCAACTTCTAAATCTACCTGTCTTAATCCTGGAAATAATGAAAAGGGATAGGAAGTAGTTAATGAGATTTTTTTCTTCAGAGAAAGTGGAATTCATATCCCTTTCTCTCTAAGAACAACTGAAAACCTGTGTGGGTGTTCTGATGGGTGTGAATGTATGTGGAAAGAGAGAGACCAACAGAGAAGAACAAGAAGTCTCCCTCCCATCCATCAATAAAAGCCACCTAACACTGGATTTCAACAGAGACCAAGTGGGGAACACAGGAATATACCCTCAATGGTAGTAACTATACAACCCTACCCATTCTATACTGGAGCTATGTCCATGCAAGCTGGCTGAAACACAAGTGTTAATAAGATATAAAATCACATAGCATCCAGAACATCCAGACTTTAGCAGAAAATCATTCATTATACCAAGAGCCAGAGAAACTATTTTCATGGAAAAAGAAAATGGATATCAATGTGAAGATGACTGAGATGTTGGAACTATCTGCTAATAGTTTAAAGTGACTGAGTGTGGTGTGCACACCTATAATCCCAGCTATTCAAGAGACTGAGGCTAGAGGATCACAGGTTCAAGGCTAGCCTGGACAACTCAGCAAGACCTTGTCTAAAAATAAAATATTAAAAAGACTGGAGATGTAACTCAACAGTAGAGTATCCCTGGATTCAATCCTGAGAAAAGAAAAAAAACCAGTTTAAAATAACCATGAAAATTCTTGAAACAAGAAAATTAGAATGTCTCAGAAAATAAACCTAAGACTTAAAGAACTAAATAACCAAATATAAATAATGGACTAGAAAAATAAAATAATAGGAATGTTTAAAACCTCAATGGATAGACTCCACAACAAATTTGAGGGGACTGTAAGAAAAAATAATCAGTGAACTTGAGGACAGAACAATAGAGTTACATAGTGTGAACAATAGAAAAAAAAAATAACTACAAAAAGAAAGAAAGGAAAAGATCCTGGAGACTTGCAGAGTCACAATCAAAGATCTATTAATCATAAAATCTGAGTTATGGGAGGAGAAAATGATCAGGATAAAGCTGAAAATTTTTGAAGGAAGTAATCCACAAGACTTCTTAGACAAAGGGCAGTGGTGTATAGATTCAAGAAGCAAAATAAATTTCAAGCAGAGTAATCCTTTAATGTCAAATTTACAAAAACAAAAGAGAAAGAAAATACCTTATTGTGGTTTAGACATGAAGTGTCCACTGAAAGTTCTGTTTGATGTTTGAGTAATCAGAGGTAAAATGATTGGATTATGAGAGTTGTAACTAATCAGTCCCTCCTAGATTGGACTGATGCGGTGGTAACTCTTAGGCACATGGGGTGTGGCTGGAGGAGGTAGACTACTAGGATCAGTGCCTTGGAAGGGTTCATTTTCCCTGAGGTCCTTTACCCCTCCCTCTCTTTCAGGCTGCCAAGAATGGAGGAGCAGCCTTCCTCCACCATGATCTTCTGACATGATATGCTGCCTCACCTTGTGCCTAAAGCAGTGGGCTTGACTGTCTATGGACTTTGACCTCTAAGACCATGAGCCCTACATAAATTTTACCTACTCTAAGTTGTTTTTGCCAGTTATTTTGGTCACAGGGATGAAAAGACATATACCTTAATACCTGCAAGGAAGAAACCATGCTTTACATATAAGAGAAAACTAATTTGGATGATATTATATTTCTCACCAGAAAATCTGGAGACCAAAAGAAAGTGGCATAATAATTTTCCAAAAGTCAAAAGAAAGGAATCATCAAAAGGAATTTTATATCCAGTACAAATGCCATCTAGAAATAAGAGGTAATCATGACATTCTCATATGAAAGAAATCTAAAATAATTTGTTACTGACACACTTACCATAAAGGAAAGACTAAAGAAAATTCTCTAAACAAAAAGGATGTGACCTGAGAAGGAATCTTGAAACATCAGGAAGGAAGACTGAAAAGGGAAAAGGTGAAAATATCGGTAAACATAATATGTTTGCCTTCTCCTCCTGATGTATAGAACAACTTGGATTAATTTCCTTGGTTGTTTGCTGTGTGGGAAAAAAAAAATAGCAATCCAAGAAATCAGGTACTGTGTGAATTCATTCATATAGCATTTTTGAAATGGTAAAACTATTGAAATGGAGACATGAGTAGTAATTTCTGAGGTTAAGAATAAGGAATATGTGTAGATTTTTGAAAAGATAATGTGGGGTATTTTGTGAGAATGGTGTTGTGTCTTGATGCATCATTTTCAATATCTTGTTGTTGATATTGTTCTATAGATTTACAAGATATTGACATTGTGGAAAAGTGGATAAACAGTATCTGAGAGCTTACTATTATTTTCTATAATTTCGTATGAATTGAAAATTATCTCAGAATCAAAAGCTTCTTTGAAATTATGTAATGGTAATACTGATAATATTACAGAAAATAAAATCCTTTTCAACAGATATTTTTGAAATCTGTTTCTATATGAGAATTTGAGAAATTCTTTTAGGATTATTTCACTACAGACTTACTTTAAGCATATACTACAAATATAGGTAAAAATTTCCATTACTGTAGTTGCTACAGTCTAGTGTTCACAACTATAAGACTTAAAGCCTTATATACAAAATTGGGCAGTAAAGCAAAGTAAGACCTGGAAAGAAGCAGTGAAGGAGATGGTTTTTAATCCTTTTTTGAGGTCAACATAACTAAATTATTACATCATTTATTTCATGCATATTTTTCTTATTTCATAATCACAAAATATTTCATTTATTGGGCTTAATGTTACTAGTCATAGAATTAATGCACATTGTAGACCATCAGGGGTGATGGAACTTAATTTTTCTAAACCCCAAGTTTATCACCTGAAATAATGTATTGTTTTGAGAATAAAAATGTGTGTGTGTAAAACATTTTTAAGTGTCAAAATTATTAAAGTGGAGAACACACTGTTACCAGAGGTTTTGAATTAGCAATATATATGCCTATAAAAGGGCAAAATGAAAACTTTATTAAATTTATATATGTTTATACCTATGCATAAATTATCTGCATATGTGTGCCCATACCCCAAAACTTTTACTTACATTCTGATGTGGGTCAGGTGATTAATGTACAAAAATCATTATTTTATTCAGCAATTGTTGTTATTGTCAGTAACAATGTTTTGGAAATGAAAAACGATAGCATGAATAGAGTACTGGGAGAATAAAGAAGTAATGATAACACAGTCATGCCTTAAAGAATAAGAATCATTTTCAGAAACAGAAAAAAAAGTATAAAAATAATTTCAGTCCAGATCAATTTACTGTCATCTAGTTCAGTTCCATAAGCATTAGCAATATCCAGGAAACAGAACAAAAGAGTCAGTGATCATAAAGAGCAGCACCAAGGAGGCTTCAGCAGTTCCAGCATGACATCAGCGCTCAGCTCTTTATCACTAGTATTGAATTTGTTTCATATTGAAAAAGTCATCCATGAGATCCTCAATCACATTGATTCAGAAAAAGATAGTAAACAGACTTTTAACTAAAATAACTTATTATCCTAAATTGTCAGCCTTGAACATCACTAAAAATGGAGAGACACAGAAAGGAAATGAGATGTGTTAGAGATATGAGCAAATAATATAGTGTGATTCATTTTTAAAATAAAGAGGCTATTATACTCAGAGACAGAGTATCTGTGACAGATATATTTAATATAAAGAGAACTCTTAAAAACAAAGCTGAAAAATATAAGGGAATATCAAGGAGCTACAAATTAGATTTAAATTTTCAGTTCAGTAATGAATGGTTAACAGGTCGGCACAAGGTCAGTGTAAAACTTCAAGATCACATAGGAAGGAAAAACAAGAGTTTTTCTTTTTTTTTAATCAATGTGTTTCTTATCCTAATTTAATAGAACACAAATAATATCAGCTATTATCATCTATTGTACCTCCCTGTGTCTGAGGCATTAATTGAGGCCTTTTAACTTTATGAAGTATTCTCATTTCAACCTCTGAATTTCTGTATTTTCATCCTATTGTATAATCAAGGAGATTGCCTATAGAGGGGCTAATTTTCTTGTCCAAAATAAAGGAGCTATTTGTTACACTATAGGAGGAAATGGAAAGAAAAAGTATGTTACCCACTTTCAAATGGAGAAGGTGACAGATTTCCATAATGGAATGCAAATTTACACACACTTAAACCGTAAAATGCAGTTTCATCTCTAAACATCATTCTGTCACTTACACATTTATATATAAATTTTTAATAATTTCCAAATACAAGATATTTACTGTATAGCATTATTTGTTCTAGTCGCAAGACTGAAATAACTAACCACTCAGGTTTACTTATATATAAAATAGAAGCATTGTACAATCACAAAATATGTACTTTTTTAACATTAAAAATACATTCTTTTGTTGATCAAAAATATAATGTGTTAAAACAGCCCAGTATGGCATGGGAAATTGCTAGTTTATTTGTTTCCATTTAGCCAATGTTTTATGTATGACTAAAATGTGTAATGTGTAAAATTCTTCAAGTCAACTTTCCTTCCTGATGATGAATATAATAGCCTGGAAGATATCTATGTGAGATTATATGTATAAGTAATAGAAGAGAATGGGAATTAATCTGGTTAATTAATTATGGCAATAGTGTATTATCCAGCACTTTCTGAGAAGTTTAACCTGTTTATTTTGTGGCCCATGATTTGTTGAGTAATTGCATCCTAAATTACACAACCACAATTAGTCAAAAAAACCAGCTAATATTTATCAAATATTTATTATGATCTGCCCACTCTGCTATGAACTTCATGTAAATTGGCTCAATTATAACTGTAGCCTTAGTGTTAAGGAGTCATTTTGTTAATATCTATTAGATGAAGATAGCAAAGATTGAGAACTTAAGCATCCTTCATAATGTCACAGTTAGTAATCAGAGAGGCATTTAAACCCAGGAAACAGTTTATTCCAGCTTATACTTCTTTGCCGGAAATGTTTAGAAATCTGTATCATCCTTATATCTCTCTGTATCACTTAGAGTGGACTCTGCACTAGGTGAAGCAAACATCATTTGTGGTCCTGTGTGGGGGTGAGAAATGGCTCTGCAAGAGAGGTTTCTGGACCAGCAGCAGTGGTGTGCTCTGGAAATATGTTACCAATATAGGTTTCCAAGTTAGCAGCACCTGTCAGCTGAGGCCAAAGCTCAGCTTGCTGGTCAAGACAATCTAACATGAATCTGGTGTATACTGAACTACAGGTGTAGAGTAGGGTCACAGTTCCTGAGTTCACTTCCTTTGCTTCAATGGTTATTCATTGCAGAGTTACCCAACCCATAAGAGCTTTGGATGCTATTCCTGGGCATTTTACGTATCAAGTAGGAAGCTCTTATTTCTTTCTTGGAACACATGAAGATTGACAATTAAATTGATCTAATACCATTTTCGCAAAATTATTCAGATATTCTTAAAGTATCCTGAACTGACAATACATTTCTCTTTTGTTATCTGGTGCTAATCAGTAAAAATTAAATGACTTTATACACAACATACACACACACACACACACACACACACACATATATATATTATATATATATATAATATATATATACAGAGAGAGAGAGAGATTGAGATTGATTCATTACAATGGGAGGAAAGGTTGAGTGATAATTTTGAGTTCTTCCCTTTCCATATTCCATGACACACCATAGTCATTCTGGAACATTCCTCTGGTCTGCTTCTCGTCTGACCTTACTTTATAACTTGGTGCTTCAACAGAATTTCATGCTCTATTTTATCTAAACAGAATTTATAGCTCACAAGGTACCCTAAATTTTGTGAACAACTCAAATCAATATCTAATACACAAAGATTACTATTTTAATAGAATTATGAGAAAGCTTGAACTCTACCCTGCACAGTCATTCCCTGTGTCTGTCACGCATTCTTGTGGACTAAAACGGCACACATTTAAGAAATGCTTAGTCTCTTAACTGCTCAGGATATTTGCATTTTAGAAGACAACCATTTCAAGTTGTCATTTTCTCTCCAGGAAATAACTTTTCCTGAAAATCTGCCTATTATTTATAATCAGTTGAAAGAAAGTATAGTCAGTTAAAAGCGATACCATTCAAATATTATGGTATGTTGTAAGGTATCCATTCTTTTCAAACTCTTATTTTCACATGACCTAAGTTTTATCATCCTACTTTTATTCTCTTAATGTGCCAGCAGTTCTTATTAAAGTGTATTCATAATAAAAGATGTTTCAAGATAGCTTCTTTTGGATTTGGCTATGAATATATTACATTTTTGATTGCTTATATTGTACTAATTTCAGCTTTGTTTATAAAGTATATATATGAATATGCCTAAATTGAACTGTCAACCAATTATTGACAAACCAATAAAGGTCAAATTTACATGTAGATCTATCAGCACCACTTTTCACTATAAATTTATATTGCTCATGTTCACCTTACTAATATTCTAAAATTTTGTAAAGCAATCAAGAGACTATATAATGAATGCTACTTGTCTTCCCAAGTTTTAAAAATGTTCATGATAATGGATGTAACATTGCTAGTGGAGAAATCATTGCTCATTCAGTAAATCACAGGCATCGAGCAGATTATCCTGGCTCTGATATGCTGGGAAATCCATTCTCAGAGCACTCTTCATACTCTAAAAAGCTCACTGATACATCATTTCAAAAATGAAACATCATTAGCAACATCATTGTTTGGTTAAATGAAATGTACAAATTTTCATTCTTGTTATTGCTTTTGCAAAAGAGGTTTCTGTCATATTCTGTGATCAACATAAAAAACACTGTAATACATGAGAATGTTCACATAACAAGGAAGACCCATTAGGTATCAATTAAAAACTTCTACCTGTTTATGATAGCATAAGCAAATTAAATATTGATGATGCTAGAATAAAAACACTTATTGAAGAACATTTTCAGTTATCAGTTTGTGATATGCGTGCTAATATATGTAGTTACTATACTGTTAAATATATTTTTTTGTTTAATACATCAAACCATTCACAGGCTTTAATAAAACCTAATGGAATTCATATCAAGTATTAGATTTATGGAAGTACAAATGTAGAGGAAAGAACTGACCGAATGGACCTTGGGATATCTGAAGCTGAAGTAATAGTGATTTGTTTATTTGTCTTTTTCCTAAGACATGTAGTACTAAATAGAGCTGAAAATGTTTTCCTCCTGCTGGAGATTTTTAGGGTTATGTAACTGGCCTGATACAAGGATTTTTTCCAAACAAAATTATATACTATTGAAAATAACTTTACTAACATAAAAATGTAATTGAGAAGACAAAATACAAACTGAATTTCTCCGTAGTTACGTTTAAGATTATTTGGTTCACAGGGAACATATAGGCTGAAATGATTCATTTAGTATATTCATTGATATCTTTATCATAATAAACTATTGTTAGAAGAAATAAATAATATTACTTTGATATTCAACATTATTCCAATAATATTCAGTCTTACAGTTTAAGAACTAGACTTAATATTTTATAAAGGAGGTCAAGGTACATTTATCATCATGTAAGAAAAGGATACAGCTTCAACTGGTACATTTCTGTTTCATATTTTGTTTCTATTCCTATTACCAACTAATAAACACTTGGACATAAAATAGCATTTTATCATGTTTGATTTATATCTGACTTTTCTAAAGATACATATATGTAATATGAACATATATGAGTATAATAACAAATATATGAAATAGATATATGCAGTAAAGTCCTTTGAGATAAGTTGCAAAATGGTAGTTGATTCCATTTTTTCAGAATTTGCCCACATGAAATCAGTAATAGTAAATGTTTAAAAATTGCTTTTTTTTCCCTTAATGTTATTCCAAAAATTCAAGGCAATTGACAAAGTAAATGTTTACATAAGGACTAAATATTAAGTATTTATTATTTTCAATGGGTGAGAAAGGAATCAGTAGGACTTTCATGAATGAACTCATATGGTTCCCATTGTAGTTACGATTGAAGGATTAAACAAAGAAGCACAGTTTCATAATTAAGGATCACTATAGCACTTATCCTTCTGACCTGGAAGCTGTAGCAAGCACTCAGGCCATTGAAAGATTGCTGGAGTTTATTTCTGTTTACTCGCTTGCTCTCTCTGCCTTCATCTCTATCCTGTAATAAATTCTGCTAGATAGTCAATTGCTTGAGAAAATGGTTTCTGCAGAATCAAAGAGGTTAATATCACAAATAAGCCTAGAAAATTTTATAGACAATTAATGGAACTCTTTGTTAAGGTCTTTGATGATTGAAATTGACCAGAATCAAACTAAAGAAATGAGAACAAAAGTGTTGGAACTTTTGATGAGTAGGGGCTATCTAGACAAGGAAGCCTACTTACTGAGAAGGTCTATTGTTGAAACTATCAAATTCATTTATTTAAAAGGGATTAGTTTATGTTAAGGACATTTTCCTGTATTTACTATTATTGTTTTTGTTAATGATCTTAGTTCTATTCATATTAGGTAACTTTTTTTACAACATGCTCTAATTCTTCTACTAGGGAATCCTAATTCTAAGAATATTCATTACAAAAAAAAAGAATAACTAGCACAGTTTAAATATTCTTTCATTCCTCAAAACTCAAGATCCTTGAATGCTTTATGTTTATTTGATTAAACCTTTCAGGTTGAGTATCATGATAAGGATGTAAATCTCACTGTGAGTAAAGATCTTATGGAGAACAGTCCCAATTCTTTCCTTTTCCTTTTCTTTTCCTTAAGTGATAACAGAATGGAGTTGGAAAAAATATCTTTAAAACTGGGTTGGTACAAAGTCATTATTTTTAACTAGGTTTCATCTAGATGTATTATTTCTGTATATCTTGAAATAAATCTTAGAAGCTTGAGTTTCCTTGATTTTTTTCATGTCCCAAGAAAAATTTTGTGTTAGATTCAGAACAACATATTAGTTTCCCAGTATATAATATGTGGTGCTCATTTATATTTATAACTTTTATCTACTTTTTTTGGTACACAATTTATCCTTTCAGTCATTCAAAAATTTATGTTTATCACATGCCACTCAACAAAATGCAGGAAAGATAACATAGACCTCATAATCTAGTGACAGAGATTAACGTTTTAATAATTCATCTTATGTTAAGAGAGAAATTCTAGTTAGCCAATTTAAGAAAGTAAACAATGGCTAAATATTTTCATTATATCCACATACCATATTTGCTCTTAGAAATTATTGTATTCCTGTTAGCTCACTAAGCAGTTGAGCTAAAAGGAATGCTCATCTGTAACTCCACTAACTTCAGAAATTCTGTGATTATTAATGTGGATTTTGTTTTACTCAAAAGCAGTCTGTCAACTTGTTTTGGGAAACTCTAGATGTAGAAATAAGGACCTATCAGCAAATTTATTTGGAAAACTTCCCTTTTATACTTCCCTTTTAGAAATGTACAATAAACCTATGAATAATAAGTCAATGTTTTGTTTCAAAAACTTATTTAACAAAATAATCTGGTATTCATCCATTAACAAAGTGAAATATTATTTTGGAAATTATTATTTAAGTGAAACATCTTTGTCAGTGTTTAGGACACTATTTGGACCAAAACATGCTAACAAGGATTCTCTCATATTTCTGTACCTTTCTTCACAGTTTTTTCATTACTTGAATGTTCTAACAGGAAATATTAAAGTAAAACAAAGATATCAATGTTATTTATTTGAGTTTATCTACTGAGATGCTCCTTTAATTATTAGTGTTTTGTTTTATACCAGAAAAAATATAATCAAAATATGATATGGAAGATAATAAATGTTGATAAGACAAACAAAAAGATTGTTGTGATCTAATTCACCTCTCAATACTGGGAGATATTTTATTATCCTTGAGTATGTCATAGAACAATCAGAAACACAAAGATATTTTTATGGAAAGTAAACCATAATATTAAATTATAGATTTGCTATTTGGGTTAAAAAGTCATAGAATGTCGAGTAAAGAATTCTTAGGATGATACTTAAGTCAGGGATTTTCACATTATATTTATTAGAAAGACTGTATACAATCAAGTCCTACACCCAGCAGTTTGTAAAGTTGGAGTAAATTCAGTTGAAAAATTATCCAAGATTCGACATATTGTATCTTAGGTAATATTCAGAATATAGAATCAATGACATTACTAACACTGGCACTATTATAATCTAATTAAATAGAAAAAAAGAATTCATATGAAAAAAATTATAATTCATAAAAATACCTCAAAAAATTTCCTTTTTCTAAAACTCTTTTTCATTTCAATGATATGTATTTCCTCATCTGTAATACCACAAAGAGCTTGTTCTTACTTTTTATAAAAATATGCCAAATTGTCATTTCCCAATCATTTTCCTATTGATTCCAAAATGTAAAAATCTGAAATTTTTCTGAAATCCTACTTATTTCAAAGTATATCATTACCTATCAATACTTTTAAGAGGTATAGTAATGTCCAAGTAACTCTATTACATTGGTGTCAATTCTTCCATTTTCAAAGAACATTAATAGTCAACAGTTCCCCCTTTTTGTTATATAGTTCTATTCTAAAACTTGGCTTCCAGAGGCATATGTTACTTTTTGGAAGTTACATTTTTAATTTGTCTAAAGATTATTTCTTTTCTCTTATGTTGGGACACTGTAAAATTTTAAAATAGACGAGAGTCATACCTTACAATGCTTCACAGTCACTGTTTAATGAACTAATAATACTCCAATCCTATTCATTCCACAAACACATTTGTGAAAGGAAAAAAGATAAAGAATTCACTTTGTGAATTTTTTTTTTTTCTCCTTCTGCTTTCCCAATACCTGTTCAGCCGCTATGGCAAACTCATTCTAACTTTGCTGTAAAGTTTTAGACATTGTGAATTCACATCAAGTCAAATAAGGAAGACAGATACATGGTAAAGTGGAAAAGAAAGCATCAGTATAACGCTCATTACTTCTTAATAAAATGTCTTTAAGAAAACCACCCTTCCTTCAATAACCTGGATGAATGCAACCTTTACTCTCCTCTGTGAACCAATTCCATTTTAAAGTGATGATATATCAAAACCATTTTTCACTGTAATGAAATCACCATGAGGTGAACTGAATTTGAAAAACTACAATACTAAAACCTTTCTCCACCTTTTCTATCCAAACATTAAGTACACATAAAATCGTATATGAGAGAATATAATACCACAACCTGATGTTTTTGCTACATCTAAAATTTCACCAGTTGTAAGATGTTCTCTGATTTCAGGTGCACCAAAGTGTGAAAAAATGATCACTACCATTGTAAGATATGTCAACTTTAAGATTTGTCCTGAATTCATAAACAATAAATCATTAATTAAAAAGTACATTTTACAGCTTCTTTTGAGTACTCAGATTTGGTCTGTCAGGAAATAGCATGCCACTTTCACATGTGAGGTACATTAGTTAGATCATAAAATGTTCCGTGTGTTCTTTCTAATCCTACCATGAGATTTTGCTTTTCCTAGTGTTCTCCAAAAGAAATTTAAACTCTGAATTTCTTTTATCACGGTGTGTCAAACAGTAAAAAGCAAAACAATATAGACACCATAATTACCTTTTTATATTGGGCATGTATAAACTTCTTCATCATCTTCAGTTCAACCTTCCCACTCCCCCAAAACACAGACATCAAACTTTCCCTCACTTTTCTGCCTTTGCCATTCTGTGGTGGTGTCTAGTTATCCAACCAATGAGATTGCTTCAACTGTTCAAAATAATGTCAAAGTTCTACATAATCATTAGAATGTTAGGTTAGTATTACAGATGCATCAGACTAGATTTTGGAGTTTAGAACCCATAACAATAAAAATAATATATTATTTTAACATGGTAGGTGGCAGGAAGTTACTTTCTAGAAATAAGACTATTGAGTATATTAGTTTGTGACTTTTTCCTGATATATGGTTTCATGTCATTTTGACATGGCCAATTGTGTCATGCCTGAGATGTTTCATATTTCAGAACATAAATTCAGGCTAAGATAGTGGGTCAGATAAGATTGTTAAAATTGCTCTTCTAATATGAATAAAGTTGCATGATAGATTTATAAGTACATTTTCACATTGTGGTGTTAGTCAAAATGATATTTTAAAATTTATATTTCCTAATAAGTCTTGCCAGTATGAAGAAATACTAGCTATACCTTGCTCACTCTGCTGGATGAGCATGATACCAATATAATGGGTCAATGTTATGATCTGTAGGATAATGCATTATATGCCTATATTCTGAAAAGGTCAAGAAAATCTAACCTGGGACAATATATAAAATAGTAATTTTGATTGTTGAGCATACACAATTTGTATTTGATTTTTTTTTTTTCTGGCAGAGTAAGAAACAACTAACTAATCAAATCCAGTGTTGCATAACATGTGCCCAAAGACTTGTCCTCTAGCTTTCAGACCATATGTGGCTTGGCAATCCTGGTGGCTAATTGCTGGAGACTGTGGCAATACATAGTCATTCTCTATTTGGCTTTTTCAAGGATCAGACTGATAGTTTAAATAGAGTGATGATAGGAACTACTTTCCTCTGATTGTTACATATTAAGGATGATTCTGTTAATTTATGTCTTATTGATAGCATGCTCTGCTAACAACCAATTTATATGGGCGGAACCATTTTGATTGACCTTCTGTCCTTCCAAATTGTTTTCTGTAATTTTAGTAAGTGGCCTCTGTTATTTTGGGGCCTCACTGTCCCCAGATTTATGAACTGGCTTAACGTTATCACCAATACCTCCTTCAGTATCCCTGACCTGGGAAAAGAGATACCAATGAAATCCTTAATGATGTTGGGGCTCCATTCACCAGGACATTTCTGATGACCTCCTTGATAAACTTTTCTCAAATTCACTCTTAGATGTCTTCTAATTCTGATAGTGGATATCAGCTGGTTCTTCCCACTCAATCAGGGTGGAATCTCTTTCCTCCTTTTGCAAGACCTGGTCAGACTATGCTTGGAATTACCTAATTTTATTATGTCCAGGTGAGGAAGCATCTGTTGCCTTAAAAGCCAGTAGTCTCTGGAATATCTTATCTATGGAGAAAAATATTAATTTACAATGAACTTATGTTTATATATTATTCATAAAGAGTGGTTGAATTCTACATAGTATTCATTATAATAGAATTTGCCCCACATTATAAAGAATTCTATTTTTTCTCCAGTAAATGTTAGACTCGTATTTACAGTCTTGACATTTTATTCTTCTCCTAAATATTTCTCATTTTCCTTGATTTTGTATGGCTAAATATCTGCAATACTTCCAAAAGACACATTTGAAAATATTGTACATAGAATAGTAGAAAACATAAATTGATAAATTATTTATACATTAAACATAGATTTAAAAGAATTTATCATGAAGTTTAAGAATGCACAGTTTATTTAGGGACACAAATATCTTTACCCAGAATGCACATTTATGTTCTGGTTTTATAATGCATGACTTTCATTGTTTTTTCCTTTCAAGTAGTAGTCCAATATTTGAATCTGCTACATTAAAGGAAAACCCTCCAGCTATTCTGTTATGTTTTAAATAATTAGTTATCTAATTGCCAAAATAATTAGATATCTAAGTGCCAAAAATAGCAAAGATAAAATTTAAAATTATTATTATTCTTGCTAATGGTAACATATTAGACAGTGATTACAAAGGAAATACTTCAAGATCATATGGCAAAATAAGACAATCAAATATTTTATAGACAAGTGAACGCATGTTTTCTAAATCCAGAGAAAATTTTGCTTGTGTAACTGGTTACTTACAGGGTAATATATGAAAGCGTTTGAAAATTTAAGGAAGATACTCTATTGAAAATAAAGAACACTTCTCTGGAGTACTTTTGAAATAAGCCTTAGGAAGTTATATGCTATTTAGATGCTCAGTGTTTAGAAGGGAGATGTCTCTCTCTCTCCATGTATACATACATACATACATACATACAAAAATACATATATATACATACATATAAATACACATGTACATACATACATATGCATATGTATATCATACTTCTTTGAGAGTGAACTTATAAGTTCTTCATTGTTTATTGATATATTACAAAGTGCCCAATAAAGAGCAGGGAGACTCACGATTCTTTTGCCACAGGGAACAGACATAAACCTGCAAAAGTGGCTTATACCCCACAAAAAATGGCCCTTGCAATGACTAAAACCATCTATATTATATTCATTGAGGGTTAATTTTTCTAGATAAACTGTGTGAAATGGAGTTTGGTTTGCAAGATATTTATTAGAGAAAGAGGTTGGTGAAGGGAACGAGGAAGAAGCAGGATTAAGCAGCTGGAGATACTGGCTCCCAAAACTTGAAACTTTTACCTCCACACTTCGCTTAGTAATAGCACTGGGATTTTTCTGGAAGGCTATGATCTCAGAGAGATGAGGCAATCCACAAAGGAACTGACAGATGGAGGCTATCATCTATCTGCATTCCCTGTAAAAGAGCTACCATCCTTTTGTTGACTGAAAATTGGAAAAAATTTGGAAAACTCATTCCTCTTCATGTGGGTTTCTTCTAAGTAAAATATTAGTGAAAGCACTATTCTATATTCCAACGTAGGTTAACCAAGTAAAGTTATTACGATAACCATAAGTTAGAAACCTCAAGTAAAAGAATACTGCATTTTGATATTATCACCATTTTAAATGAAAATACAAAGATACAACTATTTCCTTAACAAAACATTGATTCTTTTTCTTCAGAACTAGTGGTGTATATTTCAATTTTTCCTTAGGAATCAAGCTTTCCTTTTATCTGAGATTATTAAATTAGAAAAAAAATTATGAAGTTTGACATTTTTAAAATACAAATTAATGAATGATGAAATGAAAATAGAATAATGCTTTGGGTTAAAAGTAGGTTTTTATAGTTTATTTTAAACCAAGAACAGTAGGTTTTAAAAATAGAAGCATGAACAAACATTTTACCAAAACAATTAATTGCAACTATAATGGATTTTCTGTGGATTACTAAAAAACTGTGTCTCATGCTCACTCCTCTATTCATTTCATATGATCCATTTGAATATGGAATCAACTGCAGAGTTCAGATAGTAAACATTTTACTGGAAACAGCAGCTTCTTTCTTTTGATCATCTCCAAATATACATTAAACTGATTATTTTATTTGAAAAAGAATGAGCTCTATTGTAATCCCTTGGGTCCTTTTTTGTATTCAAGCTCTGATCTGCTGCCCAATATATTTGGCATGTTGCTTGGCTTTTCTTTATAAAATACCTTGATTTAACTCATTTCGTGTCTTTAAAAAAGTAGTTTTAAATTTATTTCTCACAATAATGATGGATAATTGAGTCATAGTTGAAAATGGATTGTGGATGAAAAATCAATCACAGCACATTACATTTTAATTGAATGGGGGAAAAGGGAGAAGAAAAAGGAAAGACAAACACCAAAGAAGCATTAAAGCAACAATGGCAATAAATACTCAATACAAGAAATTGTGCAAATCTTATTTGGTGAGCAGTGTAAAAATAACCTACACCATTATTTTATCCTTTTCCAACAGAGAGATACTTGAGGAACAACACAACAAAGTAAATAATATATGACTTTTAGATGACTTGAGGTCTCTAGAGTTAATTTCAAATGGAATGTAAACTATAGCATGCATTGTGTATTTCTAAATAGGTAAGATTAATAGAGTCTTCTTTTGATTCAAATGAAGTGTTCCAGAATCCCTACCTTGTGTCTCAGATCATTCTGCTCCTTCAGTTTGGAACCTGAGAACTACATATCATTCTACTTAAACTCTCTTTCAATCACTTTCATCTCTCCCTTTGACTTTGTTCTTGCCCAGTGGCAAACAGTTGCTTATCTGGGAATGAGCCAACAAAGGGAACTTCAGTACTTTACAGTGAACAATTTCCCTTAGGAACTATTACTTGTCACCTTGGAAATGCAGCTCACCAAGTTCAGCTTACCTTCCAAAATTCCATTTTTGTTTTTTAACCTCACTGAAGTCTACATTTTACTATGGTGCCAGATGGAATTTAGGGTGGATGAAATTTTAAGTAAGGTGCATTCATAGTTGTGTGAGTGTGTATGTAAATTTTGCCAAGCTACAATTTAAGGTATAATAGCTACAGAGAAGAAATGCATATTCATATACTAAAATAAATTGATGTTTGTAATCAAAGTTATTAAGCTTAGTAAAAAAAAAATGCTTTAGGATGTTTTTTCAATAAAATTATATGTTATTATGTCCAAGGATAAAACAGATGATGATTTATTCTAGTAGTGTAATTATTTACATGAATAATCCCTTTTAACTTGCTCTAAGATGTAAATTAATGTAAACAGATAATATGGAGTATGCATAGATGTTTAAGAGGGGGTCTTTCAAAATCAACTTTACATATCTCAATACAGAATAACTACTGTACCAAGAAGATATAAGGAGATATTAAGTGTCTCTTGTAGCAGATGTGAAATAGTAAGAAAGAACACTGCTGCTTCATTTGATTTTGAACTTCTGAGGTGAGGAGAAAGGATTCTAAGATCATGTGAACACTATGGCTCTCTTTGGAGCCATTGAGTAAGTTATCTACTTTGTGTAAATTTTCACTTTTGTATATAATAAACATGTCCAAAATTTCTAGGACTCTGGAATTATCCTTATCTAAACACCTATATAAAAGTGTTTGAATCCAAGCCAGGTGATCCCAGTGACTCCGGAGGCTGAGGCAGGAGGATCTCAAGTTCAAAGTCAGCCTCAGCAAAAGTGAGGCACTAGCAGTGAGACCCTGTCACTAAATAAAATACAAAATGGGGTGGGGAAGTGACTCAGTGATCAAGTGCCCCCGAGTTCAATCCCCAGTAACCTCTGCCCCTCCCAAAAAAATGTTTGAATCCAGATCCACATTCCTTGGGAAAGTACAACCTCCCTCATAATACTTTTCCTCATTTGTGAGAGTGGGCAAATTAAGGGGTGTCTACATTTTTTTAGTGTCTGCACTCTCCCTGCCTCCGTCCCCACCTGCTCCTTATTTGCTGAACACATTGATGTAGCCTGTATTTTAAAAAGGGAATGTTGGAAGGCAGAAAGCCCATCATGGTACAAGGGGAGTTTGACAAATCTTTTCTCTACAAGTAATTATAGTTGAATATATTTTTGATTTCTGGGCTCTGAAATCAACCAAAGAATTCATTGAACTGAGAAGAATTTATTCACAAGAAACAATCAAACCTTGGATAAAAACAGTGGGAGTTGGTGAATTTGTAGTCTGGGTCTGCTCCTTAGCCCTACCAAAAGCTCAGTCAGCACAGTAGTTCTGTCAGAACTGGAAAAGATGGGAAAACCAGTTTTGTGTTGCCTGAAGGAGTTCTCTTGATTTAGATTGGATCTCAAAAAGCTCTATATCCTGAAGCATTTCAGTCACAGGGGATGATTTTGGTGGGAAATGAATAAAATAGGCTACATGCACAGTTGCTCATCAGTGCAGGGAGAAGATGAACAGAAACAGCATAAATAGGACATGGGGACCAGAACAATGAAGCAGGTTTGGGGACATTTAGAAACCCGCCCTAAAATCTTTTTTACCTAAAAAGTCATATGCATGTTCTTAAATGTCAGTTTGAACCATAATAATTGGGTTCACATTACAGCTGAAATTAATGAAATAGAAAGCACATTTACAACAGTGAATTTTAATAAATATAAGCAGGGGCTCTTTGAAAAGTTTATTTACTTTTATATACCTAAGTAAGACTGATTAACAAAAGGAGCCACTAATGTTACTAAAAGGGTGTACCAGGGGGTTTCATTACATATCATATGAAAAAGATAAAAATAAACATATTTGTAGTACATAAACAAATTTAAACACCTAAATTAAGTAGCAAAAATTCTTTGAAAAATACTACTTTACAGAGCTGACATGAGAAAAAATAGAAAAGTCTGATTGGCGTATACCTAAATGAACTCCAGACCAAGACACATGTACTATTTTTCCAAATATATTGACATAACAAATTTTGTTATATATTCCCAAAATATGGTATAAAATGCACATGGAGGCTTATATTTTGTTTACTTGATATGCATTAATATTATGAAGTTTAGTAAATTTTTTTCCAGCTTAAGGCAAGAAACTTACAAATTAAATTTTCATAGTGGCACAGTTAGATGTATTTACCTCCAAAAATCATGGATGGCCAAATTTGAGGTTGAAATTTTAGAATTGTTATAATAACAATATGGAGCTTTGAGATGTGATCCCCTGAGATTATGACACACCACATCTCCCCACCACAAGCTCCTTTCTCTGCAGGGAAAAGCCTCACACAGTGGACCATAAACTTTATCTAACTGCCCTGCAAAGAGTCATTTCATGGTTATCCTTTGGAATATGGAATCAGGGGGAAGCCTTCACAGACTTTATTAGTAAGTATATTTATTGATAACATTTAAGCAGAACATTCTGGTATCCTACAAACATTAAACAGGGTTTCAAAAGTGTCAGAGTGATTCTGGGTAAGAATGCACCTTTCACTTCTCAAACTAAATGCTTTAATAGAGTTGAATAGTGTAGGGACAGGTCCCAAATGGCCAAGCTTCAACAGGCTAGGTTATGTTTTTATTGACTATGTTATAAGCAGTGTATAATCAAGATGAGAAACACTCTGATTCAGCATATGTACTCAAGGTCATAAACATTTTGCTGTGAGAATGCACCCACTTATGTAACCTGTTGGCAGTGTGCCTTCTTTGTTTGGCCTGTGTATAAAAATTTCTGTGGAATGAATTTGTGGGACTAAATGCATCTGACTGGAGTTATATGGAAGTGGCAGTAGCTTTCAGTAATCATAAATGACTGGGGGCTGAAGCTGGAGCTGGGGCCTGGCTGGAAGCTGCTGTCACCTCCGGAATAAAAGATAACTAATATCTTGGACTGGGATATAGCTCAGTTGGTAGAGTGCTTGCCTTGCATGCACAAGGCCCTGAGTTCAATCACCAGCACCACAAAAAAAAAAAAGAAAAGAAAAAGAAAAAGGATGACTAATATCTTAACCATGCCTTGCATGCTATTCTACCCGCCAGGATGGGGAATCTGTTTATTGGATCTGAGACCCCTCATGACAAATAGTCATACAAGGACTAAATTGTGGCCCTCATATCTGGAAGATGAGGATAGACACACCTTTGCAGTATCTAAAAACCAGTTTTCCCTCAATTAACATCACCATGCCAGTCCTCTCACCCATATTTGAGGATTGTATATCCAACTGATTTCTTTCCCTATGTACCTGTATATCAAATCAGTTCAAAATCAAAACTCTCTGAAGTTTCCTAAAATTTTGGGGTACAACATTCTGAGAATAACCTAAGTAACCTGGTTCCCATAGTGTCTCTGGTTATATTGTTCTCTCTCCTTCAATCACTCAGTTCCATATATACTATGCATTCTTGAGTCTTCTGAATGCATCAGAAATATTCCAAGTGTGGTTTCTTGATGTACCTTTTTCCTATTCATCAAGGTTCTAGTATTCAGTATGTCAATATATAACATGCATGTATGTGTATCTGTGTGTGCTTGAATGTGAAGAACACAAAAAAGAAAGAAAATACATCAAGAGACAGAGACAAAATCAAATTCAGAAATGATCCAGAATTTAGGATTATTCCATAAGAGCTTTGAATTAACTATTGTCAAAATGCTCATTGGCAATATGCATGTATAAGTGAATAATTTCAAAAAGAGAATGAAATTATTTTACAGTCAAATGCACAAAAATATATGATGTAAAACTATGAGATAGGCCCATGAAAATTATACAAAGCAAAATGCAACAAGGAAATAACAGTGAAAATTTTTCATGCATGTCATATAAGAATTATAAATGATGAAGTATGCATCCAATTGAAAATTCAGAATAAGAATCAAAAGGGACAGGCACAATTTTTATGAGTAAAAAAATTCAAAGAAGAATGTTTCAAAATTTTATTAAAAGATAAAAATGGCAATCTTGAAAACCTCTGAAATTCCCTAAGCATAATAAAATATATACACAGGGACATCATAGTCAAAAACTAAGTTTGAAATTGACCTTTTAGAAAAATTTTAATTACTCATTTCACTATTAGACTTACAAGAATTATTGTTTGTTTCAGAATATATTTATGATCTAGAAAGAATAATATATGATCTAGAAAGTTAAAATAAACATGCGACTGAAATTTTCACCATTATATTTAATTAAGAATTAGGCAAAAGATGAATGCAAATCACTAGGGTAGTATTTATAGAGTCACTCTTTTAATAAATTATTTTCAATATTCATAAATGCTAATGGAATCTAAAATCATAAGACAAAGATACATTCAGGAAGATGAAAAACATTTGAATCAATCAAATATGTTTCAGCTATTTGATGAGAACTTTGGAATATAATTTGTATAGCCTATTTCATAAATCACAATTACTTTCCGCTATACTATTAACTGAAAGAAAAGAAAAATGCATACTGAATAAAGTTACCACCAAAAATGAATGTCTGTGTTGAATATATTTCATAAAAGTTTATGTCATTCATTTATCTTTCAATATGTAGTAATTGGTAGGTGACATAACATTGACATTGAGTGCTTTCAAATTATCTACCATATTTAGATCTTCAATACTAGCATGATGGACAGTATGATATTAAATACTTTCTCAAAACAAAATTAGACACCAAAGTAGCAGTTTTCTGTCAATGTACACTTCTAGATATGACAGTTTTAATCTTTTCAGTGTCTACTGATAATGGATGTTCAGAGATCCTGTCACAGAAAATGACCTCCACAACTCCATTTCTTAAATCCAGTAAAGACATTAAGACAAAAAACACTTATGAAAGATTAGATAGTCAGAAGAATGAAATAATTAGGTCAATCAATGTTTTAAAATGTGTATATTTTTTCTCTGCCACATTCAAGGAAAGTGTTTGGAACTCAGTTTTTGACACATTCATGTTAATAATTTTTTTTAAAATTTGATTATTCAACTTGTTTCAATAAATGAAGACAGGTTTTAAATAATTTTACTTAAACAATAAATACTTTAAAACAAATAGCTGCCATATTGTAAAATATATATTCTTAAAATTTCTAATAAGATATTTGTATTACTGATTTTGAAGGTGGATTGTTTATAATACTATTTTAAATATCCTGGAGTGGGTGCCAAATTTGTTTAGTGCTGGGCCATATTCAATTTCATTTTCATTTAGTCTTTTGTAAAATCTTAGTTAATATTTTAGAAAATATGTTATTTATGAAATAATTGTGAATTATATACAAATAAACCCTTTAAATAGGGTGCCTAATTTACAACTAAAGAGCAATATCACTTTTTGAAAACTATAGGTTAATTATAACAGCCTACCCTTATATTTTTATAATTTCATTTTGCATAAGAGAAAATATCACGGCAATGAATAAAGGGCATATAAAAACTATGTAGTGGTTTAATTTAAACAATAGATTCAGTATTTTTTATACTCATTATTCTAAAAATTAAAGGAAGGAATATTTTGTTGTTACCTCAAATATTAATACTAATATCAACATATATACAATACATTTTATATATAATAATACATTTTATATATAATGTAATTCTTTCCTATAATAATGATATCCTTTTTACTTTTAGTGCTTTCTTGAAAGCATTTCCTTTTGGACTGTAACTTTGTCTTTTATATCATTAGGATTTTATTCTAATTTTCATAGAAGTAACTCTCTTGATTAATTAGTTCTTGAATTGGTAAAAATAAAACAAAAAAATTAAAAGACACTTTAAAATTATCTACAAAATATTTGATTATACCTAATCTATTATTCTTACAATACTTCTTTTTATCTTAAATAAATAATACACTTGCTGGGTGCGATGGCCCCTGCCCACAATACCAGCTGCCTTGGAGGTTGAGGGAGGAAGATCAAGAATTCAAAGGCAACTTCAGCAAAAGTGAGGCGCTAAGCAACTCAGTGAGACCCTATCTCTAAATAAAATACAAAATAGGGCTAGGGATTTGTCTTAGTGGTTCAGTTCCTGGTACCAAAATAAATAAATACATAAATAAAATAAAAATAAAAAAATTAAAGATAATGCATTTAAAGGATATTATATCAGATATACAGAATTAGATTTAAATTAACTGCAAGGTTGTGAGTATTTGAATTGTTATGCCATTCTTAGAAGGCAAAAGAGTATGAGCAGTCGTGGAATCTGAGAGTCTACCGTTACTGCACGTTTGATGGGGTTTCTTCCATTCTGAGTCCCAGGCTAAAACCAGTTTTGTTCTCCTCCAGACTATGCTCCTCTCCTCTGAGAAGTATTCTGTGTCCACCAGAGACTTATTCTCTTTCATTTATATAATGCAATCTACTGATATTCCAGGGTCCTTCCCTATGTAAGTTCAAGGCACTGAAACCAGGCTTTGCTGAAAATGTTCCTGAACTGTTAAAGGCCTATAAGAGATGGAAAATTAGGAATCCTGAATAGAAATAAAATAGGACCACCACTAGTCAAAATCTCCACTTGTAATATTGCCCAGAGATAAACTATTAGCAAACACTTACTAATAATAATATATAAGAGCATAGGTACTAAGAACAATTGCTTGATAGATTTCTAGAGCTTTCAAATATTAAGTCAAAGTGACTTTAACTGTGAAAAAGTGGATAAATATAATATTCCGCAGAATTATGCTAAATCAAATTAGAAATATCATTTATTTTATCTTAATTAATTAAATAATTAATTGTAGGTTCTCAGTGTAGGAGGGGTTCATCAGATCTGTTGAGAGTTCCAATGGAAAAAAAGGAAGAACTTTGAATTCACTTTCTAACTGACTAAGCTTTGAGCTGAACATCAGTTTCCTGTCCTCTGAACTCCCAGTTCTCAGGCCTCCAATCAAGGTTGAAATACACACCACTCTTGCTTTCAGGTAGAACTTCCTTGGGTCTCTAGTTTGCAGATGCAAGATCTTGGGGGGACTTTAGAGACTTCTTGAGCTTATGAATCAATACTTTATCATTTATATGTATAGGTTGTTTCCCTGGAGATTCTAATACAGATGTATTTATCCTCACTCATTTTTTCTTAGTGAACTTCACATGGTTTAGAAGTGTCTCCAAGACCTGTATCTAAAAGGCTTGGTTGTGGCCTGTGGTACTATTGGGACTGGTGGAACCTTTAGGAGACAAAGTCTGGTGGAAGGAACTTAGGTTACTTGGAGCCTGTAGTTGAAAGGGATATTGGGACATAGGCCCTTTCCCCTCTCCCTCCATTGACCTCTGTCTATTGTCTCTCTCTTCCACAACACACTCCTGTCGTGAAGTAGATGTGTCACCAAAGGTCAAAAGCAAACAGAGCCAAGTAACCATGGACTGAAACTTCCAAAAAATGTGACTCAAAATAAAACTTTTATTCTTAAAAGTTGATTATTTCATATAATTTATGAGTATAGAAAATATATTTGTATGCTCTTAGTAATAGGAAGTAAACCCATTTCATTGACTTATGCACTCTTCTTTGTTGTTAAGTACTTTTTACATGCTTCTTGTTGAAGTTACTCAGCTTATAAATGAAAATCTAGATAAGCGATTTTAATTTTTTTCTCATTAGAAAAGTATATAAATATATTTTTCTATCTACTATTTGATTTCATCAACTGCAGTCATTTTAATAAATGTTTTTTTAATTATTTAGTGTGAAACATAAATTTTTAAATTTTTGTTGGGATCCAATTTTGATACATATAGCATTTGCAAGTATACTGTTAAAATGATCAATAATTAGGAATTTTTTGAAATTTTATTATTTTTGATTTGTAATGACATTCTTTTTTTACCCAAATGATATAAAATATAAAATTTTGTTGTCTGAAAAATTTTGGTACTTACTTTAGGATCTGGTATTCAATCTATCTTTGTGGATATTTAATGTGGTTTCAGCAAGCATGTGTTTTCAGAATTTTGGGTGCAGTATTATATAAAAGTAAATTAGGCCAAGTACAGGAAATGAGCTAATATTTTAATATCTTTAGTAATTTATTTATCTAGTTGTCTTGTTAGTTAAGGAGAGAGGTATATTGTACTATCCAACTACACGGATGCTTTTGTATTTTTTTATAAAAGGCATGTCCCTTTGAACTGCAAATTACTCTGGTATAGCATGTAAATCTTTTTAATTAAATGACCCTTTTATACTGTGAGAAATTCCTCTTCACTTAATGACTTGAAGTCTAGTTCTTGTGGTTAAATATCACCTCACGAGCCTCATCTCTGTCTTAACACGCACAGCTTGTAGACATTCCTATAGGGCCATTGAGGAAGCAATTTCCATGCTAAACCTGGGTAGACTGCAAAATTGAATTAATTGATTCATGACCCATATTCTAAAGGGTCATGGTGATATAAAGTCTAAAAACATTTAACTCAATTAATGTCATTTTTTATTTTTAGTGGTGGGAACGTAAGTCTACTACTCCTGATTCAAGCATGGCAGAGACTGAAACAAATTATTTATTTATGTTTTTCAGATAATTTCTAATGTATGATTTAAGGTAAAAATATTAAAATATATGTAGTTAATTTTATTTGTATTATTTTGACTATTTTGATAATTTCATCATATGTATAAATATATACTTTGATTTGCATAATAGAAAAATTAAAAGGATCTAATTTGTTATATTAGTTCATGGGAATTTTGAAGAAAATATAATTTTCTTAAGAATGTTTTATGTCAAGTCAAAGACCTTAAAATGTGATGTATATGACTTTCTGATTATGAGTGTGTCTACATTGGTGCAGTTTTAGAATAACTATATTTCTGAAAGGAGACAAGTATTTCTCTTATTTATCTTAACAATTGTTTTACTTTATCTTTACTTTAAGTTCATTATTTGTGATTAAAAATTATACTATTTTCTTATAAAATTCAAGATTTTGCTAAAAAGGTCATATGCAATAATATCATTTAGAAGAGCATTGAGTGCCTTATAATTACTCATTAATATTTATCTTCCAGTTTTCCTTTGTAAAATGCAAACTTAGAGTTTAAATAATTGAAATAATTTTAATTTAAAAAATAAAAAGTATACCTAGAGTCATACCATTTACATGAGTGTTTATTTTATTATTTGGTAAAAACAATGGTAGAACATTTATTTATTCATTTTAGAATATGCCAAGAAATTTATATTAAAGATAAGTAAAGAGATGATGAACATTTATTTTCATATATTTTTTGACCATTCATATTTCTTCTTCTGCAAAGTGCCTTTTCAGTTCCTTTGCATATTTATTCATTGAGTTGTTTGGTTTTTTTGGTGTTGAGTTTTTTGTATATCCTGGAGATTAATGCTCTGTTTGAGGTGCTGGGGTGGTAAAGAACTTCACCTAGTCTGTAGGCTCTCTCTTCATATTCTTGATTGTTTGTTTCCTTTGCCGTGAAAAAGCTACTTAGTTTGATACCATCCCACTTATTAATTCTTTTTTTTTTTTTTTTTTTTTTTTGGTGCTGGGGATGGAACCCAGGGCCCTATGCTTGTAAGGCAAGCACTTTACCAACTGAGCTATCTCCTCAGCTCCACTTATTAATTCTTGATTTTATTTCAAGAAAGAAATTGAAGAAGACCTTAGAAGATGGAAAGCTCTCCCATGTTCTTGGATAGGCAGAATCAATATTGTCAAAATGGTCATACTACTAAAAGTGCTATACAGATTTAATACAATTCCTATTAAAATCCCAATGACATTCTTCATAGAGCTGGAAAAAGCAATCATTAAATTCATTTGGAAACAGAAGAGACCCAGAATAACCAAAGCAATACTTAGCAAGAAGAGTAAAGCAGGAAGCATCACAATACCAGACTTTAAACTATACTACAGAGCAACAGTAACAAAACAAAAAACAATGTGTTATCATCACCAAAATAGACATGTAAACCAATGATACACAATAAAAGACAGAGATAAATCCACATAAATACAGTTATTTCATACTCAACAAGGCACCAAAAAAATACATTGGAGAAAAGATAGCCTCCTCAACAAATGGTGCTGGGAAAACTGGAAATCTACATGTAGTAGAATGAAATTGAACCTCTGTCTCTCACCCTGTATGAAATTCTACTCAAAGTGTCATCAAGGACTCAGGCATTAGATCAGAGATTCTGCACCTACAAGAAGAAGAAGTAGGCCCAAATCTCTACATGTTGGGCTTAGGATCTGACTGACTTCCTCAATAAGACTCCTAAAGTGCCAGAAATAAAATCAAAAATCAATAAACAGGATGGTATCAAACCAAGTAGTTTCTTCACAGCAAAGGAAACAATCAAGAATGTGAAGAGAGAGCCTACAGAATGGGTGAAGGTCTTTACCACCAGCACCTCAGACAAAGCATTAATTTCCAGGATGAACAAAAAACTCAAAAACCTTAACACCAAAAATCTAAAGAACACAATCAATAAATGGGCAAAGGAACTGAACAGGCACTTTTCAGAAAAAGAAATATGAATGATCAAAAAAATAAGAAAAAATGTTCAACATCTCTAGCAATTAGAAAAATGCATTTCAAAACTATATAGAGATTCCATTTCACCCCAGTCAGATTTCGCAAGGATGTAGGGAAAAAATGTATACTCATACCTTGCTGGTGGGATGGTGAATTGGTGCAACCATTCTGGAAAGCAATATGGAGATTCCTCAGAAAATTTGAACTGGAACCACATTTTGACCTAGCTATCCTACTCCTGGGTTTATACCCAAAGGATTAAAAATATGCATATTACCATGCTGTAGCCACATCAATTTTTTATAACAGCTCAATTCACAATAACTAAACTATGGAACAAAACAAGACGCCCTTCAACAGATGAATGGATGAAGAAATTAGGTATATATAGACTATGGAATATTACTCAACCTTAAAGAAGAATGAAATTATGGCATTTGCCTGCAAATGATGTAACTGGAAATTATCATGCTAAGCAAAATAAACCAGTTCCAAAAAAACAAAAGGCAAAATGTTCTCTCCGATATGTAGATGCAAACCCACAACAAGGAAGGGAAAGATCAGAAGGTCATTGGACTAGATAAAGGGGTATGTAGGGAAGGGAGTGGGAATGGGAATAGGAAAGATAGTATAAAGGAACTTCATATCTTTCCTATCCTCATATATACACACATGATCAATGTAACTCCACATATATACCTAAAGTACTTAAAATCAGCATACTACAGTGATGCAGCTACATCAATGTTTATAGCACCTCAATTCACAATAGCTAGATTGTGGAACCAAACTAGATGCCCTTCAATAGATGAATGGATAAAGAAACTGTGGCATATGTACACAATGGAATATTATTCAACCACAAAGAAGAATAAAATTATGGCATTTGCAGGTAAATGGATGGAATTGGAGAATATCATGCTAAGTGAAATAAGCCAATCCCAAAATAACCAAAGGTCAAATGTTTTCCCTGACAAGTGGATGATGATACATAATGGGTAGGTGGGAGAAGAATGGAGGAAGGATGGATCATATAGAAAAAATGAGGGGTGGGGAGGAGGTGGGGGGAAGGAAAAATAACGGAGTGAGACAAACATATGCAAATGGCATGACTCTACTTTGTGTACAACTAGAGAAATGTTAGATGTACCCCATTTGTGTACAATTAATCAAAATTTAAAAAAATAAAATAAAATAAAAACACAAACAAAATCCCATTATTGACACTGTTCAGCAAGTTCATTTCTTACTTTAGAATATATTTTGATCAAATATTTTGATCCCAAGGAGATAAACTTAATTCTTTATTCATAAGTATATTTCAGTGATTATATCTTCACTGTTTATAAGAGGGATCATTGCTATTGTTTTTTTGTTTGTTATTCCGCAATCCCACAGTACTGGGGACTCGAACCCGGGCCTTGAGCATGCAAGGCAGGCACTCTACATGATGGGCTATATCGCCAGCACTACTGTTTTGAAAATATTTTTTAAAATAATTTTAAAACTAATATTTAAAGTAAAATTTAAATTTATTAAAAAGAATCAGTCATATCTTTCCTATTCTCATATATAAATACATGACCAATGTAACTCCACATCATGTAAAACTACAATAATAGGACCTTAATTAGAACATATTCTTTGTATGTGTAATATTTCAAAATATACTCGTGTCATGTAAAATATGAATAATAAAAATATGAAAAATACCCTCAATATTTTGAAAATTGAACTCATGCCTCCAATACTTTCCCCATTCACAAGTGTCTCACATACTTTTAACTGTATTGTTGGTCTCATTATTAAGTATATTGTTCTCATCTTTGATTCATTTACACAATGTACAATTCACTAGGAAATCCCTTTGTCTTTGCTTATAAAAAGATTTCTAAGGTTTTAATATTCATCATCATGTCCCCAATTATCAGCCTACTATTTTCTCCCATCATCTGTTTCCCAAATTACTGTAGTAGCCCCCAAAAGATTTTATCCATGTCTATTTTAACCCCACTTCATTCACATGCACAAAGTATGAGTTGGAGGAATCCTTTTACAAATGAAGTGCACTCATAAGTTCATGAATATGCTTATTACACTGATTTTGTTATTACACAATGTATATGTGTTTTGAATCACTACACTGTATCCCATAAATATGTATAATTATTATGTTTAAGTTTAAAATGTTCTTCTAAGGACTTTGCATTTCAATGTGAATGTGTCAAGACCTCACAGTAGCTTAAAAGACATCATATTGTCTGGGACCTTCTCCCCACCAACTCATTGTGATTACTTCTTAGATCCCATGCTTTTCTTTTCTTTTCTCTACCCTAGTCAGCTTGACCTTAATGCAAATCCTAGAACAGGCTGTGTGCAGTCTCAACTTAGGTTCTTTGCTCAGTCAAGTGTCAACTCTTCTTTCAGAGAGCACATAACAGATGTCTTGATATTCTTTATTCACACATTTGCTCCTTAATGTGGGCTATCCTAACAAACTGCTTTAAATTGCAATACTCTTAACAATCTTCCATTCCCTTATGATATTTTAATATTATTAACTTATACATATCATCCTCTATCATATAATTTAATTATATTGGTTACTGAATACTAGAATAGAAATAACAAAAAGACAAACCATTGTCAGTTTGGATTTCCTGAGATATTCCAGGAAGCCATTAATGTTATATATTAATGCTTATATTACTGTCTAACCATAGTAGATTCTCAGCACTGGCCAGCGTGGGGAGGGAATAAGTAACCCTCAGAGGTGTGGGCCAGCTGGAAATAACAGACTGAAAAAGTAGCATTGAGAAAATATTTATATTAAAAGCGGAGACTGGACAGGTGGAAACGACCTGATGCGTCTGATCCTAACAAAGGGAAAAAGCCCACAAATGCTTCATTTATAGTGAAACACACAAAACGAATTTATTGTGAGGAGGTGTTCTTCCAAGTAAATAAAAAGCAAGAAGCTGTGGGGAAGTTGATCTGATTGGGGACTTATCATTTCCGTAGAAATTCTTCGTCCTCTAGGCAAGCGGGCCTCAAGGCTAGTTGGAGCACGGATATCACTCTCTACCTCCGGAGAATTTCGTTTGATCCGAGGGCTGTCTGAGCCATTCAGGTCTGCAGTATGACAGAATGCTCATTGATCAGGACCTTTGCCAAGGCAAGGCACTCCCAGATTGGTGAGATTACCAATCTCTGCGAGGCCTACCTCAGTTTAGAGATGGTTTAGACACCCCCACAGTTCATTTGCGGATTCCAACAGTAGATATTCGATGTAATTCAAATTGAGTAAATGAATCAATGCAGAATTGCTAACTCATCATCATATTAGAAATTATTGATCTAAACATTTCTTCATATTATGTTAAATTTTCACTCATCTAAATACTTCTCCATGTTAAACTCAAATTTTAAGTTTTCATGATTTATATTTCATGCTTAAAAATACTTTTAGTAACTGCAAAAACGTGTGTATCTAAAATCAATTTTTATCCTATGAAACTTTGCTATCAAATGAAAAGATAAATTTATATATGTAAATTTTACCAGTAACAATATGTATTAGATTAGTAAGCACTTTTACATATATTTATCTTTAAAGAAATATAACTTCAATTTATGTAATAGACGTAGGAATGGAATCTATGGAAAATAAAACAGAAAAGAAGGTAAAAATAATCATTAGAGAACCGAGTTATAGAATTTTTTCCTCATTTTATTTTCTTTCTCTTTTTCCAAGTGTTTTCCAGTTACACACAACATAAGGATTATTTTTTGCATAGTTATAAAGGCATTGAATATAATTTGCTTTAATTCAGTCCCCAGTAATTCCCTTTTTCCTTCCCTCCTCTTTCCTCCTGTTCCCTTCCCTCTATTCTCCTGATCTTTCTGCTATTTCTATTTAGTTTTATTTTTTCTCTCAGTGTCCTCTAGATGTACAGGATGGTAATAAACACTGTGGTCTATTCATATATATGTATATTGGAAAGTGAGTTTAGATTCATTCTTCTGTTCTTCCTTTATGCTATCCTGCTTCCCTCCCATACATCCCATTCGTCTTTTTTTCTATTTTGACAGAAGGCCCCTTCCCTCTTCCCCCTCTCACTCTTCCTTCTCTCTCTCCCCTCTTATATTGGACTAGCTTCTACATATTAAGTGGTTTGATAGGCAAAAGGAGAGCTGAACTGGTATTGGAGCTCAGTGGTGGGACACTTGCCTAACATGTGAAACCTTGGGTTTGATCCCTAGCACCTCCAAAAATGCAAACAAACAAACAAACAAAAAGAAAAGAAGAGACGCTGGGAAGGGTCACATAAAATACTCCAATAAAAATTATCTTAAAACTGTCTAAAGTTAATTAACATTATAAATTCACAAATCCTAGATGTTCAATGAATTCCTAAGATAAAACATATAAAGAAACTATACCAAGGCACATCATAATCAACTTAGGACCAGAGATAAAAAGAAAATCTTAGAAACAGCAAGAGTTGGGAGGGTAGATGGATAAAGAATTACTTACAGAGGCACAAAGAAAAATAAGAGAGTATGTTTCTGAAAGAAATAATAAACATAAGACAGTGGAACAACAATGCAAAAGAAAAAAATGTTGCAGACCAGAATAGTACAACCATGAACAGTACCTTCAAAAAATGTGGTAAATTGTAGAATTTTTTCAAACACACAAAAAATTGAAATAATTTACCATTGTTGGACATATACTACATAAAATCATAAAGAAACTCTTCTAGACGAAAAGAAAAAGGATAACAGATGAACAGATAAGTTTCCACAAAAGAATAAACAGCAAGGAAATTACAGTTGATATTATTGATCTTAAAACATAAGAAATTAAGAAAGTCTTACAATAGATTAATCCATTTCAGTATTTATCAGATGAACTTTTATAGAATTAAAAATCAAACAAAAATTGAAGCTTAAATTATAAACAATTAGTAAATCCAAACAAAACAAAACTAATAGTAATGTTTGTGGTATATTTACCAGAAAGGGTGACAACAGAATTTTGGAGGATATAATCTAATTTTAGCTATAAACACATCCTCTGTGTGTGTGTGTAAAAATTTGTTTGAGTTTACACTTAACATGAATCTTTTAGCATATGTAAATTATATATCAGTGAAGTAACTAAAAAGTAAACAAAACATAAGCTTGGGTAAAATAGTATTCAAAGAAATCACTTTTCGATCTAGAGAAAAAAAGTTCAGCTCAAAATACTTGGCAAATAATCTGTGTTGACAAAGACATTTCTAATAAATTAGGCCTGGATGAGATGACAGAAAAGCAAATTTTGAAATTATCATATGGGCATTGGAAATACTTTCATGGATGAGAAGCATTTAAATTATTCAAAGATTGATAGAATTTAAAAGGCATATTATAGCATAGTAGAAATTGAAGTTCCTTCATTTTTAAATGCTAAGAGCAGTTATATAGTCACTTTCTCCTTAAAGTTGATTAAAGGAAATATCAAGGCTTGACTCTCTGAGAAATTTATTTTATAAGTTGTTTTTGCCCATTTATCAAACATGTTATATTTTAATTAATACTTCTATCATTTCTATCAAGTTTTTTGAAGTCAATCATATATCTTGAGTTAGCAATATCATAAAACTCTCATGGGAAAATGATATAATTCAGGTGAAGGTGAGATGATGTTTGTATGTGGCAAAAACAATAATATTAGAATAAGGTTCAAATTCACCTGGGTGCCCACTCAAATAAAGGCAAACTAGATATTAAATATGTGATTGCAGAGGGCCAAATTCTCAAGTAGGACAATGGTGCTTGTTCTCACAACTGTTGAAACCTAAGGTGTTTTTCTATAATAATTTTAATAATTAGATTTAACTAAATAGCATTTTCATTCATTTTTCCAAACATATTTCTAGAATTTCAAGTTATGGATTTGTATAACTCTTTTTAAATTATGAAATAAGAATGAAATCATAAGACTGTTAACTCAGTTTTATTCCTAAATAATTATGGAAAATGTTGTGTAAGTTAAATTACTAAGCTTTCCATTTTCTCATCTATAGAATGAAGGAATCCCATTATCTGTTAACTCCAAGTAAAAGAGAAAACATAAACACCAACTGCATGTTTGTCTTCATTTTTTTTTTTTTACTTTATCTCTGAATGATAGCTAAATGATTACATATTTGAAAAGGAACAAGACCCTTCTTTGTTATAAATACTATAATGTCTTCATCATACCTTTTTTAGTAAAAGCACTCCTAAGTTTAATGTTGTAAAGGAAACCATACGAGGAGTTTCAATAATTTCTAATTGTATAATGTTCTAGTCCATTATTATTTATTTACCTGGGAAAGATGTCAAATGACGTTGACATTATAACAGAAATTGTCATGTGAAATCTATTTTGATTTTCAGGTATATATGTGAAACTGTAATTAAAACTTTTTTTTAATTATAGCAATGAGTGATCAAAAGTAACTTTCTAAATATGTGAACTTTAGGCTATTTTCAAACACAAATGTATGTATCTTTCATCTTATTTCACCTTATTTATTTGTATTAATTTTTGTGGTGCTGGGGACTGAACCCAAAGCTTCATATGTGCTATATATGCACTTTACCACTGATAGGCATATCTATATATACAAGGTTACATTCTGCATCAGAAAATTTATTCACAGATATAGAAGCTAAAATAGAATCTAGATTTCATCAATGAGTTAATGCTACTAAAAACAAAGGGTAAAATTATACAAACTCAAATTATATGTTCAACAGATATTTGATATTCAGAAAAAAATAAGTATTATCAGCAACCTGTTGCAGTAGCAGCAGTAAAATATTTGTTCTTTGTCCCAGTCACAAACCAAAGTCGTACGTTCCAACCTCCTTTCAATGAGGTCACGGTCATTTGATTGAGTTTTGCTGCAGGGAAAATGAAACAGAATTATGTGCAAATTCTTAGTACATAAAAAATTTTCCTTGGTTATCCTCTCTTTGCTAACATCAGCCACCTGGCTTTCAATATCAAAACTGAAATTGGATGCACCTATTGAACATCTACAACACACAATTAACACTTTATATAAATTGAAACCCAGGTGGCTATATTTCACGGTTAATCTGTTGTATTAACTAGAATTACCTCAACATATGCAGAAATTTTACTTTGAAATGGGGTACTGCCAAATAGAAACATAAAACATGTGGTATCCAATTAGTAGTCACATGACGAAAATATTGATATCAGGCAGAAGATCCTGCTTATGCATTGCCAAAACATTTGGGAAAACTGTTTCCTGTGATAACATGAAAGGCAGACAATGTGTCTGCTGATCTTGAAGCTTCCTGGAAAGTGACTGGAAAACAGATTGTTAGTAGTGGGTGTGGGTTGTTATCAGATTGCTCAGGAAGTTATTAAATAAAAGATTATTTCAGGCAAAAAAATTGCTGGTTTTGAACAGAAATAAAGAGGAATCGATGGAGTGTCATCCTTAAGGAATTAGAAAAGCCAATGAAGCTGAGTAAAATGAGTATGGAAAGATCTTTATGACTGGGTTTTTAGCAAAGATTAAATTAAAGTAAATGCTTACAACCCAACCATAATAGTTTCAAGGTAGAGTATTTAATTGTATTCAAAGTAGCATTTGGATACATAAGTGAAGAAATAAGTTATACTGGAAAATTGTGTTTGGTTGAGACCTTTGCTGCTGGTTAAGAAGTGGCTAGAAGCACACAAATCATGGGCTTATGAAGTCAGAGTGTATAGTTTTATGTATGAATTTCACATACTTATAAACAGATTATGCATTTCAATTCACTGCCCTCTGACTTTCAGTGCCCTTGGCATTGTGTCTGCCGCCACACTTCAGTAGCATGGGGTTCACGGTGGTCAGTGGAACATGAATGGACATGGCATATGCCATAGCAGAGCAAAAGCTTTAAAAACGCTTGTATATTGTATTCAACTCTTGTACTGTGCTGACATGAAACTGGGATATCTCAAATAGAAACCGCTCCAGCGCGCGGGACCCAGAATGAAGAAGTGAAGCTGACCCAAGCTTGGGCAAGATCAGAGCTGCTGCTAACTCCAGTTAAAATGCGATGTAACCAAGAAATAAACCTACGTTGATTTTAAAAGCCATCAAATTATTTTTATATTTTTTGAATTAAAGCAAAGCCACAAAAATTAGTCAGATGACTAATTCATTTCTAATATAACTGATATAACTTACTAAAGAAATAATAATCTTTTTTCTCCTTTCTGCTCACTAAAACAAATGTATGGATCTTTAGCTAAAATCACATAGAAACTGCATAACCCACAAGAATAACAAACTGCCAATCGCTCTCATCAATTACAGTCAAATAGCCTAATGTACATGAGTGCGGTCTGAATAACTGGAGAACTCAGATATGAACTTCCTTCATAAATAAGAAATTTAGCATCAAACCCAGAAATTCCCTCTACTGCCAAGGCAGTAGTTGTCAGAATGCCCACAGTGACAAATATATCATTCTTCTCTTTCCTTTTGAGAAGGTTTTTTAGGAGTATAAGGAAAATATTAATCTTATCCCTCCACCATTATGTTTTTGGTATATAAATAACTTTTTCCTTTAAACTAGGCATTAACAAATTAATTTTAGGACTGGATAGTATTTGAGATTTCCAAGCTGTACAACCCCTGTTAGTACTCAATCCTGTTTGGTTCTGCCATTGCAGAATCAAAGAACATATACACAGTATGTAAACAAATGAACGTAGTTGTATTGCAATAAAACATGCTATTAAAAAGCAGGACCACAGGTTTTATTCAAGATTCCTGCTTTAGAACAGAGGATAAAAAAGGCCACAGATGACACTAATGGAAAGGAGTTCATATGGACACACTGGCCACACAGTGGGTGGTAGGTCAATGTTTTTGCTTTTGTTTTGGTTTTTAAGAATTAAAAATGATCAGGAAAATAAATTGGTAAAGATTGCCTAGGTAAGCCATCCCCTGCTTTTAATCTACATGGTATATAGCTAGACTTCTGCAGGTTGTTACAGTCATGTAACTGAATTTTTGAAAATGGAAATGTGGGATAATAATGCTCATTATTTTAATGCTTTAAAAGATTTTCATACAAGGAGAGTCCTGTGATACCAGATATTTGGGAGTCTGAGGCAGAAGGATCATAAATTTGAGAACATTTACAACAACTTAGCAAAAAAAAAAAGAAGAAAAAACAAAACAAAAAAAGAAAAAAAAAAAAAAAAAAACACAACAAAAAACGAAATAACTTGAGAAAAGAGCTGGGGATGTGACTCAGCGGTAGAGGCCCTTTGAATTTGATCCCCAAATCCAAAAGAAGAAAAAAATTGGGGGAGTTTCTTATCTTCCTTTATCTTTTCAAAAAGATATTGAAACCTAGGTCAACATCAGCCATTGAAAACATAGGTTCCTAAGGATGCTGGAATCTTAGTCATCCTAATTTTCTGAAATAAGTGTTTGGATTGTTCACTAGGAAGTCCTATTTTGACTACAATTTAAGTTTATCAGTTAAGAAATGATTGTTATTTTTAGATAAGTTATGAAAGATTTTATTATTTATGCCTTGAATTGAAATAGCATCTAGGTTATTTCAGTAGAATCAGTTACAAAAGAGCAGTACAGATTTTTGGCAAATACATCGTTGAGACAATCTTGAGTTAATTTTCTAGTTTTTAGTCCAAGAAAAAACAATTGTGAAATATCCAGGCATATAATAATGCTATTCTAAGGTAAGTTACGTTGGGAAATCTGTAATATATGTAGATATTCAAAGGTTCATAAAATTAAGACATCTTGAAACCTACATAGCTAATTAATTTTGTTTTTTTTATTCTAGGATTTTATTTAGGTCTGTAATGTCCTGCCATGTTTAATTATACTTATGTACTTCCCTAGCAAAACTTTCATATTTTTTTAACTTCATTTGACTTAGAAAAAACATTATATAGATAGTACTTGTTTATACAGAAAGAATTTGGAAATGAAAAAATATTTCAACTTCAAAATTTGGCAGTATCCTCATGATGCTCTTTTATTGAACTGGTAACCAAGATGTTTTGACTAAAACATATTTGGAAATTTGTATCTTATATAGTATAATGTCAAAGAGGATGCATCATGCACTCAGTATTCTGATTAAGAAATATAACCCAGGGGGCTGAGATTGTGGCTCAGTGTTTGAGTGCTTGCCTAGCACATGCGAGGCCCTGGGTTCAATCCTCAGCACCACATAAAAATAAAATAAAGGTATTGAGTTCACATACAACTAAAAAATATATTTTAAAACAATTTATAAAAGAAAAAGAAATATAACCCAAATGAATAAACTCTAGGTCATGGAAAATCTATCTACTCCTTTGGTTGAAAACTGTAGAATTTCCCAAATTAATATTTGCATTAATCTGTTCAATTCAGTTTACTTCAGAATTATTCTTTCATTTTGCACATGGCACTGTGACCCAAACAACAGAAAGTTTAGGAATCATACAACTTAGCTGGAGGGCAGCTTATTTTCAGAACTGAGTTTCAAGTATCTTTAATATTTATGTATTTTCATGAACTCTGGAATAAAATTTTATTGTCAATAAAATACTTCCAAATCATTTAAGAATAAAGTATTAAATCATGTGTTTTCATAGTGTGGGATATTTTAAAAGTAAAGACAATTTATTATGTAAATGAGCAAACCATTATTCAAATCAGCTGTGCTCTTTGGCATTGAGTTGCTCAGAGTAGGAAAGATAAGCACATTTTCTGTCAATTTCATGTTTGATTTGACAGAACATTTTGCTCTGTAATCATCAGTTCATAACACATGACAACTTTAGCATTTGGACAACTCCAGGGTTGGCAAAAGATGTGGAAGTTTTCATTTCTCTGTTTTTGGTTAATTTCAGTTATAAAGTCATTATAATAAGTAGAAGAGTCCAATAGTGTTTATAAGTACATTAGTAAAATAAGAACATTTGTGATTGTATTTATGGCACTCACAGTTCAAAAGCAAATGATAATTGTAGCTTCAAAACCAAAGTATTCTTGCTAGGTACAGTGGCGCATACCTGTAATTCCAGTGGCTCAGGAGGCTGAGATAGGAGGATCACACGTTCAAAGCCAGCCTTAGCAAAACCAAGGCACTAAGTAACTCAGTGAGACCCTGTCTCTAAATAAACTACCAAATAGGGCTGGGGAAGTGATTCAGTGATTGAGTGTCCCTGAGTTCAATCCCCGATACCAAAAACTAAAACAAAATCAAAATCAAAACAAAAAAAATAAAAAACAACAAAAATCGAAGTATTCTTTAAGTCTTTAAGTTTTGTATAAAATATTACCCTCTAGTCTGTCCTTCTTTTTCCTTTCTTTCTCTCTCCTTTTTTTCCTTTTTTTATTTTCAAAATAAAATTTGTTATTTGACTATATTCCTTTTTTCTCCTAAGAGTTAAATCAAGTGGGATTTTCATAGAGATTTTTATTAATCATTACCAGATGGTGTTTAAGCTCTTTCAAAATACCTAGGAGCTACATATAAATCAATACATTTCTACTACATTAATTCTTTTTTTCAAGGGCCACACTTACTTTTAAGCATATTAATTGCAGATAAAAGTTTGTATGCATCAGTTTATTCACAGCAGTGAGAATGGATCAGAGAATTGTGGATTCAATAACTATTTGATGAATGATTTACATTATGCATTTATACTCTGAAACTAATACAGCTGGCTCTTCATATCCGTGAGTTCCACATCTATGGATTCAACAAACTGCAGATAAAATGTATAAAGAAATAAAAAAAATATATATTTGTACTGAACACACATAGATATTTTATCATTATTAAACAATACATTTTATTTACATATTTACTTTGTATTAGGTATTATAAATAATCTCAGATAATTTGATGTATGTGGGCAGATGTTTATAGGTTATACACAAATACTATGCCATTTTAAATAGGATTCTTGAATTTGAGTACCCAGAAGGGGCCCTGAAACCAATTCCTCATAGATGACAAGAAAATTCTGTGCTTTGTCATTTCTCCATTCTTCCCATAAGATCCCAGGTTATGCCACAAATTTAGAGACAAATATATATATAGGGATGAATTTATTATAAATTAGTTTAGCATTGAAGGCACTATCCTGTATTTAATTTTAATATATATACATGTCTGTATTTTTTTCTTAGTGAGAAATATTTCTTGTCAATTAAACCTCTAAATCTCTGTCTTAATTGCATTGAGATTTATTTTAACTTTTTTTTATTGTAAACAAATGGGATACATGTTGTTTCTCTGTTTGTACATGGAATAAAGGCATACCATTTGTGTAATCATAAATTTACATAGGGTAATGTTGTTTGATTCATTCTGTTATTTTTCCCTCCCCCACCCCTCCCACCCCTCTTTTCCCTCTATATAGTCCTTCCTTCCTCCATTCTTGTCCCCCTCCCTAACCCTAACCCTAACCCTAACACTAACCTCTTCCACCCCACATTATGTGTCATCATCCGCTTATCAGCAAGATCATTCTTCCTTTGGTTTTTTGAGATTGGTTTATCTCACTTAGCATGATATTCTCCAATTTCATCCATTTGCCTGCAAATGCCATAATTTTATCATTCTTTATGGCTGAGTAATATTCCATTGTATATATATATACCACAATTTCTTTATCCATTCATCTATTGAAGGACATCTAGGTTGGTTCCACAATCTGGCTATTGTGAATTGAGCAGTTATGAACATTGATGTGGCTGTATCTCTGTAGTATGCCATTTTCAATGTATTTACTCAAAGTTTTCATATTCAAAAAAATTTTTAAAAGTTCTTAAGAGGGCATAAAACACTAAATATTTCAATGTCTTCAATTTTATTTATTTTTATCATTTTGTTGTGCTAGGAATAGAAACTAGGGCCTTAAAATGTGCACTACCACTTAGCTACACTCCTAGGCACCAATATCATTATTTTAACAGTTTTATCAAGGTATACTTAGCATACAAAGAGCTTCATATATCTAGTGTGTACAATGTGATAAATTTAAACATCCACAGCCACTCAAAATGCCATCACCACAATCAAGATATATGCACACCTCCCAGAGTTTCCTTGCTTGCTTTTTTTGGTTTATGTTTTTCTTTATTGTGTTAGGAACACATAAAATTAGTTATACTCTCTTAAATTTTGAATTACATCATACTATGTTATAATACAGACACTATGATGAACAGCAGACCTCATAACTTAAATTTTAAACCTGCTCAGCAACTCTCATAGGTACCTTGTAGTCATTATTATATTTTCCACTTCTATCAGGAGTTTGACCACCATAGGCAACTGAGAGAAGTGGTTTCACACAGTATTTGTTCTTCAGTGTCTGCTTTTTTTCATAGCACAATGTCCTTGAGATTCTTGTGTGTTGCTGCAAATGGTTGAATTTTCCTGTGTTGTAAGACTAAATTATATTCAAGTCATATTTTCTTTAAAAATTCAGCTATGAATGAATACTTAGTTTTATAGCTTATCTATTGTGAATAATGTTGTAGTGAATGTGAGTGTACAGATATATCTTTGAGATCCCAATTTCAATTATTTTGGATACATACCCAGTAGTGGGATTGGTAGATCACATGTTTAACTCTGTTTTTAAAAGTTTGTGGAAGTCGTATACTGCTTTCTGCTGTAGCCTTTTCAATTTATACCACATCAAAAGTGAACAAGAGTCCCAATTTTCAAGTACAAGTGAAAAGTACTAGGTTTCCTATTTGCCTACATTTATAGAACCTCTAAAGTCCCTAAAGATAAAGGGTATTATAAATAATATTCTCTCTTTTTATATTTCTAGCAATTAGTATATACTGGGAATATATTATGCAAGCTTTAATTGAATAATAATCAAAGTTTTAAATTAATAGAGCTTTAAAATGCACATTTTGTCTTATGTAGAATGTCAGAAATTTAAATTATATTTCATATTAAACATTTAAAACTAAATAAATTTAACATAAGACAGTTAATATGTAGCATAATCAACTTTCATTAAAATAAGAGTTTTAAAATTTATTTTGATGAGGATAAATAACATCATATTTAGGTAGGATCATTTGCACAAAGTTTTTGATATTTTGCAATGGACCAAAAGATGTTCTACAGGGATGTGGTTTTTAAAAGTAACTGCTTCTATTGCACATTTATTATTTCTGTTCCATTGATCTCTTATAAAACTTGAGTGTCTCCTTTCATCTATTTCATCCATGAATACTGTCATTAGAATTATTGATTATTCACTTTATGGAAGGAGACTGAAGGAGAGGTCTCTTAATTAGAGTCTATTTATAATTTGACAATGCATAATTAAGTTAGTATTTGAGACAGCTTGGTGTCTGAAAAAGCAACAGGAAATAACTTGATTTTTTTATGTCAGTAAAGAAAAAAATTTACATTTCCAATTTACTTTAAAAAATTTTTCTTAAATGCATAATAATAACATACAGTAATATTATTGTCTTTAATATTGTATTTAACACTTATGATGTAATCAGAAAATTTAGATTTATAAACCAAAGGAAATAAATATTTAGTGAACTGATTCATGTATGCATTCAGCAATGTCCCAATCAAAATATTAAAATTGGAAGTAGTGCTAAGCCAATTAAATATGTGACTGATCATAGATCTATATAGTACTATCAATTTGAAAATGCAATAAAATAGTAAGAAAAGTCTATATACTTTTATAACTACGAAACTACATGTATGTCATAACTGACACACATATACACACAGAAACCCATACACACATGTTTAAAAATACTACCTTCGTTAAATTTTCTTTCCTAGGATAAAATTTAAACCATCTCAAATATCATTTCCATTTAGATGTGATGTTTTCAAATTTAGTCTAAATTACACATTTTTGACTATCCTCAGTCCTCACCCTTTTATTACCTTTCTATTCTCACTTCACTTCCTACTTTATCAATAACAAAGAATATAATTTTCTAAGTCTAACTAATTTTAACTAACCATGTCCTTTGTTGGTTTCTATGATTATAATTTTCTAAGACACAATTCCAATGCCATTTGTCTCTTCATAAAAGTTTATTTAAGATTAATTTTCTTTCCAAGTATATGAAAAATGCATCATATTCTAAACATGCTTTTGATTAGTCCCTTATATTTCTACTTGAATTCTATGAGAAAATGGGTTTAATATTGTGCAAGAAGAGTTATGTGCAGAGAATTTTCTGATTAGAAGAGTTTTTTTGACATTAAGATAACTTCTGATATCTACTTCCTAGAAGTATTTTAAGAATTGGAGAGACTCACCTCTCTGACAGATTAGGTGCAATATTGCCTGGAGGGGGGTGACAGAAGAGATAGCCCATGTACTGTGATATGAAATAAGATGTAATAGCTTTTGAGTACTTTTGAACAGCAGTTCACTCCTTTTTTCTCTCCTGGAATTTTTTAAGTTGTCTGGACTTTGGATATAGGATCGTGTTATCAAACACTTTTGAATTTAACTAGAATTTCTACAGAGCTGGTCTTATCAGGATTTGTGAAATATTACACCAGTGGATGTAGTTGCTGAAAGCAATCTCCAATTTTTGTAAAAGTAGGAATTCTTTTTTCTGTATTGAGCATCTGTTATGAATTGTGAGTGAAAATAGTACCTTTCACAATAAACATTTCTTTGTAAAAAAATATACTAAGTCAATTCAACCATAACATGTATAATTAGATAATTGTCTTCACAATATGGCTTAAAAATTTTCTTATTCTCTTTTTATTTTTGCCCCTCATAATTCCTACAAATATTTCCCACTTCCTAATATGGAGACATCTATGTTATATTCCCTGTTATAACATCTGATGTAATGTGTAAGTTTAAAAGAATTAGTAATATGCTTACAGTAAAAGAAAAGAAATTAAATCAGAAAATCTCCACATTTTATTATCTAATACAATGTAAACAAATAACTATTTAAAACTTAGAAACATATTGACCAGCAGAAGTTTAAGAAAATATTGAACATTAAACAATGATCAATAATTGTACAATGATATCCAGGTAAAAATAACAAAAAAAAATCAGAAGATTTCTCAAAGTCTGCCCCATACTCTGCCCACCAAAAAATGGTGAATAGACATAAAATGAGGCATAGGATCCTGGCTCCCCAGTAATGATTTTCAATTGTAAGACACTACACTTATGGGGAAGTATATTGGCAACTGAACAGAAAATATGAAAAAAAAGATACCAGGATCAGACAATAGTACCTACTCTTTCATCTCTCAGCAAAAATGAAAATATGAGAAGGCTAACCTTTCACTTTCTCCAGGCAGTGAAGACAGAAGAAAGAACAACTGAAGCTGCACTTGGAATATTATTTCTAGATTTGTACAGAGATCAGTATAGGCATTGTTGGGACAATTGAAGACATTTGAATGTTGATACAATGCTATGGTTTATATGTGGTTCTCTCAATAATTCATGTGTTAGGATGTTAGTCTTCAGTGTAGTGAAGTTGGGGACCACTAAGAAGTGGAGCCTATTGGAGGTCATTGCTAACTGCTCTCCACTGTCTGACTTCTTATCTTAGCATGTAATCTCTGGTTCATACATGCACTCCCACCATGACATCATTTGCCACAGGGCCCCTCACAGAGCTACATCTATGCTGTTTGGATTGTCAGGCTTCTAAACTGTGATCTAAATAAACCTCTTTTGATTTTAAGTACCTTGTGTTGAGTATTTTGTTATAGTAACAAAAACAGATTAAAAAACACTATATTGCATATTAGTCTTTATCAATTTATATCAACCTTATACTTTCTGATTGTGATTATTATATTTATGTGAGACAATGTTTCTTTGCAACATGTGCAGAAACATTTAGGGATACAATGTTATTATCCTATGATGTAAAAATAACTTGAAAAAAATGTGTGTGTGTGTGTGTGTGTGTGTGTGTGTGTGTGTGTGTGTGTTTATGTATGTCTGGAGAGAGAAAAGAGACAAAGAGGAAGCAAATATGGCAGCAAAGTTCCATAACTTTCTGAATTTAGGTGAATGATAACAACAGAGTTCATTTTGCTATTATTGTAACATGTAAAGGATTGTGTTATCTTTTAAAATAAGAACTTGAATAAATCAAAAAATATAATAAGAAAAAAATATTTAGGCAGGGTATGTACTGTATAAGAATTCAGAGTTTGACTTTAACCAAAATACGTTCAGTGATTTGGAGGGTTTTAGCAAGTGAATGGCATCATATGATTTTAGAAGATCCTTTAGCATTGCAGAAAAGGAATTGTGTGGGTAATTATACATCAGCAAATTAGGTAAGAGGTGTTTGCAGTAGTGCAGGAAAGAAATATGTAAACTGGAGTTATATTAGGGATTATGCAAAGCATTAAAATATCATTGAAATATTCTCGAAATGGATCCACCATAATTTGTTGATATATTTGTTTGATTGTGCTAGGTAGGGAAAGAATATTAGCTTTTGCAGAAGGAAATAGACACACGTCATTAAGTACCGTGAAGTTGAGAGGACAGTCTTACAAGATGGGTGCTAGGGTTTTCTTGTGTGTGTATTAATTTTCATGCACTTTTTAAAATTTTGAAAGAGTTGTATATTTAGAAGTTTGAAAGTGAAGAAGATAAAAAGTGAGAGTGAAGGAGACATTTATTTGGAAAAACTAATCATAGAGATTAGTTTTTATAATAGAGATAGAATTTATAGCAATGAAAATTTCTGAGATCAACTGAGAAAAAAATATTGAATATACAAATATTTCTAAAATCTAGGAGACAATTTTGGCTAATTCCAAAAATTCAGCTAAAGTAAAGAAAGACAAACTTGATTATTCTCTTCCCCCCACTACCATTGTAAATCATCATCCACTTATCAGGGAAAATATTGGACCTTTGGTTTTTTGAGAATGACTTATTTCATTTAGCATGATATTCTCCAATTCCATCCATTCAGCTGCAAATGCCATAATATTATTCTTCTTTATGGATGAATAATATTCCATTGTGTAAATATACCACAGTTTCTTTATCCATTCATCTGTTGAAGGACATCTAGGTTGGTTCCACAATCTAGTTATTATGAATTGAGCTGCTATAAATATTGACATGGCTGCGTTACTGTAGTATGCTAATTTTAAGTCCTTTTGGTATAAACCAAGGAGTGGAATAACTGTGTCAAAAGGTGGATTCATTCCAATTTTCCCATGTACATGTATGATTACACAAATGGTATGAATCTATGTCATGCACAAACATAGATATGAAAAGATGTATCCCATTTGTGTACAATGAATCAAAATGCAGTCTGTAAAAAGTTTTTAAAAAATTTAAAAAATAAAAAAAAATCAAAGGGACATGATCCTAAAAAATAAATAAAAAGAAAGACAAACTTGAAAACAATAGGGTAATAATGATGAGGAAAGAAAATTAGGAAAGGAGAATAAGAGATTTTCAGGGATATTAATGTTTCAAAAATAAAGCAATCCACTAAAATCAAGATAGGGATACATTCTTTCACCTCTATTCAACATTGTCTTGAATTACTGGTTGAGCAATTAAGCAAAGGAAATAAAGAGGAGAAAAAAAATCAAAGACATACAATTTGGAAAGGAAGAATTAATTTTTATAATAGATGATATAGTTCTGAATATTAAAAGTTTAAAGAATCTGCAAAAAATACTGTTGAAGCTAATAAAAATATGTATTGGGATTATATAACACAAGGTCAATATACAATATACAATATCCAAAATTTAAATTTAAGTAGCAAGCAATTCAATGTAGCATAGCATGAAAATGAATAAAATACATAGGAGTACATTTAACAAAAGTGAAACACACACTAAAAACAGCAAATTATTGCTGAAATAATTGGAGGAATATAAAAGAATGAAAAGATAAACCACACCAAAAATGGAATATTTTTTAGGATCAGAGTAGTCCTCCCATTGATCAACAGATTTAATGCAATCCCTAACAACATGATAGCTGTTAACTGTCCAAGAAAATTCATAGGTTACCCTTAAAATTCATAAGGAAGCACAAAGAAATTATAACAGCTAAAATGAAATTGAAAATAGTAGACCTGGAGAAGTCTTACTTAACAATTTAAAAACTTACTTTATTTACACTAATCCAAACAGCAAGATACTGGCATAGGTGTAAACATGATACACTGGAATAGAACTTAGAGAAATAGTTCATACACTTATGGTCAATTGATTTTCAGAAAGAGTGCCAAAATAAACTAATGGGACAAATGGTAATATTTTAAATAAATAGTGCTGGGACAAAAAGACAGATAGAAGAATGGAGTTGAACTCCTACCTCACACCATAAGTACCAATTGTCTCAAAATATATCATATTCCTACCTCACACCGTAAGTACAAATTGTCTCAAAATATATCATAGATCCAAGTGTAAGTAAGACATGAAATTGTCAAATTTTTTGATGAATGCATAGGACTAGAATTCTCATTTCTTAGATGATTCAAAATGCCCAACTGACAAAAGAAAAAGTTGATAAATGGGACTGAATCAAATTAAAAACTTTGGTGCTTCAGATCATAATTTTAAGAAGTTATGGAGAAAGTGTGTACAAATCTTTATCTTTTGATAAAATAGACAAAAATAGATAAAATAATCTAATAGATAAAAATAATTAGACAATAATTAAACAATAATTAATTTTATAATATATTAAAAAATCTTAAAACTCAACAAGAAAAAAATAAACTAATTGCAAATGAGTAAAAAGTTTTCATAGGCATTTCTCCAAAGAAGTATATAAAATATTAAATAAGCATGTCAAAATTATTCTCAACACAATTATCCTTTACAACAATGCAAATCAAATCAGAGGTAGTAGTTCTCACATATTAGGATGGTTATAACCAGAAAGGCATATCCAAAAGTGTTAGCAAGGATGAGATTTTGGAAACCAGTACCCTTGTTGATGGGAAGGTGAAATTGTATAGCTGTTTTAGAAATGTTATCAGTCACTCAAATTGATAAGTGTAGAATTACCCCCATGATCCCACAATTACACCACTAGATGTATATCTAAGTTAAAATATATGCCTCACAAAAACTTGTACATAAATGATTATCATTACATTTTCCTTTCTTTTTTTAAAATATTGTTTTAGTTGTCAATGGACTTTTATATTTTTATTTACATGTGGTGCTGAGAATCGATCTCAGTGATTAACACATGCTAGGCAAGTGTTCTACCACTGAGCTACAACCCCAGCTTGCATTTTTCATATCTCTATAGTAAAAACTTTCCAATGTTTTTTAATGATGACTGTCTGAAAAAAAATCATAGTATATCCACACAATGTATAGTATACAAAACCGTTATGACATGTTACAACATCAGGAAACCTTCAGAACATTATGCTAAATGAAAAGAGAAGAGTCATTTCACATTATTCTATTTATATTAAATGCTGATCAGAAGAAAACTCACAAAAAGAATAATAGAGATCACTGAGATCTGAGTGTGTGAAGGGAAAGGGAATAACTGCTAATGCATGTAAGATTTCTTTTGGGAATTATAAAAATGTTCTAAAACTTATTATGGGAATAATAACATAGATATGCTAAAGTTATTGAACTATATACAATAAATGAATTTTTGATATGTATATTGTATTTCAATGAGTTTATTTTTTTAAATTAGCAATATCTCATATCTAGTCCTATGAGTGTCCAATTTAGAAAAGGACAAAAAATTCACCACAAAATCTAGAAAGATAAAGTCAATTTTGGTTATATTGGCAAGAGATATTTTATTTTCTGCAAGGGATTAAAGTGGATTTTTTGTAATTTAATTAGAGGTTTTGGAGTGAATATAATGAATGCAAGTATATTTTCAATTATATTCTTCTGTGAGAAAGAACAGATAAAATGGGTGCAGACTCAATGCATAGAAAGATTTTGAAGAGGTGATTTAAATCATACATTTTAATCTATGCTTATATGAAGTTTTGAATAACCTAGGAGAGAGGAGAAAAATGCAATGTAACAACTGCATGCAATTATGTAAGAAGTGATATGATTCAACAAAAGTTCAGAGATCAGTTTGAGGTTAAAGTCAAAAGAACAGTTCTTCTATTTCATTTTCAAGGGAGAAAAAAGTAGATGAGTTTCTGGTGAAAGTAGTTTGGGAAATAAACCAAAAGGAAAATGAGGCAGTTTTCATTTAATGGGGACTTTCCTCAATGGAATTTAAAATAAAAACAAAAAGCTGAGAAAAAAAATGTTGCTCATAGATCATTAAAGTGAAATACAAGTTAATGAGTCCTTCACAAGCACGGGGAGGAGAGTTTTGAAATTTCAAGGTTATAGGGTCAGTGTGGAGTACCCATTAAAGATTTATGATCATAACAGTAAAATCATTCAACACAGTTTTGAAACTTCTCCAGCAGTAATGCAGATGGAGCTTAAGTCTAATCTACTATAAATTATTGTAGAGCACTAGTTGAGCAATGGATAACCTGAAAAAAAAAAAAAAGGGCATGGATTTATTCAAGAGAGTGGAGTATCAACTAGGTAAAGGAGAAAGTGAGGAAACAAGGCGTTGAAGCTTCATTGCAGAAAGACGCCCAGAGTTTGGCAATTGTATTAGAGGATTGTTGGGGTAGTTAGTTGAGAGTGAGTGACCTGCAAAGACAGCAGGTGGTGATTAGAATGCAAAATGCTTCAGATAGAAATTTTAGAGGTATGTAATTACACCTAATAATGAAATAAAGAGAAGAATAACTATAACAATGGAAGTTGAAAATATGATTAAGGATATAATTTTCGATCTCAGGATGTCAAGAAACTGAAAGTTCAGGACAGATGGTGTAGCTGTGAAGGATACTACAGAAATAGTGCTAAGAGGAAGAACAGAAGGCAAGGCGATCAAGTGAATAAGGAGGGAGGAGGAGCACTAGGAGTTTCACAAGGGACAGAGGTATGTAAGAGAAGCAGATTTATTTATTTATTTTTTTCTGTTTGAAAATTGTCTTGGGTTTTTGAAAGGAAAAATAAGAAAATCATTTTGGAAGATGTAAAGGATAACAAGGAGAGCTCCACTCCCAGTTTTAGGTCCCAAGTCCATAGGATATCTATATGGGGACATTTTGTAATAAGTATTTTCTAAGTCACTATAGTTTTAACCAGAACAAGAAGGTACAAGGATATTCTCAGAAAAGTCTGAACAAATAGGTTTTCTCTGAACTTCTAATTGCCTCACATAATATCCATTCTTCTCCTTTTCTTACATAGACAGATTCCTATTTCATTTGGGGTGATAATATGCCCAGTTGAAAAGACTTTTCCCAACCCCCCTTACAGAATAGAGTCATATAACATGGGCCTGGTCAATCAGGTATAAGGGAAAGGGCTTGGTAGTTCTTCCAGAAAAAACCTTTTTCTAGCTGACTCAGTCAGCTTTTGATTTTCAGTTTTCCCATCTTGGATCATCAAGGAAGCCACATTCTAAGGTTGGAGACATCAAAAGCCCAAGAATAGAGTTCCTGATGGAATCCTTGCGTCATCATAACAGCACCACTTTATCTAATCACTGACTTCTTATCACTGGAGATAAACATACTTATATTTGGTTAAATAAGTTCTGTTTGAATTTTGTCTTAAATACAAATGGAGGAAATCCTGTAAATAGAGTTTTATTTTGAGTTTCAAAAGGCACAGAGGCAGGATTTGGTGAAGTAGACTACAGTGGTTTCTTAATCAGTCTGGGCTGATGTAACAAATTACCATTGACTGGGTGGGTTGAGCAACATTTATTTCTCATAGTTCTGGAGACAGAGAAACCCAAGCTAAGGATATCAGCAGATTTCATGTCTGGTGAGGGTCTGTATTAGTTTGTAAATAGCTGTCTTCTCACTGAGTGTTCAGAAGTCAGAAAAGAGATGACAAAGCTCCAGGGATCTCTTTTAGAAGAAGTCTAATCTATTCATAGGGACCCACGTTCATGATCTGATCATCTCTTCAAATCTCCATCTCCTATTAGCACCACATGTGGGTTTCGGGGTTCAACATGTGAATTTTGGGGAGACACAAATATTCAATCTATAGTAGATAAGAATAGGACTATGTTTACAAAAATGCAGAATAATCTAGTTTTGAGTATCCATAAAACTGGGTGTCTGAGAGGTTTTCTCTTCAAATGACATCTAGTGTAAGAAAGTACTTGAGGCACAATGCAATTACCCACAGCAGTCCCTTAGAAGGTAAGATGTAACACTATTAATGTTATGTCCAGATTTTTTGCTGAAGTTTATATGAACACCTGGAAGCAATCAGAACTACAGAGTATGTGGTGTGTCAGCCAGAATTTGCCTAAAGCGAAAGTTATTTTATGAAGAAACTTGAGGGTTTTTTTTCTCTTGGGGGAGGTACAGCCTACCTCACCAGCAGACACTGTTCTTTCCTATAAATGCTGGTGCAGGTAGGAGAAAAGGACAAAATAAACACAAATGAATTAAGCGGTTGAATTGAGAAGGGGAAAAAATTAAATACAAGGAAATGCAAGGAGAATAGAGATAAATATGCTGTAAATTAACAAATTGGGAAATACATGAAAGAATTACAAAATAAATCCATGTTTTGATTCCTTATAAAAACTAACAAAATAAATAAATTTTGGATAGCACAACAAAGAAAAAAGAGAACTGGATAAAAGTTCAAATATAACATGTTGAAATTCAAAATAGGAAAATTCTAGGAAGCACTAAAATGATCTTCAGAATATTTTGCCAAACCCAACACAAATAAGATATATGAATTTCTTGGAGACCACTAATTAATAAAATTGAAACCATATTTAAAGAGATGAATAATCAAGATGAAAACTGAAGAAACTATGGAATTTATCCTCCCAAATCTGTATGATTAGTTGGTTTCATGAATGACTTTATTTACAGCAAACATGGTTATTGCATATTAGCATTTACTGAGGGATAGGGTGACTTTGGAAAAAATATTAATGCCTGAGTCAAAGATTTATATTTTATTAATCACTTTTCAACAAACTTAATCCTCTACAATTAAAACTAGTGGGAATCACAGAAACATAGGATTTTTATCTATATGAGAATAATAATGGTCTTTAAATGTTTTATTGTGAGTTTTAAATGAAATATTTCATATGAAAATGCATAGGTAAATATATCTTACCTAATTCAATATGGCAGCAAAGTCAGGGTGTTTCATGTATTATTTATCTTTTTTCTCCTGAAAATTAATTCTTTAGAATTTTGGTTTCTTTTGGGTTGCTTTTGTTTGTTCTTTAAAGGTATAGCCAAATATCTATCTTGTGCAATTTTGAGCTAATTATAATAATGTATGTTGTCATACTAACAAAAGTTTAACATATTTAAAATATACTTCTACTTTTACAAACTTTGATGTTTAGACTGCTTAGTTCATTTCCATTCTGTGAGTTGCAGTAAATAGTATATAACATCTGAAATCCTTCCATTTAGAGTGAATTCATTAGCTGTGGATTTTTTTTCTCTTCTTTTTGTTGTTGTTGATGTTTATATGTATAGCAGATGGCAACAATCATAGAAATCAGTACAGCAATCAAAGGGATCAGTGGTATGATGCATCTTTGTCAGGGTCACAGGATGCATCCACTGGGAAAATAGAGACAACATCTGACAGCAAGTGCTGAATGCTGAATCTGCTTAGTAATCAGACAGGATCAGGACCCAGGGTGACCCAGAGCTCCAGATGAAATAAGAGAGGATAAAAAAGGATGCCAGAAGTTTATTTGCAGCAAGTAGACTACATAACAAGATGCATCTTTTTTGCTACTTCAGTACTTTGGTGTTGATGGCATTCTTGATAGTTGTATATTTTCTTGGGATAAGATGATGAATTGCATGAGTAATAGTGAAGGTAGACATGAATTTGGATAAGAATATTCTCAGCTTCTTACTAATGAGCACATTAATACTTTTTGAAATCTGAGCATTTCCAAGAAAACATCTGAATTAAAATGGCTGAAATTGTCACCATTTTGTTTATGCAAATTTATCATGGGTACATTTAGTGAAAGTTATATTGCAGATCTCTATAGAACTTCTAGTGTGTGGAAAGAATTTTAATTTTGATTGTTCTTATTACTCATCCTTTTCTTATCTTTCTGTCCTTATATCCTATGCAGGTGAAGGCTTCTAAATTTTAAGTCATCAGTCTTCTCTTCATTTCACTTCCCTAACAGGGCTCACGTCTTTCATTCTTATAGTTTTAACCTCAATGACTCTAAAAGTCAGTTGTTGATTTACAGTTCTGATTGTTCTCTGCTACCTGATTTTAAAACATCCTCAAATTTACCTAATAACAGACATCATTGACCTAAATATCAAACATTCTGATTTTTGTGTCAGTTAATTATCACAAGCAAAGTCTCGAAAAGAAATTTGACATTTTGTATCATTTCTAACACAATTTTTCTTCTCCAAATCCAATCGCTTGTCATCTCTTTGTGTATGAAGTTTTATTATTAAACAAATAACTTGTATATTTTTTTTAAATTATCAATTCATTTAAGCCAAACTCTTTAAACATCCACTAATGTAATATTTGAATTGGTTTATCTGTTTTTCATATATATTTTCTTGTGCATAGATCTATTATCTGAGGAGAATTCATGTGTGGATTGAAAATCATCCAGAATCAGAAGGGACTATATTTATAGAACTTCAGACAGGAAGGAGATGTCTCTCCTACTGGGAACAACGACAGCACACCAAACTCAAAAATACAAAGATAAGTAAATATTCTCAATTGTAGAATGCAGTAGTGGCTGCTACGTCAAATTTTGTCAAGAAGTTAAAACAAATAATGTGAAGTTGTTTTTAGTTTCGTGAACTGAAAGAGTGATGATGGTTCGAAGGAGAAGTAAATTTACCTAATGGGTTACACTTCTTTTATCATACACTAATAAAATACTGTTAAATGGTATTGCCCAAAGTTCATGACTCTTTTTAGGCGTCTGTGATCAGTTCACACTGCTCCGTAATGGGAACTTTCTTCTGGATTTGAGGACTGGAGAAGAGGAACTGCATCTTAAACTTTTGTTTTCTTCATAAAGCATAATTTCATGGCAAGAGTGAGAAACAAACATATCGCAGTCCATCATTCTGTAAATATAATGTACCACAAAAGGAAAAGGGTACCTGATAGGTGAATGGGTTTTATTATAAAAACATGAAATTCCAGGGAAGGTTGTTACATCAGCATTTGAAGGTTTTATGTATTTCTTACATTCAAGATTTTAAAAAAGAATATTAACATATATTAGTCATGTATAACAATGGTGTTTAATGCAATAGTTCAATACTTCCACAAGCATGTGCTGATCAAGTTCAGCCTCACTTAATCCATCCTCTCCCACCACTACAAATCAGTATTCCTGGTCTACTTTTTTTGTTGTTGTTTTTGAACTTCCACATATGAGAGCAGACTTGTGGTACTTGTCTTCCTGTGTCTGGCTTATTTCACTTTACATAAAGTTCTCCAGTTCCATCCATACTGCTGCAAAGAGAATTTTATTGTTGCTTAAGAATATCATATGTATATTTATTTTATTTGTTTGATGAATATCCTTAATATAAATGCCGTTTCTATTACTTGGCATAAGGCAGTGTCGAGCACAGAAAGGTAGATGACATTCTGATTCAGACCTAAGTTTGAAATCCTGTCTTATAATATTTAATATTATAAGTATAATTCACTCTATACCTGTAAGCCTAAGTAGATTTTTTTTAGAATAGTAATATATGTGTTGAAACTCACATAATAACAAAAGGTAGATCATCAAATGTCAGATAATATTATTATTAAAATGACAATCTTTTATGTAGGGAGATATCATTTGCTAAATAAAATCTTAAAAATCAAAACATGTTACTTATGAGTAGTAAATATTATAAAAGTTGAATTGACCTCCTTGAACTTAATATTTTGGTTAAAAGGAAATCAGAGATCAAATAAGACATTTTTGGATATGTGTTGATTTGGAAACATAACATCCTAAAAAACCCCTTCAAGGACAAAATGTCTTAATGATAATAGATTCTATCCAAAAAAAAAAAAAAAAAAAAAAAAAAACCAAGGAAATCAAATATACAATATGCATGCAATTAAAAATTTTCCAGAATAACATTAATGAATCAGTCCTAGAAAATAGTGTTGTGGAATGTAGAGCGAGATAGGAGGCAACAAATAACATGCAGGAAATGTGAGTTTCAGTGAAATTTAATAGTCACACTAACCAAGAAAAAGTCAAAAAAAATTTAAATTCCTATGGAAATAACTTGTCCCTGAGTATTTCTTATTTTACAAAAGTATAAGAAAATATAAAATACACCAAAAATACATTAAAATACACAAAAATGCATAACATTACACACAGGCACTTGTGTGTGTCTGACTTTAAAATAATAGCTGATTTCCAATTACAGACACAAATGTACACACACACACTCACATAAGATATCCCTCTTTAATACAGGACTAATAGAGCAAAGTACTGAAATCACATAGTAAAGTCACAGTGCTCTTTATTTAATTCAGAAACAAAGTTTTAGTGCACTTCAATTTCATAATGATATTGAATGGAAATTACAAATTCTTATCTACCCTTGGCATCACACATTCATATCTTCTTCCATTATCAAAACCTCCTACTAAAGTGGTATACTTTCAATAATTAATGAACCTATCTGAAAACTATGGGTTTTATAGTTTACATTATGGCTGACTCTGAGAGTTGTATATTCTATGGGTTTGGACAAATAAATAATTACATGTATCTTCTGTCAGAATCTCATATAGAATAGTTTCACTGTTTTAAAAATCCTCTGTGGTTCACCCATTCATTTCTTCCTTAACTCTAACTTAGGCTATATACTAATGTTTTTACTATCTTCATATTTTTGCCTTCCCAGAATGTCATATAGTTCGAATCATATTGTATGCATACTTTTCAGATTGGCTTCTTTTACTTAACAGTATGCATTTAACGTTCTCCTTGTCTTTTAATGTCTTGGTATCTCATTTTGTTTTAATTCTAAACAATATTCCACTCATGGGTCCACTACAATTCATTTGTTCACTTATATGATGAAGGACATCTTGGTTGCTTCCAAGTTTGGTCAATTATGAATGTGCAATAAACATCTATGTGCAGGTATTTGTGAGCCCATGTTTTCAATTTCTTTAGGTACACACTATTAATGGATAGTGTTGTCTGGTATTCAGCTTTTCACTGCTGTGAATGAGATACCTTAAAAGAACTAATAGTAACACTACCAATATTCAATGAAATTATGTGTAGCTGTACTTCCTAGGCTTCTGTTGCCTGATATTGATTTTTCTCAGGCATGTATTATTACTAAGAAGGCATTGTCTGCTTTAATCATTATGTGATATAGTGATTTCATTTATTATTTACAAATGTGAATTTATTCATTAAATAAATTTTCTTATTTCATTTCTTAGTATATTCTTTCTGAGAAAATAACCCTTTAGCAATAATGTAAACCTTCCAGAGGAGATTAAGGGAAAGTGGATTAATTATCCAATTCTTACAGTCAGACAGTCAGATTATTGAGAATTTTGCAGATGAGGAAATGATGGCTCTACTTGGTGCTATAGTTGAGGAGCAGGTGCCTGACCCATGGAACAGTTTTTTTTTTTTTTTTTTTTTTTAATATTTTGTTTAATTGTAGGTGGACACAATACTGTTATTTTATTTTTATGTGGTGCCGAGGATCAAACCCAGGGCCTCACGCATGCCAGGTGAGTACACTACCACTGAGCCACAACCCCAGCCCACAATTGGTATTCATGAGAATACCTCTGGTTACAAGCCTTTCTGGAATGAAGACAGGTCTGAAAATTCATAATCATAGAGGGAGACATTATTAAAGGCCTCATATATTACAAAGTTCCGTATACATGGCTCTAAGACAAATTTCCTTTAAAATATAGGAAAGAGCTAAGGTAAGGTTTGTTTCTGTTTTTGTTGCCATTAATTTTTAATGGGGGGAAGTTCTATGATTTAGTCAAGGGGACCTTGAATTAAGAAGATTTGAAACCTGGAGCAAACAAAATCATTCAGCAGTTCATCTGGAAAAGGAGAATTTAAAAAGAAGTTGTTGGAGGAGACCCTTTGTCTCTCAATTAAAACAGTCCCTTCTAGAGCAATGAAAGTCCTACTGAATGTCTTTTACAAGAGTCCAGTATTGTGTTTTCTGTGTACTGTGAGCAAATGACTTTGTTACTATTAGTAGCATGTGGGACTCTGAAAGGGTGTGGAAGTACCCTTCTGTAGCCTTATTTTATGGTCACAGTATATGTAGAGAACTGTGTGACTTTGATTTATACTTTGGATAAGTGAAAAGTAAGAGATTCCTAGGATTTTACCCTAAAAGAGAAACTCCTACACAATAATAGAGTAGTTTTTAAGAATATAATTATGGTAACTTATGAGTTCTGCAGACAAGGACAAATTCTGTTGACTCTTGAGTCTCATCCTTCACCAGGGACATCCTAGATAAGGGATGAAAAATAATTATATTCCAAAAGCCGCATCACTTTTGATGATGGTAAACTCCCATTGCTTTTCACTCAGTTGATTGAGAGGGACACCTGAGGTAGCCAAGGATAAGGAAAGGAGTGATTTCCTACAGCATCATGGCATCTAACAAAGGACTGGGGTCAGAGAAGGTCATTCCTACCTGCAGGTGCAATGTCAGATGAAGAAGAGGGTTTAGGGATGGAATATTGCTTTCCTTACCCCAGAGGATTCCTTTGAGGTAAGCACTAAGCTATTGGTTTCCAGGGTACAACCTACATGTACCTTTAAGTGTCTCAGAGACATAAAGTGCATGGGAAATAGTATGAGGTATACAGTAACAAAGGAAGCAAAGAATTCACTATCCCCACTTAAGCAACATGACAATGAAACTAGAATGACACTTTTACAGGGGGAGAGAAACCCAAGAACATCTTCCTCCGTAGCGTTTCATCAAATAAAGGGCTAGACCTCAATTATGGGCTTTTGTTTATTTTTTGGTTTTGTTTGTATTTTTCTAAGGTTTTAATAAGTTTTGAAAAGTTAAAACAAAACTAACAAAAAACAAAATACCATCAACACTCAAGAAATGAGAGACCTCAGGTATAGGCCCCGGCAAAACACAAATTTCGGCCAGAAACTCACCTGAATGTCCTACCCAGGGAAGTGCAGTTTTAGTGAATAATCACTTCTATTGTCCTACTTGGGCCTCTACCTGGAATAGAAGTTTACTCTCCAAGGAAATTGGAATATGAAGTGACTTGCCAATCACCTTGCAGTCAGAAAATGAAGCAACAAAGCTTAAAGACCAAATGGACAATAGATTACATTTCTGTCTCAGATTACTCTCTAGGTGTCCGGCACACCAAGAACCTATCCAAGAGTTGGTAGCTGTTGTAGTCAGCTTTTGCATCACTCTGACCAAAAGACCTGAGAAGAACAATGGAGAGGGGGAAAAGTCTATTTTGTCTCACAGTTTCAGAGGGTTAGCCCATGGTCATTGTACCCTATAGCACTAGGCTCCAGGTGATACAGAACATCAAGGCAGACAGCCATGGTGAAGGAGAGCAGTTCTGGACATGTCAACCAGGAAGTGAAGAGAGCCCTGCTCAGCAAAGACAACATACATACCCAAAAACTCATGCCCAGTGACTTCCCTCCTTTGGCTACTCCCTGCCTACAGTTTCTGCCCTACTCAATTAATCCAAATCTGTGCTTTAATCCATTAATTAGGTTTATCATTTCACCTCTGAAAATTCTTGCATTGTCTTACACATATCTAAAACCTTAACAGTGGTCATACTCACATCATCCTGTTTACAGTGCCAATTGTTTTATAAGACCTAAGGATTTCTTTAATGGCAAGATTCAGTACATTGACACTGAGGCAGAAGAAAGGCAGACATTTTTATTACTTACAACTCCAAATGAGAAAAGATGCCTGGCAGAATTACCAGGACAATTGCATGGGAAAGTGGGATAAGAGCAAGCTGGTACAGGTGAGCAAAACTACTTTTGGCAAGCAGGTTGGGGTTAGGTATGTTTTTCAGGGGGTCCCCTTGAAGTGGCCAATTTGAAAAATTTCACAGCACCTAAAATCTATCCCTACTTGTCTGATATTTGTCCTCAAGGCAATTTAGGGTAAAAGTATTTTTCCTGGAGTATGGGAGTTTGATAAAGGAAGTACTTAGATGTGGACTTAACTACTAGATAAAATAGTTTCTAGACAAGATCACAAAATTGGATCAATGGAAAACTTAAAAATGAAAACAAAAACCTATATTCCAGGGTGAAAGGAACAAAATAACCTCAACATATTCCAACAGATTTGTAAGCCTGGCCTCAAATGTGTTTTGAGGTACAATTTATACAAACTATCATCTGTGAACTCTATGCTTAAGAATAAACATAAAATGCTATTGGGTTAAAAATATAGCAAAGGTCAGAAACAAATTAATACAAATTGCATATCAATCAGAAACCCTGACTTTGGCCTCTAAGAGTTCTAAAATAAAAAAGTCCTTCATATGTTTTCAAAAGTGAAATTATAAGCAAATAGAAAACAACAACAATTTAAAGATTTAAAAAAGGAAAAATTTAAAAAAGGAAAACAAACTACAAAAATAGGGAAAGAAGGAGGAACGAATGAATGAAGGAATGCATGGAGAGATGGAGGGAGGAGAAATCTTCATAAGCACAGTAATAGAATTAATAAGCATCAGGATTGAGTGCAAGAAAATCTAAGGTAATGGATTGATTGGAGACATTCATTAAAAATATGTGCTTGCCCAGCATGCATGAGGTCCTGAGTTTGATCCTCGACACCACACCCCACACCCACACAAAAGAACAAAATAAACATGTGTTCAAAATAGTGATAATAGTATTTGCATTTCTATATTTAATCATTTTTGTTTTTCATTTTTAAGACAAGTCTACAGTAAAATCATAGGAGGCAATTAAAAGACTAGAATCTGTTATAAATTTCTATAGTGAAATGATAATGGCACAGTTTTCAAAGACATACTGATGTCAATTCTACACAGATTGATATATGGTTTTAATGCGACTTCCATCAAAGTCCCAACAGCTATTTTTTGAAATTTGACAAGCTAAATATTTTATTAAAAACTGCTAAACTATGGAGATAATCATGTATACTTTCTTAGACCTCTTTATATGATAATAAATTTATAGATTTAAAAATATTAAACCACTCTCTACTTCTCATATAAACGTTTGATGCTGATGCATAATTTTCTTAATGTAGTAGTGAATTCTCTTTGCGAACATTTTATGTAATATCTTTATATCAATATCAATTATAGCTTCTTGACTCAAATATTTCTCTCTTATTTTCTTCAGTTGTAGATACTGATAGTGTACTTGCTTTATGAAAATCAATTAATTATAGTTTTATAAATGCTAAAAGTTTCAAATATTTGAAAATAAATGTAAATTATGCTTTTGTTTTCTAAATTCCTTTCTTATGTTACTGATATGTTTAGTATTTATGCAGATTATAACTTAGCAACAGTAAAAATATTCAAATGATGGGGAAAAAAAATCTCATTGAGAATCAGGGTATGATTTAATACCAGAATGCATTCAAATTTTAAATGAGGATCAATTGTAACAGCAACAAAGTTGCAATAATAAATAGTATTCATTTATGTACAATTTTTTATTAAGTAGATAGTCTGAGAAGTACTGACTAGGTGGAGTTGGAATAGTTAATAAAGCAAATAAAATTCCTCATGAAACTAAGAGTCTATTTGAAGAAGCACAATAAATATATAAATGCTTAACACATAAGTTAAGAAAAGGTATCTGGTGATTAATAAAGCAGGATGGAAGGATGCAATTTAAAATAAGTGCCATCTGATTAAGTGATTGAAATATAAAAGAGTGTTTATGGTTATAACTGTATGAACAATTCTGTAAGCTCAGGAAACGTTAGATATAAATTCTTGTTCTTGGTATAGTCCAAGAATATCTATCTTCTTGGTTTGTCTAGTGGATTGTATTGGGGGCCAGGTAAAAACAGTAGTGAAGAGTATGAGGTCAGAGGAGTCAAATAATGAAATGCATGTAGACTACTGAAAAGACTATTTTATTTAAAATGAAATAGAAAACAATTGGAACATCTGAAGATTGCCATGACATAATATTTTACAGGTTCAATCTGGGTACTCTTTTCTCAATTGCCTGTTGAAAACAATGTGGAATTAGGGAGACCATTTGGCAGGCTATTGCCATAATCAGGGTGAAAGGTTTTGGTACCTAGTGCTCAAGGTCATAGCATTATATTGATGAGAATAATCAAGAATGTGCATGTATTGAAAGTAAAACTGACCACAATTAATGATATAGGATGAAGAATGAGATGAAAGGATTAAGAATCCAAGTTTTTCAATTAGCATTGTGAAAGATGAATTCGCCATTTATAAGCTCAGTAAGTTCAGTGAGTAGGTTTAAGAAACAAAAAAAAATAGGAATTCAGTCTTCAAACATCGAATTTGATGTTTTCCTTGGTGAATCATCCAAATAGAGATGTAGACATTTGATTTATAAGTCTAGAGTTTATGGTAAGTACTGGAGGAAGTGTAAATTTTGTAGTCCTGAACCACATATATTTGGCTTCTAAACTTAGAAAAGTGCATAAAATCTTCAAGACAATGAATATAGATACAGAAGACCAAAATTCACTGGAAAGATCCACAGGATATTTTAGTACCATGTGTTTTTTTTTCTATATTGCCAGTAGAAGAGAGTAAGGGGTAAGTAATGACGAAGATGAAGTCAGTGGAGGATAGAATGCTGCCAGTCAACTAAAGAAATCTTTCAAGAGGAGACAATGATCAACTGTGTCAAGTGCTTCTCAGAGGTCAAGAATTATGAAGGTTGAGAATTGTCAAAAGAGCTCATCAACATGGTGATCCCAGGTGATCTTGACATGCTGTCAGAATGGTATTCAACAATAGGCTGATTGATGTGGATTCAATAAATAGTGTGAAGAAAACTGGGAATCAAAAGTAACCACATTTGCTATAAAGGAAAAAGAAAGTTAGGCCTGAAGGTGGAAGGAAAAGTGAAGGAAAAAGAGAAATTTTTATTTCTGTGTTACAAGAAGATAACACTATTTGATTGCTGATGAGAATGATCTAATAAAAATTTTAAAAGACAAAGTGAGAACAAGTTTGGATTGTTTGTGCCATGTACTTGAAATGGAAAGATATGGAGAAAAGCATACAAATAAAACAACTACATTTGGAAATGAGTTGGTCTTTTGTAGATTGATATTATGGTCAAACTGGACAGCAGTTCAAATATCTGAGCATGACTGCCTTAGCTTCTTGATCATAAACATCATTTGACATACAAGCCAACTACATTATTGATAAGCCAAGGAAAATCCTTACCCTTGTTATACGCTATTATTCTCAAACGGACAAAAGAAGGAACTTTCCTATGCATTCTTAGGCTTCTAGTCCCAACTTAACAAACACTCTACCTTCACTGGAATACAGTCTGTAAAGAAGAATAGGGACTAGGAGTAAATTGTATTTGTCTTCCTCAAATCAAAACAAATATTAAGTGTAGTCAGAATTTTCCCCATACTAATTAGTTTCAGAATATTAGAAATTCTGGTATTGTGGAAATTTTTAGTGTGTATATACCAGTAAATTACAGAAAAAATGTCATATACGTGAATATATTGCTTCATTTTGATGAGGGAATTTGCATCTGTTTACCTGCTATGTGATATTTTTAAATTTATGAGTTATTATACATAACTGGTTAAAACTTGTTAAAAATACTCTGAACTGAATATTTTGAGGATTTTAGATTAAAGACACAATCATTATATTGTTTTGTGTTGCTAGGAAGAACTATAAGATCTAAATAAAGAAACACCAAATAAAAACACCTAAAGGATATAAATTATCACTGCCACACTTGACGTATTTCACTTCATATTCAAATTTCATTAAGTTCAAATAAAATGGTGATTTAACTCTATGAAACTAATGATCTATAGGAGTCTAAAAAGTGAGATTTCTGGGTTATTTCTAAATAACTGTGTTGGAATTGTGAGAAGCTCTCTAAGCATAGGTGAAGAGACACTATATGCTGTTTCTGGCACATTTACATTTAATAAAACATGTTGTATCAACATATGGTAGTAGCAAACAATCCAACACAGCTTTGATACTGTAAAGTGACCCTGATAACTATAAACAAAATATTAGTGTAATCCTCAAGCACAGTTAATAAGTAGGACTTAAAGGATTTGAGAATTTAAACTTGCATTTGTGCTGTTTAGGACAGAATAGATTTTATCAGATTAGAGAGAAAACACTATAAAATTGGGAAACCCCAAGGAATCAGCTATTCATTAACAATATGTGAAATTAACATATCTGCTTTTGTTTATTTTTTCATAAAATACATTCTAATGTTTATTAAAATTATATATTATTTTCAAATAAGGCATGTTTTGTCTATCAATGGATCAAAGGGGTTTTTATTAAAACAATTAAAACCCCAAACTATAATTACCCCTTCATTTGCCCATTAATTTATGTATGGTTTACATAGGGGATTTTATAAGGTATTTAAATTGGGGAGTGGTGTCTCAATGTCAGCAGTAGATCATGGTTGATGATGATTCTCATTCTCATAGATTTAACCAAAGCATTTCATAAAATGAAATTAGCAAGTAAGTTTTAAGAAATTTTAGACTATTTAAGACAAAACACAAAGTCTCATTTAAGAATGCATATTCTTTCCCATGTAGGGACTGTGGTTAGGATTGAAATTCTGTTTTAACAGTTTAGCAAGTTGTATATTCATATAACTTAAGGAAATTGGGACTAATCTTTGTGACCTACAATTACATCTTCTGATATAGGGTCTAAATCACATAATAACATAATGTTCGTGTACATATATGTCTTAAAAGTAATAAGTTAAATATTCACAAGATAACTGATTGAAAGAAGTACTTATAATAATAACAGTTAACTGACAGAAAAAATGCTCTAAAGCATGGGGTAAAAGAGGCTTGAACAAATATTGAAAACTGGGAGCTATTACCAGTTGTATTTACCTTCTTTCAGAATATTTTATGTGAGTGATTTACATATCAAAGAATGAAAATCATTTAGATAAATCAAATCAGTGAATAATTAATTTAGAATTTTAATGAGAAAAACCAAATGTTTTAGTCAGCTTTTTTGTTGCTGTAGCTAAAAGGATCTGACCAGCACAACTATACAGGAGAAAAGGTTTATTTGAGGGCTCAGGGTTTCAGAGGTCTCTGTCCACAGAGGCGAGCTCCATTCTTCTGGGCTGGAGGTGAGGCTAAACATCACTGTGGCAGAGGGAAGCAGCTGGCATCATCAGGAAGCAGAGAGAGAGTCTCCACTCTCCAGATACAAGACATAAATCCCATAGTCACACCCCAGTTCCAATCTCCTTCAACCACACCCTATCACCTCAATTAAACCCATCATTGATTGGGTAAAGACTCTTACAACCCAATCATTTCTCCTTTGAATTTTCCTGCATTGTCCCACATGTGAACTTTTGGGGGACGCCTGACATCCAAACCACAACATCAAATATTTTTATTTGTTCTATATTCTGACATTGAATAACTCTATAAACATTGAAATAAATTTTAATTTGATCATAGTTCATATATTTTGTGAAGATATAGCTAGGAAAATACATGAAATTTTAATGTATTTCTTTCATCAATTCAACTATGAAAACCAGCTATTCAACTTTGGGTACATAAAAAAGAAACAAGTGAATAAAAAGGCTAACTGAACTAGGGATGTAGCTCAATCATAGATTGCTTGCCACTCAAGTACAAGGACCTGGATTCAATCCCCAGCACAGCAAAAATTTAAAAAAAAACAAAAAAACTTAAAAATAAAAGATTTTTTAAAAGATAAAGAGTTTAGAAGTACCCTAAACGACAGTGCAGAATTTTAGTAAGATGTGCTAAATCATATGACCCAGTCGAGAGTTGGGTCATGCCCCCAAAAGGAATTAGGGGATCCTACTGTTTGAGTTTCTCTGCCTCCTGGTTTATTATGGAGCCCTCAATAGGACTCAGTCTCCTGCCATGATGTGCTGCCCTTGCCGGAGCACTGGGTCATCTAGTCCTGGACTTGAAACTCTAGAAACATAAGCCTGTATAAATCTTTCTTTAGTAGCCTGTGTTAGTTATTTCCATATCGTGATGCAAAGATGATCCTGTGCTCCCTGTGCTCCCTTCTCCAGTCTTTGTTGAAAACCCTCAACCGTGCTGAATCATGCTAAGCTCATGAAGTCTATCTCGTGTCACATCTTCTTTGAAGTCTTCTATGATTTCTTGAGCGGGGATAAACTCCTTTTCTCAGATCCTAGGCATGCTTCAATTATTGTGTTTTTCTAATGTGACCCTTATTTTTTCAATACTAAATTGGGCGGAGGCTGGATCAGGCCTGGATATTTATGTAAGGTGACAGATGGATAAGCAGGTCTGGTATATTTTAAAGGAGTCAAAGGTAAAAGGATAGAGCTAGGGTTTTTTTTTTTTTTTTTTTTTTTTTTGATATTCAAAACATTACCAGATTTCTTATAACAGCTAGAAAGTAGTAGGCACTAAAATTGTTTGCTGAATTTGAAGAAAAATGCTATTTTGTATTTTTTGTAGCTTTCCCAAAACTTTGTAGCTTTCCCAAAGCTTTACTTTGTTTTCTTTTCTTGATAACTTTTTCTTTTCTCTGAAAAACTACCCCCTATATTTCAAGTTTGAAAACAAGTATCACATATCCTATGTAATATTTGCCTAAGTTTCTAAACAGTTATTGCTTTTCAATTACTTCCTCTTCTTATAGTAATCTATAATATCACAGTGAGGTCACTAATAATAGTAAGTGTTTAGACTCGGGCATCCTTGTGAGTATGTCATGGTTTCATTCCATTTTTTTTGTGCAAAATTAAAATAGTCTTATAACCTTTTAGAGAAAAGGTATACTGGTACAAATTGAGAATATTAATGTTTACCCTTACAGTAACTTATTTAAAAGTAAGGAGATAGAGATGAAGATGAGATATGAAATGAACTTAGAACATCATCTGGCACAACTTAGGTACCTGATCTATCTTTTCTATGTTCAAGTTTGTGCAAAAAAAGTAAGAAAATTCTGGAAGAGAAAGATAGGTCAGAGAAATATACAAAGATAATCTAAAAATAAATAAAATACCCATTGATAGCTGTCAATATTTGGAAATAAGCTTTCATTATTTAATTTTGATTTTTTTGATCTTTCATTGTCTGACCATCAAAATCGTGATGATAATAGGTAAATTATATATGGGCTTAATTCTTATCTTCAAAAGTAGGTCTTTGTAATTACATAGTTCATAAAGTCAATCAATGTGCATACTGTTTCTGCAGTTTTGGACATTGACTTCTTTATGACATTTTGTCATTGAATATGTTAATATGTTGCTTTATTTAATTAATAGATCTTATAAATTTGTTACTAATTTATTATATGTACTTATCCTTTTTACTTTTGAAATGGTATACCTTTATTTAGTTTTATGAGTCTTATTCTTGTTCACCCTAAAATTATATGAACTAATAATAGGAAACATTTGTTTTCTTTCTTTTTGTGAAAGAAACACACTGGCACACAAAACTAGCAAGATGTGTTAGTCAAAGACTTTACAGATTATTATTTTAGTATGTTTAGCTATTAGGCATTTTTTTGTGCTAAGGAAGTCACAGTGGAAGTAGATGTTTTCTCCTACTACAAGTTATAACTTTATTTACAGTAGAGATTTGGAAATTCATAGGATATTAACCTCATTCCCAAGTTGACATCTTTAAGTATAGAGTACCAACTAGCATATCATTTATGCAAGATATCATTAGCACTGAAAACATAAAATAAAGTAAGTAGATAGAAAACATAATAAAGATACCACTGGGATTTAAAAGTAAACATAAAAGTTCAATTCTCCCCTAAAATATTTTCCTGATTGTTATATTTTAGAAGTAAACAAATTAAAATACACAGAGAGTCAGGCATCTCTCTCATAGCTTTTTCTCCTTGGCAGGTATAAACAGATTTTATATATTTACTTTCAGCAAGCATTTTAGCAGGTCCAACAAAATTATTGCTTTCTGGAAGTTTAAAATAATAACAAATATTTTTCTAATAATTTTTAACTTTTTAATAAAATTTTAAAATTATTTAATTCATCCACAATTTAATCCTTCTAATAAATAATACACTTATTAAAAAACTTTGAATGTGTACCATGTGTGAAATTTTGGTATACAATGGTTAACAGATGTCCTCCATTTAGGGAAAAAAAAAAAGACTAAACTTCAGAAAATAGATTCACTTGGCCTATGTCATACAAGAACTGGAATCAATATACATTGATCCTGTTCACTAGTCTACTATGAATTCCACAAGTTATCTCAGTATTTTAACTTTGGTTATATGAATTTTCATTTTATTATATTTTATTTATTTTAAAATATTATTTAGTTAGTTAACTTAATTGGAACTGCAGGCTTTTTGTTTTGGTCAACAAGTTGACCACACATGAGCAGCTGTTAAGTGCTAGATTAATAGATCATTTTCCAACCATTTAAATGGTTGAAAAAAAAAAAAGAAATAAGCATCAGCATGGTGAATTAAGAGGCAGTATGTATAATCTAAGATACTCATATAAATGCATTAGGTGGATTTGAAATGACAAATATTTTCAGATCCACTTGGTCTTTAGAATACACTAATTATGAGTGGTGATTTGCACACTCCCTCTTTTAATTATTTTATTTGTGAGGTCAAAGCTTACTGATTTATGAAACAGTAAATTTGCCAAATGTATTCAAAGAATGAAAAATGGCTTCAGTAGAGAGCACTTATAATCTTCACAAGGCATTTTAATGCTGTTGAGAATTTATTGTCTGTTGATAGAAATTAGCAAAACAAAATCCACCTTGTGGTACTTCACTAATAAATGAAGATTATTAAAATGTTGTGTACTATTATTTCTATGCTTAAAATGTAGCCTGAAATTATATTCTTCTTCTGGCAGCTTTGAAACTTTTAAAAAATAACAGTGTTTTCAAAAAAGGCTTATTAATATTTATGGTTTGAAAAATAAGTTATAATACCTCAAACTATTAGAAAATTCAGTGTTTACATTGAATCCATGCCTCTCTATTTCTCTTTCCTTGCTAAAGTTTTCTGGAGACTCATAGATGGATTTTATAAGTCATTCAAAGCAATGACCAAGAGAATAGAAATGCATCAATATTTGAGAGAGATTCAGTAATTCTGATATCTGCAAAATAGGTGGATAAGTATGAATAATTATAGCAGAAATAAGCAAGAATAATACCTGTAATAAAAAAATAAACATTCTGTGATCTAGATCCCAGAATGTGTTTGAAAATGAAAGAAATGCAGTGCCTTTCAGAGCAAGTGTTTGATATAACACTGAAAATAAGAAGAATGATGTAAAAATCTGTAAGAAAATGCAACTCTTGATTCTGTCTACCAAGGCATCTATCTTCCAAAAAGATGTCCTTATGCCAATCATTGGGACCTGTGAAGACTACCTTATTCGGAAAAGGATCTTTTTTATAGTTTTTATTTGTTCTTTTCAGTTATATGTGATAGTAGAATCTATTTTAATATGTGTATACAAGCATGAAATATATATTATTCTAATTAGAGGACCTTGAAATGATGAACATATTCTGTATTTACACATTGGGCCTTAAATCCAGTGGCAAGTGTCCTTGTAAGAGAAAGACAGATTTGATGAAGAAGAAAAAAGACAATAGAGAAAGCAAGGAGAACTAAAGGCAAAGACATGAATGATGTAATTGCCAGTCAAGGTATAGTGACAAGAAGAAGAAACGAAAGTTACAAGTAATAGGTCTTTAGAGGAAAACGCAAATAAACTGTGGGCATGTTTGAGCTAACCCCAAAGCAGAGGTAGGCCCTTCAGAGAAATCTTGGTGCAATTTCACCAATCTGAGATTGTTCCATTATTTTGGCAGAGTCCTACTCACAGAGAATTTTGTGATACTGCGGAATTGATTGGATCAGACAGCCTTAGTTTCAAACACAACTCCCCAGAAGTGGAGAGAAATATCAGTGCCCACCTAGGCTTGAGGTGCCAGCTGCCTGGAGGAGGAAGATTAATTGCATAAGTGATAAGAACCCAATCAGGTTAAGTTCCCCAAAGCTTCTCACTTCTTCTTTACCTTGAAGAACCGCTCCTCATCATGAATTCCTTTGATGTTTTTCACTATAAATAAAGCATTTGGAGCATTTTCCCTTTGTTAGGTCTCTTCCACCATAAAACCACCCTGCTTTAAAAATATTTTCCTGCCTTTTTTGCTTTATTTCTTGATATTACTTTTTCAGACTTTTTATTTCCAACCAGTCCACTTCTCGGAGAGTTACTTATTCCCTCCCTTTGCAGGCTGTGGACGAGGGATTATCTCTTAAAACATCTGGAGGGAACACAACCCTGCCATCACCTTTATTTCAGACTACTAATATTCTTAACTGTGAGAGAAAATGTGTTTGTTTGTTTGTTTGTTTTTTGTCACTGACTCTGGGTAATTCATTATAGCAACCATAGGACACTAGTATACAAACCTAACCTTGTAATAGGATGAAAATTTATACCCTTTGGAGGGTTGGTTCAGAGATAGTGTGGGGATTTGAAGCACAAATGAAGAGAAGGGAATATACAAATACAATGAGAAAAATTAAGAAAGTATGCATACTGAACAGGGATGCAATGCCCTCATGCACCATATTCTGATATTGAAGGATGCCTAATTCAATATAGCATATATGAGGTTCTACAATTTATTTAGGAAAAATATGCCAGTCCAAAAGACCATATCAATGTTAATAGCAGCAAATTTTCCTTAAATAAAAAAAAAAATCGTCAATGTTTAAGCAATGTAAGGCTCACTAATCATAATTTTAGCTACCAAACACAGTTTTCAAATGTCTCTTTGGAGACATATTAAGTGTAAATAAGCCAGTGAGGTTTAATATATATTTGGGGAAAAAAAAAGTTCTAATATATGAAAACAACTGAAGCAAACAAATAAAAAATCAAATGACAGAAAAATCTAAAGCATTGCATAGGAAAAATAAATTTTAAAAACTCAGATTATTAAAGAGGTCATTGCTCCATTAATTTAGTGTATGATGTGAAACTACTATGGAATAAAAAAAATCTTGAAATTTAAAATGGAAATGACTAAAGTATTAGAAATTTTGGATATAGGAAAAGAAAAACTTTAAATTCATATTAAAACATGTTAAATTTTTGAGGAAAAATTAGAGTAATAAGTCAAGAGATATATCAAAAAAGTAGAAGGAATCACAAAAAATAGCATCAGAGAATATTAAGGGAGAAAAGGAGCAACTATTTTAAATAAATTTTTACAAGTTAAATGAGTCAGATGGAAAGTGTCTACTGAATAAATCACATACACACACACACTTACACACACACACACACACACACACACACACACACAAACCATACATTTTATTGCAAATTTTGAAATCTGAAATGGTAGAGGTAAAAGCAAATATTCTTAAAGCATCTAGAGAGAACACATCAGTACACAGAGATAGAAACAGAAGCAGAAAGACAGAATTAAATGATCTAGAACTAGTTTTAAAAGATTATAACATTGGAATTCATATCATAAAAAATCTAGGAATTTAAACATCCGAGGGCAATTATTTTCCACACCACAATTCTGCACCAGTTATATCGAGGACAAGCATGAATGTAAAATAAATACATTTCTAAGTACTCACATACTCTCAAAATTTTTGAAAAGTTTCTGGAAAAGATATCTTACAAAATTATAGTGAAGCAAGACCCAGGAGTCATAGGGGCAGAGTGCCTCCCAGAGGAGGCCCAAGAAAGGTCCTTGGATGGACCACTTACAGCGGGCTTGGAAAGAACATAGTCTGAATTAGAATAAAATGTTCTAAAACTATTTACAATATTGGCTTATTTCAATTAGCAAGATATTCTCCAATTCCATCCATTTATCTGCAAATGCCATAATATTATTCTTCTTTATGGCTGAATAATACTCCTTTGTGTACATATACTACAATTTCTTTATCCATTCATCTGTTGAAGGGCATCTAGGTTGGTTCCACAATCTAGCTATTGTGAACTGAGCTGCTATAAACATTAATGTGGCTGTGTTACAGTAGTATGTTAATTTTAAGTACTGTGGGTATCAACTGAGGAGTAGGATAACTGGGTCAAAAGGTGGGTCCATTCCAAGTTTTCTGAGGGTTCTCCACATTGCTTTCTGGAGTGGCTGCACCAATTTGCAACTCCACCAGCAATGTAAAAGTGTGCCATTTTCCCCACATCCACACCAACATTTATTATTTTTTGTGTTCTTGATAACAGCCATTCTAATTGGAATAAGATGAAATCTTAGAGTTGTTTTAAATTGCATTTCTCTAGTTACTAGAGATGTTGAACACTTTTTTATAAGCTTATTAATTGCCTGTATATCTTCTTCTGTAAAGTGTCTGTCCAGTTCCTTGACCCGAATAAGCCAATCCCAAAAAACCAAAGGCCAAATATTTTCCCTGAAAACTGGATGGTGATATATAATGGGGGTGGGGAGGTGGGGGGCCAGAGAAGAATGGAGGAACTTTAGATGACATAGAAGGAAATGAGAGGGAGGGGGGTATGAAAAATGGTGGAATGAGACAGACATCATTACCCTATGTACATGTATGATTACACAAATGGTATGAATGTACATCTTGCACAACCATAGAAACAAAATGGTGTACCCCATTTGTATACAATGAATCAAAATGCAGTTTGTAAACATAAAAAAAATAAAATAAATAAAAAATTTTTCAAAGTAGAAATTTTTCTAAAATAGTTTTGTCAAGTGTTAGCCAAAGCAGCTGTTCATAAAATGGTATGCACACCATGGTTTCAATTTTGTTAATAAACAACTGAATAAGGACTTAGGTAGAAAAGAGACTGGAGGAGTTTTGATGACTGTGTTGACCCTAATTTCATCTATGTGGTGACAATGTATTTAAATTTTATAATTTTCTTAGTAGTTTTTCTCATCTTCCTAAACTTTCTAGAATAACAAGTTTTGCAATGGAAAAAAAAAATCGTCATTAAAAGTCAGATAAACTTAAAAAATAATAAAAAAATTAAAATCAAAAGCAAATTAAAGTATATTTCTACAATAAAATTCCATATGTAAAAATATTACATATGGTGAGAACTTTAAGGTTCTCTGCAAATAAAATATTTTTTCCTTCTGAATAAAAAAAATATTTACAAGAAATGGGGCTTTTGGATAAGAAGTTTGGTGATCATTGATGATAAGTTGTAAATTTAGGTATTATAATGTTAGGCAAATATTAACAAAAGAACAAAAACAAAAATTTTGAATGAAAATTTATCAGAGAATCATACATGACTCAGCTATCAAAAATATTTAGTCAGAATGCAGACTCTAAAAACAGGTTAAAACTGGTTGAAATAAAATTTGTATTATAAACAAACTGTTATGAATCAGCTGAAAAAGAATTTCACCTATACCTCCTGCGATATTTAGATCTAAAATATTTATTTCTGATAATATAAATGTTATTTAATTTCAGGTCTGAAGTTAAATCATTGAAACCGCTAAAGAGAAGTAATTGTTAAGTATGAGAAGAACACTTTAAAATTAGATAAGTCTTAATTTTATAATAAATAAGGCATTATATCAAAGATTTTTCCAACATAAATATTTTACTTTCTCATTATTAATTATCTTCCTCTCAAACATAACAACTGGAGAATTTTATGATGTAGAAGTAATGTACAAAAAGAAATCTCACGATATTCTCTTTCTATTACTTTCCATACTGTCTTTTGAGAGAGATTCCCTCATCATTTTATAAAGACAGGAGTACAGAACCTTGGAATTCTCTTGCTTCAGGAGTCAGTTGTCATGTAGGGAGTAATGGAAACTTTAGGAATCTAGGACCAGATATTGATAATTACTGTTGAAACGAAGTAGAACTTTGGCTTCTTTCACATATATGCACTTGTATGACTGATTCCAATAAACATTCTGAGGTAAGACTTGAAATAATAAAGAACCAAATGCATGATTTGTTACTGTCTTCTTTTATCTATTTCTGCTATTGGATAGGAAGGAACAAGGAAGGGATTCTGATAGAAAATTCCAGGCTCAAAGAAGGGAGAAAATAACATTACAGGTCATGTGAACACTGCTTCTCCTCATTGTTTTCCAACCAATCACTAGATTCATAATCGCTCTTTCTTACTAGAATTCACACATTTTAATATAAAAAACATAAAAAAGTTTCTCTTGTGATTCTAAGTAGATTGAACAGTTCATCTGTATTTTCTCAAGATATGAGGGTCACATTCAGCATGAAATGCAGATTCTACATAACATATATTCACACATATATTGGTAGGTGGAGAGATAGGTAATCTGAATGGTTTTAAAAAGCAAGGTTATTTAGCATAAATACAAAACCAATATAATGAAAATCTTCTAAAATATTTATGAAATTTTCAATTTTGTAGTAACACCATGGTATCTTCTGTTTGAGTTAGCTTTTTCACTGCTGTGACTAAAAGACACAACCAGAGCAATTGTAGAGGAAGAAAGGTTTAGTTAGGAGATTGCAGTTTCAGAGGTTTCAATCCATAGACAGTAGGCTCCATTTCTCAGGTCTCAAGGTGTGGTAGGACTTCATGGCCAAAGAGTGTGTTTGAGAGAAGCATCTCACATGATAATCAGGAAACAGAGAGAGAGAGAGAGAGACTCCACTCTCCAGATACAAAACAGATACCCAAAGTCATGCCCCAATTCCTCCCTTCTCAACCACACTCCACCACTTCAATTACATTCGGTCAATCCCTATCAGAGGATTAATTAACTGATTGGGTTAAGACTCTTTTAACCCAATCATTTCTTCTCTGAAACTTCTTGCATTGTCTCACATGTGAGCTTTTGTGGGACACCTCACATCCAAACCATAACATGTTTATTAGGAATAGAATAAAATAGGAAGTAATCAGAAGAAAATATATATTATATCGATGACAGATATTAGTTGATGCTATTTTTCACTGTAGATAAACAGATATAAAATGCTCTCCATCCATATTGTAAAATTTTATTCTAGCTCTATTTCAAGCTAACCAAATAGAACCTTCACATGGTGAGCACGATCTTTCATATTCATGGTATATGTCATTTACCCATAAACAATCCTGTTGTTTTATGAAGATCTGGGTTATTTAGAAAGTCATTCCAAATATTCTGACTATGATTGTACCTTGATTTACTCTTTGCATATCTTTAGAAGATTCAGAGAGATGGGATTTTTTTCTCATTGTGATTGTATTATCTATGTCATTTTTATAACTTCAAAATATTTTAATGCCCATATCTGAAGAAATAAAATGCATATAGAAATCCTGGATAGTACACATGATATAAAGAAGCTATTTAATCAAACTAGATTCTAAGCACAAAAAAACATATACATTTTGATAGTGATGTCACTGAAACTATCCCTCTCTTCACTAAACAATGATTAAACTGGCAAACCTTTTTCAAAATAAGCTCCTAAGAACTCTGAAAACTAGTGAAGATTTTATAATACTCTGGGGAATACTTAATAAAGAAAGAAGTCTTTAAATTTCAAAAAATAGGACATGGCTGCATGTTAACTTGACTATTATCTTCTGCTCCCCAGCTTGCCAGTGATCTTGGGGAGGGACATGCTCCTGGCACAGCTTACTGGTGCTGAGGGGGCAATGCTAAACTTCTACTCAAAGAATTCTGGTGTGTGCTTTTTACCTTCATGGTGGTTTCTTGGGGTGAAGTCTGAGGAGCTTGTTTGCCTTTGTTTCACCTACTTCAGAATATTTTCAGCACAAATACGGAAAGTGTTTAAAGGAAAATGTAAGTTGCAACTATTAGTCAATGGACAATAAATGAGTTGAGTGACAGACAGATCAAAGGGCCAGACAAGGAAGAGAGTTGTCATTTATACAAAAGAATATGAAAGGCCATGTGCAAGTTTGGGACCTGAATGGATCCTTGACTTTCATCTCTGGCTTACCTTTAGGCTCTATGAAAGTAGGAATTAATGACTATGACGCAAGTGTAAAGGAGTTGAATAGCATTGAGGGAACGTACAATGTAAAAGTGATCACAAAACCCAGAAATTCACATTTTTCCTTTGTTTCAAAATGATTTGGGAAATCTCTTTTAAGTAACAAACACCACTAAGGCAATTCAACAAAGAGTTCAATGACACATTGAAAGGAATACAGTTGACAAAACTAGCTTTAAAAGGTACCAAAACAAATAGCCCAAACTACCAAAAGCAGTAACACAAAGCACTGGAAAGGTACAGAATCTGACTTCCAGATTTATGACAGCATAACATTCAGAATTCCTAACTTTTAACAAAAAGGATGAAGAGGAGAAGGAGGAGGAGGAGGAAAAGGGAGGGGGAAGAGGAGGGTTAGAAGAAAGGAAAGGATGTGCAAGGGGAGAAAAAGATATCAATGGAAAGTGCACATTCAGAACCAACAAACAAATACTTTATAACAACTATCCTTAATATTCTTAAAGAGTTAGGAGAAAAAAAAAAGCTAGGATTATGGTATTTCATCAAATGTAGAATCTCAATAAAAACATAGGGAGTACTGTATGAACTAAATGAAAATCAATAGAGAAGTTAATAACTAAAATAAAAACTACACTGGAATTTAATAATATATTAGTGTATGCAGAAGAAAGAATGTGTTGGCTAAAGATAAATCAATTAAGATTATCATCTGAGGAACAGAAAGAAAAAGAATGAAAAAAATAAACACTGCCCAAAGACTAAGCCCTTTGGGACATCCTGAAGCATACCAATATAGACACAAAATGAATTCCTGAAGGACAGAGGACAGGGGCTGAAACAAAAAAAAGAATGATGACCAAATACTTCCCAAATATGAACAATAGTATGGGTCTCTATATCCAAATAACTCAATGAATTACATGTGGAAAAACTCAAGAGATTCACAGTGACACATATATAATTAAGTTGTTGATAAAGTGCAAATCTCAAAAACAGCAAGAAAGAAGCAACTCATAACTTTTAGGATTAATGATCATTTTTTTCATCAGAAATTCTCAATCCCGAAGGCAGCAGGATGACTTAAGATGATAAAAATTGTTAACCACAAATTCTTTCTCCAACCAAACCGCCATTCTAAAGTTAGAAATAATGAACACACTCTCCGTAAACAAAAGTAGAAAGGTTTTGTCAATAGCAGATCTTCCCTAAAGATAATTTTAAATACAATTCTTCAGGATGAAATGAAATGACACTAGGTAGAATTTGGAAGCCAGAAAGACATAAAGCAAACTGAAGGTAACTACATAGGTAAATATGAAAGCTAATATTTTATTTTTATTTTTTTGCCTCCTCTTTTTTCTTCTGTTATTCACAATACAATTAAGTATAACAATTATTATAAATTTATGTCTATAGGCACATAAAATTAAAAAATGCAATCTGTCAATAACAACATAAGTTGAGGGAGGAGCTATACAGAAGCCCTGTGCTTGTATGTGATTAAAACTAAGTGGATTTTAATTCAAACAAAAGTTTTTATGAATTTAATAAACCACATGACAACAAATTTAGAAAAGAAAGTGAAAAAAATTAACGTGGTGCACTAGAAAAATGCAAGTAAACATCAAAGAAACCAAGAAGTGAAGAATAAATGACCATATACAAATAGAAACACAGAAAACAAATAGCAAACAGGCAGAAGTAAGCCCTTGCTTAAAAATAGTTATGTTAATAAAAAACAAATTTCATGCTCCAATTAAATGGCAGAGATTACCAAAACCCTATTTTAAAAATCACCCAAGTATGTGCAATATACAACATAATTAGATACAAAAATGCAAACTGATCAAATGTAATTTATTTTAAATGCACTCAGAAATAACAAAAAGAAATCTAGGGTGGCTATAATAAAATCATAAGAAATTGCCTTTAAACCAACAATCTTACAGGAGACCAAAATAGTACATTATATACTGATGAAATGGCCAATCTGTCACAACTGCAAACATATATGCACTTAACACGAGAGACTAAATTATATGAAAGAGAAATTGACAGAACCAAAGTAAGAAACAGACAATTCTGCCAATAATCGTCAGAGATTTTACCACCCACTTTCAATAGAAAATAAAACCACAGCAGATATCAATAAGGAAATAAAGAATATGAACAACATATCAAGCAAATAGTGGATATACCTAGAATACTCCCCCTTAAATCAGCATATTTCATATTCCTCTCAAATGAACATGGGAGGTTATCCAAAATAAACTAACCATATTACAGGGAAAAAGAGGATTAAGAAAAGAAAAACATCTCAATGCATTTAACAAGATTGAAATCCTAACAATATCTTCACTTTAAACCATGAATGAAACTGGGGTTCAATAATAGAAGGAAAATTAAAATTTATAAATATATGTAAATGAAACAATACACTCTTAACAAAGGATCAAGAAAAACATCATAAATTAAGTTAGAAAAATATTTGAGATGAATAAAAATGAAAGCACAACATTCCTAATCCCATGACATGCAATGAAAGCAGTGGTCAGTAGAAATTTTTACCTATCATGCTATATCGAAAAACAACTAAGATCTCAAATAACCTAACTTTAAAATTTAAATAATTAGAACAAGAAGAGAAAATTAAATCTGAAGCTAGCAAAAGGAAGAAATGAAGAATAAAGTGGAGATTAATAAATTAGAATCGAAACCCCAAAATGTGCCACTTGGGAAGATGAACACAATTAAATTAACATTTTACTAGAGTAAGGAAAAAAAAGACTCAAATCACTAAAATCAGAGTTGATGCCAAGATAAAAAGTTGTGAACGTGGCAGAAATCATAAGGCATGATATGAAAAACTAAAATCTTTAAAACGCCAAAAAAATTAAATAAACCAGTTGAAACAGACATATTGCTTAGGTTTGGCAATGTTTTCATGGAAGTGACAGCAATAGTACAATCAACTAAAGAAAAAAAGCAGTAATCTAAACTGCATCAAAATTGCAAGCACACATCAAGGGAAATTATCAAGAGAGTGAAAAGAAAATGCACAAAACTGGAGAAAATATTTGCAAATCATATTTCAGATGAAGACCTAGGACCAAGAATATATAAAACTTATAGCAACAACAAAACAAACTGCTTAATTTAACATTTAAACAACACTATGGTAGTAATACTGTATATTTTGTAGTTGGGGAAAATGAAATTTTTGGAGAAGTTAAAACAATCTACTCCAGAGGTTATGTTCCTGCTTGCTTGTCCCCATAACAAGTAACCCTATACTTATGGAAGTATGCAATTATGAAAAGGGAAGTACAGGGCATGCATCTCAGGAGGGACATCACTATCTGTCAGAGAAGCAAGGAAAGTCTTTGTCAGAGACCGAGGCCATCGATTAACAGATTTGTATTACCAATATTTTTATACAATTATCACCATTTTACTATTTTAATTTTGTTCATGAAGTCTTTTGTGATTTTTCCCTTGTTATGTAATACTTTTATAAAAAGTATTTATTTTGTCTCTTGACCTGCAAAGCCTATTTCCTGTCGCTTAATAAGAAACCTTTACTGATCCTGTTATAATAATCATAATGCATAAATAAAGCTCCTGTATAGTAAATTGGTCAATGTAACTTTTAATTGACCAATAAATACAGTACAGGTTGACATTTGTTGAAAAATTCAATAATATTTTCCTCTTGCAAGTGCTAATTATTATTTATTATTTAATTATATGTATATAATTAAATATAATTATTTAATTATTTATTAATTATTTATTTATGTTGGACACAGAATATGGGCCTTTCTTTTAAAAAGTTATTTTATAAACCCATATATATTTTTAAAAAGTCATTTGATCACATAAGTATAGTCATATAATGTTGATCTCTCTTCTGTTGGAATGGCAGACAGTTCTTCAATTCATTCTGCTTAGTGCATTTGGAACCAATGTTTAGAATAAATGTGACACTTCACATACTTTTAGATTCTCCTCTTTCCAATTGCAACATGTTTTCTGTTTTTAAATAAGTGGTGATATCGATTTCTTAGATTTTTTTGGAACTAACATAAACCTTTATGGTTTTCTTTTTTCAGAATCATTTGTGCTTGTACTGCTAAAATGATAACCATCTCAGCAAACTTTCCAAAATTACCAATTTTTTTTTCTTTTTCTCTCATCACAAGTGATCTCCACTTTATTCTTCAGTGTTTGGATTAAAATTATTTTTAAGAATTTTAGTAGTGCTTCTAAAACATACTAGTAAGTCAATGAAAACTATTTGCCAGTATAAGGGGAAATTTGCAATATCTTTGGGGAACTCTGAACAATTTGATATTTTCTGATTCTAAAAATCTAGTGGGTTTTCCTTTCAGTTTTTATCAGATTACTTGGCAACACAGCACTAGCGGATTTGAATTATCAGTTGTCGTTTTGAGACTTGTTACTAATCACAGCTTTGCTGATATTTTATTATAAATAAAAGCAAAATTTGTCTTGCTGAATAACATTAATAACTTACAGAAAATAACACCCGTTTCCTACAACTTCAGGTAACAATTTATTTTACTGCTTATTTTCTACCATTTTTTCTTCAAAATAAGCAGTATTCTATAAGAATGCATAAAATCAAGACTTATGAATTCCCTAGTTTCAATCCCTCTCAGTTTGATGCATATCTGGAAGTTCTGATTGTTTTTTTCTGAGTGATTTTTAGCAGGATAGATGACAGAGTATTAAAGTGACAGCAGAAAAACCTAATAGCAGTTCTGACTTCTCCATAGCTAATCTGAATGGAATAAAAATTGTGACGTGCTTCACATGCAATATGAAGACTAGACTGATATTAAACTTATCCAAGTTTATTGAAACTGAGTATTTTTTTTCAGTTGCAAGTAGTGTGTATATTTGTTGTAAAACAACTTAGCATCCAATGAAAAATACAGAATTGATGGTGCAATAAATGAAAAGATCAAATATTTTGCCATTTCTTCAAAATAAATATAAATCTCAATTTCACATAGAGACCTTAACACAGAAGAGACATAAATTTTTCATGATGAAGTTGAAAGAAACAAGCTGAATAATCTTCAAATGCACTGAAAATTTGTGTGTGTGCAATGTGTGTGTGTATAATTTGAACTCTCTCAGTATCTCAACATTGAGGATTGCTTTGGTACCATTGGAGATCATATAGTTCACAATATCCTTTCAGAAATCTTCATTTAACAACATAATCATACATTTGCTTAATTTTATATTAGGGAACTCTAGACAACTCCTCCTTATTTATTTTTAATATAAGAACGTTGAGTATTATAAATTTAGAGATTCCAAGCAATAATGGAAAAATACCTTGTATTAGTGATTCTATTAATTTTGTTATGATAATGAAAATCATGTACCTTAACTAATATTTTTATTTAGAATTGCCCCAAGGGAATTTCAAAATGATTTGATTTGATTCAGATAAAAAATAATTTTGCTATAAACAAAATTTATGTAAATACAATAATAGTCATGGACATTAATTAAATATATATATATATCTTATAGTCCAAAATATTCTATTCCTTTCTTAAATTATGAAATAATTTGGGCAAAAACGGTGATAAACTAATACTTGAGTTTATATTATTTTATGTTTTTCTTATGTGTATTGTTTTGATGTGTTTCTTGAAATAAAGTAAGTTGGCAGTGGATAAAAGGGATTTACTAATGAATATTTTAGTTCCAACTACTCCAAAGAAAATTAAAAAGAACACACAAAGATATTTTTCAGCAATTTTCTTTTCTGTGGGAATAACCACTCAAATTACAAAATATAGATGTAAGCCTAAGATTTTAAAAAAGCAGTTTCTATAGTGAGATTGCTTAATTTTTTGAGTATCATAATAATAACAAAGTAAAAATGACAACTGACATACAGAATAAAAACAAAACAGCTCACAGAATTGACAGGATGAAAAGACAATAGGACATTCAAAGAGAAACATTAAGCATATGTAGAATGCAGAAAATAAAATATATATAAAACATTCCAAATATTTTAAAAGATGGAACATTAATAAGAAAAAATGAAGTATGGAAATAATTAGTGTTATGTTAAATTATTGTGAAATAAGTATCTGGAATATATTCATATTTATAAAATTGTGAGAAGAAATTTTTAATTTTTTTTTTATTTTTACAGACTGCATTTTGATTCATTGTACACAAAAGGGGTACATCATTTCATTTCTAAGGTTGTACACGATGTAGATTCATACCATTTGTGTAATCATGCATGTACTTAAGGTAATGATATGTGTCTCATTCCATCATTTTTCATACTCCCTCCCTCTCATTTCCCTCTACGTAATCTAAAGTTCATCCATTCTTCTCTCGCCCCCCAGCCCCCACTCCCATTATATATCATCATCCACTTATCAGGGAAAACATTTGGCCTTTGGTTTTTTGGGATCGGCTTATTTCACTTAGCATGATATTCTTTAATTCTGTCCATTTATCTGCAAATGCTGTAATAATATTCTTCTTTATGACTGAATAATATTCCATTGTATATATATATATATATATATATATATATATATACCACAGAGAAGGAATATTTAAATGGGGAAAACCATAGGAAAAAATGCCAGCAGTGAGGTCAATCATCAATAAAGGATAAACTCAGCATTTTGAGTTTGATCAAAACCTGCACCACTGAGAGGTCTGTTTTCAAAATGGGAACTTGGTCAGTTCCTGGAAGATAACCTCTGAGCTCTTAGCATGTTCTTCCTAATGAGGGAATTTTTGTGTTTGTGACCTTAGTCACCCTATATTTTTGGAATTGTCTGGTGCATCAGTTTGATCAGATAAGTTTATTCTAGCAATGCTATATGCAGTACACATTTTTTTTCAACATTGGTGGATATAGGTCATTTTCTGGAGCCTTAATAACTGAATGAGATGCATGCATGACTGACTCCCAGGGAAAGCACTTGGATGAGGTTCCCTAATTGACAACACTTGGCACATGTGGCATGTCATTGCTGGAGAATTAAGTGCATTCTGTTTGACTCCACTGGGTGTGGCCATCTGGAAAATATGTTTTCTGATATATATTCCATGCATCTTTTTTCTCTGCTGATTTTAATCTGTATCCTTTCATCTAAATAAACCCAAACTAAATATAATAGATTTCTGAGGCTCTTGTTAGTAAATCATTAAACCTTAGGGTAGTCTTGAGCATAATTGAGCACCTCTAGCACAATTAAGTTAAATAATAGATAGTATAAATTGTCATTTAAAAAAATGTGATTATTCTCTTAAGTTGTGAATACAATAAGCATAAAAACAGTAAATCTTTACTTATTATTTTGGAGATGATTTTTTATGATATTATACACAGACACTTGCACACATTACCCCACATTACAACTTAAGTGTCCTTATTTCCATTAAGAAATTCAATCAAATTCCATGACAAAAGTTCAAGTGCTATCTCAGGTAAGGGTAAACCACATATAAACAAATAAATAATGATAGCTGACACTTTGTGAGTTCTCTGTATTTCTCTCTCTCTCTCTCTCTCTCTCTCTCTCTCTCTCTCTCTCTCTCTCTCTCTCTCTCTCTCTTTCCTCTCTCTCTCTCTCTCTGCATTTCTGGAGATTGAACCCACGGGAAATTTGCCACTGAGTACATTACCATTCCTATTTGCTTCTGCTCCTCCTCCTCTTCTTTGTCCTCTTTCTCATTCTTCTTCTTTTTCTTCTTCTTTTTTTGTTCCCTCCTTCTCTTATTTCCTCCTTTTCTTCCTTTCTTGTTTTTTGGGTCAGTCTTGCTGTATCGCCCAGACTAGCTTCAAACTTATAATCCTCCTGATCCAACTTCCTGAGTCTCTGGGATTCCGGGTTTGTGCCACTGCTTCTGGATAATGAGTCTCATTATATTCCAGACGTTTTCCTGAACAGTTAAATGTAATGATTTATTTAATTTTCAAAAGATCTATGGCATAGGTTGCTAGTATTATTATCATTTTATAGATAAGGTCTTAGATCAAAAGATGTTAAAAACATGCCACAAGATGACCAGAGGATAGCACTGAGATGAGAATCTAAGAATTTTGTGTCTATAATCCCCAATCTTAGGTATCCTGATACACCACTTATTTGACAGGTTTTCTACTGTAGAGAAAAGCAAACCAATGTATTATGTATTTTGTGTTTGTTAAACATAGTACCAAGGGTTTGGGATACATTATTTATTTGCCCACATTATCATATGAGAGTACTTTCCAATTTATAAACAAGAAAACAGGCCCACAAGGATTTGAGGACTTATTCTCAAGGTCACTGAATTAGCAACAAGCAGAGCTCTAAGTCAAAGCTATTAGCCTATACTGGTATTTTTCCATTGATACAGTTGATTAGGCATTGAAGGTAGGGAAAGTCAAGAAGGCAGAGACAATTCTGATACTCGTAGGTCAACAAAATGCTAAAACAGTAATGAGATGAGTAAAGAAAAATAAATTTTATTTAATTGTAAAAAATTACATATTGTGAGAAAGAAGTATAACAGATCAATCCTCCTTTAAAACAAAAGCAAATAGTAACAAAGCACAATGTAGACTCAAGGTAAGACTTTAAAAGTACCTGTAGCAAATCATAAAAAAATGTTTTTCAAATGTGAACTAAAAATCAAATGTTGTAGCCATGCTACTGTATGCATGTAATTCTAGCTACTTGGGAGACTGAGGAAGGAGAATTGCAAATTCAAGACCAGCTTCAGCAACTTATTCAGGCCCTGATTCAAAATAAAATTTTTTAAATGACTGGTAATATAGCCCCTAAATTTCATCCTTAGTAGTGAAAACAATCACATGCTGTATAAAATAAAAAAATGTTTCATATCTGACATATTTTTTAGGACATCTCATATTATTTTTTTCATGAACTCATTACCCTAATCAAGGACTAATTTTAGACAAAATTAGTAGAAAAGGAGAAATTATTTTGTTTATTTCAATTTATATGCACCTACTGTTAAGTTGAGTAAAACCCTCCCAATTCAGCAAAAAAAAACCTGTAATTGTTCAATTTTCCATTTTTTGGCTAAAGCCATATAGGGTTTGACTGATTAAATAATAATTTCAAATTTTTAAAAATTCAAATTTAACAGGTACAGAATAGTCATTAAAATAAATTTAAGACAATAATTTTGATGGTTTAATTTTAAAAAACTATAGTGGTATCCTTCCTTCTTTTTGTATACACTTCAGTTCCCAGTACCAGGTTAAGACTTAAAAGATTATATACTTCTATTTCTAGGCAGACTGATTCTACATTGTATCATCTATACTGCTTAACAAGTAAGAAAACAAATTGAAGGGTGAAAAACTTTTGATCACTTATGTTTTCATTTACTATGGGCAATAATTTCTTATATTTGTATTGTGATCATCAAATATAGTTGCTTATGTCCTCCAATATTAAAGTTTATCACATTCCAACACTATGTCTAAAAAACCTAGTGTTATACCGGTTTACTAGAAAGCTTCATACATTGTTCATTTGCTCTGAACTCCAAAGATACTAAACAGAAAATAACAAAATATTTTAAATATTTCACTTAATTATTAACACAAACAGCAAGAATTTAAAGAAAAAAACTGAACACTAGTGCCCACTTTATATCTGTTACCCACAGAAGTGGATATTTTAGCTGATAGGTTCATATAATAACCCTTTCAATATTCAACAAATACTGCTTCCTATTATTCACCAGCATTTGCTGTTAACTGAAAAATATATATAACCCCTGTCCTTAAATAGCTTCTTCTTATGGTAAGCCAGTATTTGCAATATAAATTTGAGACGATGAAACTAATAACTTTACAAAAGACCAAAAGAGAAGGTCTGAACATAACTGTGGAATCAAAGGAAACCTTTACAAAATGATTTGGCTAATATTCAGGTAGAAGGAATGGTCTGGTCATGAACTAAATTTTTTTTAAAGGTATACCCATTTTTCTTCTGGTCTTGCTTCAAATAATATCTAGTAATTAATTAAAGATTTTCAGTCCTCATATTACATAGCCTTATTTCTATTTATTCAATTTGGTAAGATCACAATTCAAAGCAAATAGTTTCTGTCATAATTGTAAGGAACTGGGAAAAATGCAACTAATCATTGTTATTTTTAATCTGGTTCTGGAACACTGTTATTCTAATGATCATCTTCATTCTGTTCATTTATACTACAAATTTAATGGGAAGAAACAAATACCAGTACTATTGAGAAGTAATGAGAAGATTTCGAACAAAATTTCTAAAGCAAATTAGAATTAATAAATAATATTCTTTATTAGTTATTCATTGCTTCCTGTCAAATTAATGGAGAAATTTAAAGTTTAAAATAACAAAATCATCAGGTGTTGTGGTGGTCATCCTAGCAACTCTGGAGGCTGTGGCAGAGGTTCCCATGTTCAAGGCCAACCTGGGAAAATCAGTTAGACTGTGTCTCAAGATAAAAAATCACAAAAGCTGGACACTTAGCTCAATGATAGAACACCTCTGGCCTTACTCCCCAGAACCACAAAATAAAATAAAATAAAATAAAATAAAATAAAATAAAATAACAAAACATTTAAAATCTCTCATTTTTTCCGCTGGTTTGAATTTTCAGAGAAGCTTCACTGAATATTTTCCTCATGGTCTCAAATGAGGCGTATGTCGGATATTAAGGACTGGAGTCATCTTGTAGCTTTCTTACTCAGATGTCTGATGTAGAAGCCAATGACTCAAAGAATGTAATGAAACTGTTCAAGAAGTTTGTTTGGCATACCTTCTACCTCTGTGTGTTCACTGTGGTAACTTCACATGAACCAGAACCCTTTTATGAAGACTCAGCACTTTTGAGGAACATAGTCTGAGGAATCAAAAATGGAATGAACTACCTTTTACTCCGGAAGAAAAAAATCAAGTACTATCATTTTGTCACATTTCATTTCATAAAAAGAAATCATAAAAGCACTTTTGTATTTAAGGGAAAGGAATTTAGACTCCATCTTTTTGTAATCAGAGAACAAATGTCCAGACAAGCCCAGCATCTGATTACTGCCTAGCATGTGGGAATGTGGAAAGATTGCCATTCCTAGTATTACAACCCTAACAATAATGTTTGAATGGAATTAAAAATAATCCCTTTATTAAATCAAAAACAAAGAAAAAAAGCCAACAATTTATTCAGAAATCTCAGGAAAGATGAAGGCCTGAGTAAGGAAACTTTTACACACTGTTGGTGCAAATGTAAATTGGTACGACCACTATGAAAATCAATATGGAGCCTCCTCCAAGAAGTAAAAATAGAGCTACCATATGATCCAGCTATATTCCATTCCTCCATATTTACCTGAATTAAGTAGAACTTACTTCAGAGATTCAGGCATTCCCTGTTTATTGTAGCACTTTCAAGAATCAGAAGGAAAAACCATTTAGAATCTATAAATCTTCCCAAGTTTATATAAAAATGAAAGTACTCATAAATTGAAATCCAAGTAGATTTCTGGAGCATGGGAATCTACCAAGTTTATTTTAATTGTGTATATCTATAGGAAAAAAATGCCACAAATAGAGCATTGTGCCCAATTATACATGAAATTTTTATTCAATTAGGTAATTATGAATGAAGTAGTAGCACACAAATGGCTATATTGACAAATAGAATAATAAAGTGCAGGAAGAACTCTGAATCAGATAATTGAAAGGGTTCAAGAAATTCTGCAAAAAAAGCAAAAATTATGGTATAACTAGAGAAGGACTGCCCAGGCAAACATGAGGGCCAGGGCTAACAGTATAAGTCCGAGACCTTACTAACTAGTGTGGATTGTACATGATGCACAAGTGAAAGGAGACTGTCAGTCTTGTTCCAGGAGAGACCTTTATTCACCTTCCTATCCAAAAGAAACATAGATGGCATATCAGATTCAAAATACAGACACCCGGTGCAAAATATCAATAAGTAGACTTTTTATTAATGATACTGATGAACTGGTATAGATTTTGACCTGGTATATGTGAGACAATAAAACAGGATTAAGCACTACTTAATATATTGCAATCAGGTTTAGGTGAGTTTTGTTTACTACTGCATCCCAAGCATCTAGAATATTTTTAACAAAGTATTCAATGGGTAATTGTTGTAACAATACTTAAATGTGAATTGGGAATGTGGTGGGTTTTGAGCACTCAGCAACTCATTTTATGTGCACTTTATTATCCAGACTCATCAACTTTGTATGTTATAAAAACAGCTCAGAGAGTTTAAGTCATCCAAATGCTTTTAAATTTGGGGTTACTGCTCAGATCTGTTTATATCACAAAAGAATTTATACTATTAAACAAAATTCATAAAGAAACAACAGAATAAATAATTGTTCCCTGGGTACAGTAAATATAATATTTAAATACTTTATCATCATAAAATTTGTTTTACTATTCACAAAGAGGATTGAACTTAGAGATAACATCCATATTAGTTATTTTATTTTTGAGTTTAAGAGTAGATGATTTTGGAGATAATATTTTCATTATGCCTTTTAAAATACATACTATTAGTATTTTAATGTGATTATCTTGTTATTAATTCCATTCAATAATATTTGACTATGATATTTCTTTTTATTTGTCACCTAATTATAATATTTTCAACAAACTTATATTCCTATCCATGTCTTCCTATATATTTAAATACACTAGTATTTAATATGATTAACACTATTTGGATAAACTATCTAGTCATATTAATCTCACCCATATGTATGAGTCATATTAATCATAATATGTAAAATTTATTATATATAAGCATAAATTAATAATGCATGGGGAAGCCATGATTCCAATAACTTATTTTCCTATATCCTTTTTATGTATACATATAGGAAAACATATCAATAGTAAATTATTAACTATATATAATTTTAGAAAAAAGGTTACAAAAATATACTATGATACTTTGCAGAGAAACTTCAAATTAATAATGAAATTATTTTGAGATCAGCTGCAATTATATGCATGTACATATGTATGAATTTATTCTGATCTTTGAATTTAATTATTGGTTTTTATTGTTTTCCTTTGGTTTATGAGATTTTATAGAATATTATGATACTTATAACACTTACCTTACTTTCTAGTAAGTATACTAATATTTTAATCAATACTTTACACATTATTATCTTACTACTGTCCTAAAATTTATAAGGAAATGGTGTGCCAATTCTCTTATTTGGCAGTTCATATGAATCATTTTCTATTTTCTTAAATTTTTTAAAAATCATTTTCAAGTCTTAAAATCAGTATAATACTGAAGAATCATAAAAATATTTTTAATTTTTATAGTTTTTGATGGTAGGGTTTTCAGCATCTGCCTTTAACAAGGAATCTCCAAATGACAACACAGGATCCAGTTGGAGACTGATTTATTTCATGAGTTGAAATAAAACTGAGAGTCTAAGAACATAAAGGCATATAAACCCACAGGACATAGTACCTACAGGTGGGTACTGCACAGAGAGAGCACTGCAGAGTTTGGCAAAGGTTCCTATGTAATTGGCTGAATATCACTCCACCTAAGAACACTATGAAACTACTGAAAAAACTATTCAATGCTTGGGAAAATATTTGAAAATGTTAGAAATAAAAATGACTGGCAGAGTAACACTGTCTGCTATAGCTAGTCCATAAAGAACAAAATATTTATAATGCACTGAGCTAAATGCAAAAACGGGTCCTGTCTCAGATAGAGGAAAAATTTGTCATGCACTAAACATTTCCCATATTTCCTCATAATGTGTTTATTCATTTATTTGTTATATACATATGTACATAAAACATATATAACATATTTAACATATATAATATATATATAATATATATATTTTTTTTAAATTTTGAGACAGGGTGTTACTAAGTTCTTCAGGCTGGTCTCAAACTTGTGAATCTACTACCTCATTCTCCAGAGATGGTGGGATTACAGCTATGAGTCACTGTGCCTGACTTCTTATAAATCTTAAAACCAAGACTTAAAACATAATGTGTCTAAGTAAATGAAAAACATTACAAACAAAATACAATAATCTTCAAAGAAATATAAAAAAATTCTTTCCACAAGAAATTTAAATTACTATCTATTACCCAACAACAAATTGCCAGGAATTAATAGATGCAGGGAAATATATGCACAATCAGGAGAAAGGGAAAAAAAATAGAAATAGAAACTATTGATGTAGATGTTTGATTTGTAATTCAATCTATATATTCAAAGTTTGCAAAAACTTGAGTAGAGACATGAAGGTATGATTCTCACATAGAACATTTTGAGAGAAAACTATAATATGTGACATAAAAATATATGAACTTACTGGATAATTAGTTATTGCTGAAATAACTACAAGTTATAGAAATAAAGTAACATAAAAGAAACAGAGATAAGTCAAATCTGTGGAACAATTTCAAGCAATGTACTATATAAAAAAAATGAAGTCTCCCCCCAAAAAGGGAAGGAACATAAATATTTGTATAAATAATAGCTTAAAATTCTACAAACTCAATGAAAATTGTAAACTAATATATTCAATCTCAAACACAAGAAATCTAGGGAAATTACACTGGAATAAATGATCATAACATAAATAAAGAAGAAATTTCAACAAGTTCAGGAGAAAGAAAGCATTAAGTACAGAAGAAAAAGGTAAAAGAAGAAAAAGATCAAAGGCTTAAACAAATGGAAGGATGCATTGCTCTATTGGAAAACAATATTTGGAAGTCATCAGAAATCCCTAATTCAATCAGTGAATTCAGTGCAATCCAGTTAAAACCCAAAGAAGCATTTTTGTAGGTGTCAAAATCTTACTTTAATATGTAGAAATTTACATAAAGTGAAATAATCAACAAAAGCAAAAAGAACACAGAACACTGACATTACCCAATTGTATCACTTACTATTTGGTTATATTTAACAAAACAGCACGATACTGGCAAAAACACAGACAAAATAGAAGGGAGAACCCAGAAATAAGACTTAGAGTCAAGTAACTTTTGACAATGTCAAAGATGATTTAATGAATTAAGAATGATATCATGATTACTTTTTTCTGTCAACTTGAAGGGTGTTTGGGGAAATGATTAACATTGAAGTCAGTGAACTATGCCTAAATATATTGTCTTCCATAGGTACACTCCATTGATGGACTGAATAGAAAGGGACACACAACTGATAAATGGTTTCCAGGTAGGGTGGTGTTGACTAAAGCAAGGATACACAGATGGTTTTTAACATGCCGGCACTCTTCTCTACTCTACAGAGCTTATGTTATGGCTAAACTCAGAAATTATATGGTTTGCATTCTGAAAAAAACAAACAAACAAAAAACTCATTGTTGCAAGAAACTAAACAACATACTAATTCCATTATCAGATGATCAAAAATTAGAACTGAAGTTATAGAATAATAAACAGCAAATAATATTTGTAAGATATTATTATAACTGAATGACATAAACCTAAAGACATAGAAGAACTATACACAAATATCAGATCCTGGCTGATAAATATGTGATCATATGTTTCTCACAGGGTATGAGTTAGTATCTCTCTCATCACTTTATATGGATACAATGATCACATTGAGTAAAATTCATTTGAGAAAATGAGACTCAAGATCTTGCAAGGAGAGAAGCTGTAAATAAATAAGCCCTTTGATGCTGGATTATTCAATATCTCTCTGAATTTATGCAAATAGAAACATGTACATATGTGTATGTATATATAAATACAAGTAGAATTATAGATACATGTAAAAGTATATTACTCTATGTTTCTTATGTATAAAGCAATTATTTTATTTATACTTACTTATATTATAATTATTTTATTTATGCAATTTTATTTATACAATAAATTTATATTATAATTTATATTATAAATTTATACAATTTATACAATTTTTATATAATAAATGAATAAAGATGGAGAAATCATCTTTACAAAAGATTCTCAATAATTTTAGAACACCATGAGGCAAATTAAAGAAAAAAAACACGTTTAGAACATCAAAGCAATTCATTAGTGAATGATCCATCAGTGCATGCTAAAATCTGTGGGACAGTTGGGCACAGTGGGGCATGCCTGTAATCCCACTGGCTCTGGAGGCTGAGGAAGTAGGATTTCGAGTTCAAAAGCAAGGCACTAAGCAACTCAGTGAGAAACTGTCTCTAAATAAAATACAAAAAATAGGGCTGGGATGTATGTGGCTCAGTGGTCGAGTGCCCCTGAGTTCAGTACGTAGTACCACCCCAAAAACAAATTTGTGGGACAAACTTAAAAAAGAATTTTTGATACTATACCTGAAAGAAACTATCTTCTGAAAACATCCATTAATTATTCTGGAATTTTTATATATGTGCATAAATTATTTTGTATTTCTTTCTTCCAGTCTTATTCATTGACCTTTGTATTAGAATTGGTGAACTGCCACTAATGCTTAGAACATTAAAAGATAAAAGGAGTAACATACAGGGGCAAAATGCAGGAGACATTGCTGTACCCAAATGATCAAGTTTATATCACCAGTAGTAATTTCCATTGATGTCATGTACCCTGACATGTTGAGATGAGAAGTATACTTTGACCTTTTTATTCATCTTCAAATATTACAACCCCAGTTTACTTGACCTGTATTCTTCAAAATATCAGTGTCTTTACAGATAAGGAAACATTGTCACAGATTGTCCTCTAAATGCCATGTGGTATCCTAAACTGGTTCTTGAGACCAAAAAAAAAAAAAAAAAAAAAAATTAGCAAGTAGTAAAATTGAGCGGACTCAAACTCAAACTCAAAGTCTACAATTTATTTAACAGTATTGCATCAATATTATTATTTTTGTTATAATAAGTAAAACATTGGTAATATAAAATAATAGCATTAGAATTTTTTGGGTATGGGTGTGAAGAGCTTTTGGTAGTATCTTTGCAAATTTCTTCTAGATTTAAAATAATTGCAACAAGAATTTTTTTAAAAAAGTTTATATCCTTATTATATGCTAGCCACTAGTCTAGGTAAGATAGCCATGCCCTTGATATAGTTGTTAGAAAGTCACTTAAATTCAAATTTTAAATATGTAAAATAATATGGTAATGAAAATAATATAATTTATTAAAGATTGAATCATTTTTAAATGTTGACTTGGAAATGAAAGCTATTTGTACAGAAAAACTAGTTTATTAGAAGATAAGAGACAATTTATTGTATAGATCAAGCAATGTTTTAACTATGAAATAGTTATAGCTTACCTATTTAATATTTATAAATAAGTATAAAAAATTATCAATTTTCTAATGGCCTGAGATCCAAAGTGGGCATCTAAGTAAGCAAGAGTCACTTTTGAAATAAAAACATATCTGGACATTCAATGTAGTCATATTTTATAAGATATTGAGAGATTCCTGAAAAAATAATCATCTTGAGAATGGGGAAATTGAAATGTTCAAGTCTGATCCACACAAAAGAATTTTAAAAGTGCCACAGTGACATAATCTAAAAATGTGAAATCCTCATTCAAACTTTCCTCATTTCAGAGTCTAAGAATGAAAGAAATAATTTTCAGAAAACAATACAGAAAATTAAGAATATTTTGTTTCCCATTTGCCAGATGTGGGAAAGAGTGAATGGTAATTTCTTAAGTATTACAACTTTGGTGGAACACTCTGGTTCATCAACTCACAGGGGCAAAGAGCAGCACACCAGGCAGACACGCTTCCAGAAGAGAGAAAAATTGGTACTGGAGTAAAATCTTAATGACATAGCAGAACTGGAAGCGATTAAGCAAAGAAGGGTACAGCAGCATGGCAAACCAAAGCAGGAGATTCAGAAAAGGTAGAAGGAAAGTAAAATAGAAAGTATACCTTGATTCACAGGAATCCTCAATGGACTTGCTAATAGAGGGAACCCTATGAGCTAGTAATATCTATCACAAACTGTAATTTACCCTTAATCTAGTCTCTAGCCTTTGTTAGTTGTCTTTTTTTAAAAATTTATTTTTATTGTAAACAAATGGGATACATACTGTTTCTCTGTTTGTACATGAAGTAAAGGCATACCATTTTTGTTGGTTATCTTTTAAAGAGCATATAATATATGATCATCCCATTCAACCAGAAGTAAGAAACAAGATTAGACAGTGATTCAAGTATATGAATCCTTGCAGTTCCAGCGCTTAGAGCCATTGAAAAGGTAGGGTCTTACAACATTATTCAGAAGGAGAGAGTAGATACAGTGACTATACCCTGTAGTTCAAGAAGCAAAGTTAGAGCAAGAATAACATCTTACATACAGTTAGACTGAAAGATGAGGTTTTGATGATTGCAGGGACTTCAGCATGGTATAACAGATTTGACCTAAAAATAAAGAAAGAATATAATTTCGAGACATTCAATAGGAACAGAAAATGGAAGACAATTATAGAGGAAAATTTGTGAAAGAAAAAGACAAGTTGGGGGGAATTTATTTTCATTCATCTAAATGTTTTTTTAAATTAATTAATTGATTATTTTATTGTATATATTTGGGATGTACAACATGATGATATATTTACCTTGATATGCATACACACAAAGTGATTAGTAAAGTCAAGCAAATGCACATACCCATTGTTTTTTTAAAAAGGAAAATACAACTTGTAGAAAACTTCTGAGACAAAACCTGAGGATAATGTAAAGACTGCTAAAAACAAACTGAGTAGCATCAAATTTCTCTACACTGATTCATGGTAGAGCTAGAAATTTACTGGTATGATTGATTAATGTAATTGTCAAGGGCTGTTTATTCACAAATGAATATCATTTAGTCTAAATTTTGCCAAAAGAAGCAGAAATAAGCAAAATAATGTGAACAGTTTCCATATGAAATCCACATCAAGTGACAAATGAGAAATTTTGTGGATAGAGCAACACAATAATGTCTTCATTTAAATTGAGCAGAAAGGTTTTGTTTCTTCTATTATCTCTGGGGAACATTACATAACCTTCAAATCTTTCCTAACTATGACTTTATTCTGTGATTTTTCTGACACTGTGATAAATACAAAACAATCCATTTATCCTCCTTATCACTAAGCCCATACAGCAAATAGAACATGGAGTTTTTATCTCACTCCATGATATTGTTAGGGATCACTAAGTATCAATTTGTAAATCAATCTTTATTTGTAATTTTTCACCTTATCTGATATTTGTGTTACTATTTATGTGTTTAAAACAGCACAACTACAGGAACTGCATTATAATAAAAAAATTGTAAAATGGCTCTTCAAATAAACACATTTTCAATATGCTTTTAATTGCTCCACAGTCTTTAGTTATTTATCCTTGAATGATTTTATAGCCAATATCTTGAAAGTAAGAAAGTGTTTACTGGCTAGGGATTGAAGTGGCTCTTGAGTATCATTAAATCAGGGTTCTGCTTTAAGAGTAATTAATCTCCATGCTGTTAGGATACATTATCAGATTTAAAGTATATCACTAGTGCTAACACTGTGCCCACACTTTTATTGTTCAAGATTTTGGGTTGAATATCAGTAAATGGAAAAGGACATTGAAGGACCATCGTAATATAACTTTCATGCATTCTGCTTTGACTATTCTCTCAACAATGGAGGTAAACAGTTCATTTCAAATGCTCGCATTTCATGTTGGTGAGTGTAATTTGTTTACAAGTGAAGGAAAGATATTTTTCATGTTCAAATATACAAACATGCATAACACACTCTATATGAATTCATCAAGTCCATATATCTTTCCACACATATACCTATAAAAATTTACATCAAAACAAAATAAATAAAGGACTTAGCAAAGCACTGATTTCCTTTATCTTTTGGTAGTGAGATAATTTCTCTCCAAAATAAAAAAATCGCCTTATATAAAATAGATTTTTGTTTTTTTTTCTAGTAAACAGTGAAATGCAGTACCTAAAAATATCTAACATGCAACTTAAATATCACTCCATGATGTGATCCTGAAGCATAATTTCATATCTCTTTAAAAATTATATATCACTATACTATAGAAAGTGGACATAAAAGTTGTACAATTGTCAACACAACACTGGTTATCCATTTGTACAGCAATATCATAAGAGATATAGAAAAATGTAGAGATAATTATTATCAGCTCTAAAAATATCTGAAATGAACTTGAGTTACTAGTTCTGTAAGACCAATGTGTTAATGTTTTTGAGAGGGAAAACACAGACTGATGAAATTAAAATGCACTCATTTGGGGGAATTATAACCTAATAGACATTTAAGTATTTGAGGTCATTTTTAAGAAGCACTTAAGGTAGAGAAGGGTCACAAAATTGAGCAATATAAAGAAAAGGTAGGGTGTGGCAAGCCGCCTCGCCACCATGATAAGATGGCGCTGGTTTCCTGAAGTGCTTTCTAGGTAAACAAGCCCATATTTGGTTAAGTCAACTGTTGCAAGTGGGAGCACCTATGAACATAGGCCAAGTGGCAGGAGTAGATTGGCTATTGCAAGAGTATAAAAGTGTATGAATTCGGCTCAAGAAAAAGAAGAAGAAAAACCATGGTTTTATAATATTAAGGTCCTTATTAAACTGCTGAAGGAAGATTCCTGTGTCGTGCTTTCTTGCGGGCGAGGGACACGACAGTAGGGGTGCTTGCTTCAGTAGTACATATACTAAAATTGGAAGGATACAGAGAGGATTAGCATGGTCCCTGCACAAGGATGACATACAAAGTCATGAAGCATTCCATACTTTTTGTGCTTTGGTTATATTTCAATATTCTTAAATCTTGCTTCTTTATTCAATCAACAGCTGCTATCTTTATTAGATAATGATAACATGTAAAGGTAATGTTGGTTCATAGATTATGAGGTCAAGAAATTATTGATATTAAAACAGGGAAATCAATTCTGCAGAAGAAAAAAATATTAGCAATAACGTGTGTTTGAAAAACAGCTGAAACAAAACTGGCTAAGAATTCATTCAGCAAGTATTTATTGATTCCCTGCTAAGTTCCATGTTATATGTTGTGAGTACAGCATGGAGGAAAGTGCATATGGTTTTGGGTGCAGTGGAACTTTTCATATAAAGACAACTAATTTGCAAAATAAATGATTTAATTTGAGACCTATGCTACAAAAAACTAAATGATAAGTTATTAAAAAAATCAGGAAAACATGCAATACATCAAGTAGTACTTGAGGAAAGATATTTTAAAATGCTTGTTGTAGGATGTTCACTATTTCCAGTTTTATTAAATCTGGTAAGACATAACCATTGCAATCAGACAAAAGAAAGAAATGAAGAGTATCAAACTGGGAATGGGGAGATCAAATTATCATTATTTGTAAGTGATATGATCTTATACAGAAAGTAATTAGAAGAAAGAAAAACATCTGAAATGGAAAAGAATAAATCCAATCATAACTGTTTTCATATGCCATGATGACACATACAGAAAACTCCAAGGACTCCACCAAAAAAACTATCAGAAATAAGAAACTAAAGAAGCAAATTTTTGTATTACAAAATCAACATAGAAAATAAGTTGTCATACATCAAGAGCAAATTATTTGAAAAAAAGAAGTCGAGAAATTACTCATTTGCAAACAGTAAAATGCCTAGAAATTATTTAAATATAGTGGCAAAAAATCTTTATAAAGATTAATTCTTAAATATTGATGCAATAAATTGAAGAGGACACAAGTCAAATGTGATGGCAAATGCCTATAGTCTCAGATATTCAGGAGTTTGGGGCAGGAGGATAATTTGAACCAGGAGTGTGAGGCCACCCTGGGCAACATAGTGAGACACCCCACCCCTGTCATCTCAAAAACAAAATGAAACAAACAAACTAAGAAACTCACCCCACCTACAATAAAAACAAAGAAATTAAAGGGTGCACAAAAATATGGCAAGAAATCCTATAGTGATTGATTGACAGAATCAATATTGTGAAAATGTTCATATGACCTAAAGGAAACTATAGATTCAATATATTCCCTATCAAAAAGACAATGAAGTTACTCATGAAATAACACGCAAACACACACACACAAACACACTTCAATGGAATGACATAGAAAGTCTTGAAATAAACCCACACATCTTCACACAACAGATCATTAACAAAAGTGCTAACAAACACACATTAGGGGAAAGGACAGTGTTTCCAAAAATGGTGTTAAGAAAATTGGGTATCTACATGCAGAATAATGAGACTAGAGCCCTGTCTCTTAACCATTTGCAAAAATTGATTCAAAATGAATTAAAGACTTAAATTTAAAACATGAAACTCTGACACTACTGAAAGAAAGTGTAGAGGATCCAGGGGTGCTGGCACATTCCTATGATTTCATTGATTTGGGAGGCTTAGGTAGGAGGATTGTCAGACTCAGAAACTTAGCAAGGCCCTAAGTAACTATGCAAGATCCTGTCTCAAAATAAAATTAAAGGAACAAACAAATAAATAAATAAAATAAGAATAAAGAAGTGACTAAGTGGTAGACTAGGTTCAATCCCCAGTATCAAAAAACAACAAACAGAAAACAGAAAGGAAATGCTTCAGAACATTAGCATGGGCAAGAATTTATTTGGATAAAACACTAAGAACAAAGAAAACAAAAGCAAAACAGCCAAATGAGATTGCATAAAGCTACAAAGTTTCTTCACAGTAAAGACAACAATCATCAAAATGACAGCCTAAAATATAGGACAAAAGATTTGCTAAATATTTATACAGCAAGACGTTAATCATCAGAATACATAAGGAACACAAACAATTCAATATCAAAATAATAATAATAATAATAATACTGATAATAGTTTTAAAAATAATAAATTGGCAATAATCTTAAAAGGTATTTCTGTAGAAAATACATACAGATGACCAACAGGTATATCAAATAGTGTTCAACATTCGTAATCATCAGAGAAATATAAATCAAAACCACAATGAGATATTATCTCCCTCCAGTTAGAATATCTATTAGCAGAAAGAAAAAAAAAAATAACAAATTCTGAAGAGGGTATAGAGAAAAAGGGACTCTTATCCATTGTTTGTTGAAATGCAAATTATTTCAGCCATTGTAGGAAACATTATGAAGTTTCCTCAAATAATTAAAAACAGAATAACCATAATATGTAGCAATTTCACTACTGATCATATATCCATAGAAAATAAAATTGGTATGTTGAGGAGATATCTACAGTCCCTTGTTCATTTCAGCATGATTCTTAATAGCCAGGAAATGAAACAACTTATGTGTCCATCTACTGATTAATGATTAAATAAAATAAGATATCCATGAACAATGAAGTACTGTTCAGCTATTGAAAAGAATGAAGAACTAATGTTTGCAAAAACATAGGTAGATTTGGAGCATGAACCAGGCACAAAAACACAAATACAACATGATCTAATTCATATGTGAAGTTTTAAAAAGTTGATTTCATAGAAATTAAAAATAATATAATTCTTTTTAGAGAGTGGGATCAGGGAAGGATAGGGAAATACTGGCAAAAGTATTAAGTTATAGTTTGTTAGGAGAATTCTATTCTGGTCTATTGAATGGCAGCTTGACAAAATAATAATCATGTATTATGTATTTCAGAAAAACTAAAAGGAAGGGTTTTGAACATTTTCATAAAGAAAGGGTAAATTTTTGAAGAGAAAGATGTGCAATTTGAATTCTGTGCAATGTTTATAACTACTAAAATATCATGTGTATCCCTTTTATAAGCATAATTTTAATTTTTCATTTTAAAAATATCAGAAAAATGGCTGCTTCTGACAAATATTAATGTTTTTCAGAGATGTAGTAAATTGTTCAGGAATATAGTGATGCATAGTTCTTAGATAATATAAACATAGATTTAATGAACACAGAAATTAGTAATAAGTCTTTTCAAGTGTTAAAGAATTAGGACAGAAATTATGTAGGAAAATGCATATAATCCTGACAAGCTCTATTTTATAAGTAAAATTACTTTGCCTAATCATTGGTTGGGACAAATCTTATTTATTTATAGTGTACTACATAAAATTTTTACACAATTCCAAAATAATTAAACATTTTTTCAGTGGTAACTCTAACATGAGGTTTGGAAAACTTTTATGTAGGTTCATTAATAAAGCATGTGGAAAAAACCTTCATTAAGTAATAGTAATATCATTAAATTAAATCTCATCTGTTATACATTTTAAATTATTTTTAACAATTATCTTAATAGCCCATACAAAATATCTGCTTTATCAATACTAATCTAGAAACTAAGTCCTAGGAAATACTTGAAAAATATTGTGGCAAAAGTGGTATAACCAGATCGTTTCTTTTTAAAAATCACAATTACAATGCATAGCTCAAGAAAATTCAAAAAAGACTTAGAAAATGACTAAGAGTCTTGGTGTAATTACTAATCATACACTTTTTTAGTTACTTTTACAGTTGTGTTGGGGTGATAGCATAACTGGATCTAGGTTTAATCAAATGTTTCTGTATTCAAAAAAGGTATCTCAGGCCAACAAAACTGTACAATTCATTTGGGTTCCAGGATGTTCCTTTCTTCAAATTAATCTAAGTGTTTTTCTCAGAATCAGCCACTGAGTTTTTTTTTTTTTTTTAATCTTTCTCAAATGTGAAAATTTTCCAATTTAATTTTTAGCTTTCTTACTTCTTCCTCTATGTCCAGTCCAAATAATTCAATATGCATTATTTATTATGTAAATATGAATAGTTCTACATCTATACACACTAGTTTTTAATTTTGTCCTTGTTTTCTAGGACCAGTTGAACAAATATCTAAAGGTATCTTCATCCTTTTTCATTGACATAACAAAGTCTCTGAGTAACTTTGAGAAGGTAAATGCATTATTTACCTCACAGTTCTAGGAGATTCAAGGACATGGCAACAACATGGGTTCATATCTTGTGAAGACCTCATGGTGGATGGAAGCACAAGGGAGTGGAGATAACATCTTAAAACAAGAAGTCAGAGTAAAATTCAGGGCTCAGTTGCCTCAACCTACCCAGTTGTTAATTTGGGTTCCCAGGCTGCCAGTGTGGGGATGGAGAAAAGACAAACAGACACACAAATAGAGAAAAAGCCAAGTCTCAGTGGTTGAATACATCCCTGGTAGGGAGGTAGTGAAACACAGCAAGCTCAGCACATTCATTGTATAGATAAAAACACCAAAAGGATTTATTGTGAGAAAGTTTCTTCAAAGTAAGCAGAACCATGGTCATGAGTATGAGCAACTAGATTATGATTATCAGCTTGCACCCATAGATTTCTACCCCTAAGCAACTGGCATTTGAACCCAAGGTCAAGAACTGAATAACTCCATGTGTGGCACAGATATTCCTATTGAATAGGGCATCACCATAGCAACCGAGCAGTCTCAAATGAACACCTTTGCACTCAGAGTTCCCAAGAGAGGCATTGCCTCTGTCACAGGACAATTCAAGACCCATAATTCAGTATCAGGCCTTTATAATAAATTGTACTCTCATAAGAACTTCCTTCAGGAAATCTGCATTCTCCTCTAATGTCAGGTCCCTTATTAACCTAAGGAATATCTTCTAGGCTGAGTCTATGAAGTGTTCCATACTACTTATGTACTGCCAAACTAAGGACCAACTTTACAGCATGTGAACCCTTGGAGGACAAACCATATCTTAACCACAGCAATGAATATCATGAATTGGATGTCCCAAGGTACTACTAACTCAAAATTAGCATACTTACACTTTTTTCATCTACACCTCCTCAGTGTATGGGTATGTGGTATGTGTGCATGTGGGCACATGCACACACACACACACACACACACACACACACACACGAGCATATGATTTTGCTTTATTTTATTTTCAGGTATTGCCATGATCCCAATCTCCCAAACAAAATTGTAGCAGCTATTCTAAATTCTTACATCTTACTTCTTACCTTTCCTCATGCACAAGTATGCACACCCATATTTTTTAAAAATCTTACCTAATGATATTACTATTAAATATTTCTGAGTTTAGTTCTTAGTACTCATAAAGAAAATCATTATAATAAAACTAATTGGACTTCCTGCAATGACTTCTTCTTCCCATTCCCTTACTTATATCTAAGCAGCTATTCCTATACCAGCCAGTGTAATCTTTTCAAATGTAAATCTGATAACTGATTTCATGTTTACTCGTTAGATAAAATTTTATGTTATTATCTGTTTTAGAGAGATATAATTAAAATCATTAAATTATATTATTGTATTAATGATATGATTAAAAATCCTATCCAACTGCTTTGGTCTTGAGAATACAATGAAATAAATAAATGTATTTACATAATAAAGCATAAATATTTAAATATACTACAAAGATTAATATGCTATGCTATACAATACATGTTACTATACTATATACTATCTATGAATTTACATTTTTAAAATCTTAATTTTAAGTATTGAACCTTTCTGAATAATCATGCTGTATTGCATTTCCCATAGTGCTACCATTTATTGTATAACACTGGATGTTCAGATTTGCAATGCAATAAATAAAAAAGAGAATACTATGCTCTGTGTCACTAAAAATAAATTATTTAGAGTTAGTAGAAGGAAACACTCTCTCAGACATTATTGGACATTAATTCATAGAATTTGCTTCTTAATGCCACAATTTCAAAGAGTATTTAATAAGATATTTTGAAAAGTTCAGGAGTAAATGAAACTTTGATTATGATATTCAAACAAACCTCCCCCCTCAAAACAGTTAATAAATAAGTAGAAGAACTCAACAGATATAAAAAGAAGAAATACAAATAGCCAATAAATATATGAAAAAATTTTAACATCCTCATCAATCAAGTAAATGCAAATCAAATCTACATTGAGATTTTATCACACTCCAATTAGAATGGCAATCATCAAGAATAAAATTAAAAAATAAATGCTAGTGAGAGTGGTGAAAAAGGTATCCTTATATTGGTGGGACTGCAAATTGTTACAACCACTTTGGAAAGAAGTATAGAAATTCCTCAGAAAATAAGGAATAGAACCACCATAAGAACCAGCTATACTATTCCCTGTTATTTATCCACAAGAACTAAAATCAGCACTCTGTAGTGATATAGGTTCATTGCTGTTTATGTCAGTGTAATTCAAAATAGCCACATTATTGACAGGTCCCTGTCAATAGATAAATGAATAAAGAAAATGTTGTATGTATACACAATGGAGACATAAAGAGGAATGAAATCATGGCATTTACTGGAAAATGGGTAGAACTGGAAAATATCATGTTCAGTGAAATAAATAGACTCAGAAAGGAAAAAATGTTTTCGTTCATATATAGAAGCTATAGCAAAACAAGGGGAACAAGAGGGGGATTGATTCCATGAAAATAATAGGAAGACCAATGGAGTAGAGGAAGGATACAAAGGAAGAGGGAAGAGGGATGAAAAAAGGAGGAACTGTAGAATAATATTGAACAATTTGTGCCATGTATTTATAAGAATATACGACAGTAAATTCCTTCTTTATGTATATCTGTAAACTACCAGTTAAAAAAAAAGAATAAATAAATAGAAAGTAGACCAGTAGAATAGAGGAAGTGAAATAGTGAGTGGGAGAACCTGTGGGAAAGAGGAAGTACAGGGGAGCAAATTGTATTTCATGCATGTATGCTATGTCAAAATGAATCACACTATTATGTTTAATTAGAATGCATTGATAAAAACATAAAAAAGGAGGATTGAAGTTTTCCTTTCAGTAGTATGATTCTAAAGACTTTTTCTTTATTTTGTAAAGAGAAAGTATGAAAAAAAGGAAATAAGAAATAGAACAATTATTAACTTGATATGAAGAGGAAATTGTAAATAAACTAGTTCGTATTTATCTCATAAGAAAAACAATATATTTTGGAGCTGTAAACATGAGAAAAAGAGAAAAAAATCTTTTGCATATTAGATAGTATATTAAACATTGAAAATAAAGAATTGGAAGGAGTTTCTGACTAAAAGAATAAAGGCAGTTGGTGAGGACAGTTAAACAGAATGAAGATAGTTCAAAGATGGGTTTTCATACAAATACAAAGTGTGAAATATTTTAAGTTACATTTTACTTAAAATATATTTATGTTAATAAATTAAAATATCTCTAACAAGCATTAATATATTTTTATACATAAGTGTATAAATAAAAGTAAATCAATTCATATACTGCAATAAATATATCATAATTTAAGTTATGAATACTATGGATTATAGCTTACTGTTGGGTAAAAATATAATTATATTTATATAATTATAAAATATAATTATAGTCAATATGATATAAGCTGTAATGAATATAGAATATAATTACACATTATACTATAGTAGATTACAGAATACTATAGATTATAGTTCTCATGCTAAACTTGTGCCAAAGCTATAGATACAGTCACAGTTAATAATAACATGAATTCAAATGCTTAAGCACCAAAATTCAAATTGCAATTTTTTAGAATGTATAGATAGGCATTAACTGTAGATATATGGTAGCTATTAAAATATCAAGGATAAATATGATTTTCTTAATGTTGGATATTTATATTTATTTCATTTATATGCTATATTGCTGGGTTTGAATAGAGTATATTTTTATTCAGAAGGTTAAATTAAATGATTCCAAAATTATAAAAGCATATCAGGAAAAAAATATATTCTGGAAATATGAGTGTCACACAACATTTATATTATAAAAATACTATGATAATTATCTAAGTAGAATCATGTTAGAGAAAAGGTAATTTATTAGACCATGATTGATTTTTGACTGTTTCTAAATCTCAAATCATTTTCCACATATGGAGAATGCTTCAACTCAATGGATACGGGAGGCAAGCAGCAAACTTTTTCTCATGAATTATCACCCAGTCCCAAGTCTTCCCTGAAAGGTAAAAGTATTTTTATGTATTTTCATTTGCAAGAAGCCTTATAGCAAGGTTAGAGGCAATCCTCAGAGTTGCCTATAACAATCTTCTCCCAACTTGCTGGCTAAGGTCTGACTACAGGAAAATTGTGGTGTGATGAGAGAAAGCAACCATGTTCCCTTGAGGCACTGTCAGGAAACCTTGCTAGCAGAGGCAAAATCTTATCTCCTAGGACAAACCTAGAGAATACTACCTTCAATGTATGGCTTCAAGGCTTTTGAAGTTTCCTTAGAATTTACATATGTATAATGAACTATTTTTCTTTGGAAAGTTCGTTTCTGTGTGTGGGCTCTTATTTTTTAAATTACCAACTGCATGAAATTAAGAACACCCTCTGATTTAAATGTCATGTACATTAGTTTATTCATATGAAAATTATGTGTAATAACACCTGTTATTAATTGATACACAGAAATTACTCAGGATATTGCATGCACATAATAAAAAAATCCATTAGTATTAGTTATTGCAATAAATACATGTATCATGTATTTATGATTTGTATGTATTATATGTATAGTAACATATGTATAGGTATGTGATACAGCACACTTTAAAGAAGTAGTTTATGAGAACATAAGGCAATTTAAAACAGTCTATTTGGGCAAAATGTTTACAGAAGTGCTTAGAATGCAATAGGAAAAAGTATAAGAAAAATAGATAGAATAGTTGAGTGATTCATCAGTTTCCTGAACAATTCTATCGGTCTAGGGTGCAATAGAATCCCAATCTCTGATAGAAAATAGACAAGATGAGGAAAGGCACAGTGAATGAAATATAGTACTAGGTTACCAGGTTATGGACTGAAACTAACCTAATGCTTCAATACAGAGTGCATTTACAGCAGTTTGGAGTTATAAAAGGTTTACAAGCTTGTCTCAATCAGCAAAACAAATCATGAATTCTAAATTTCCTTCTAATACTGGGAATGGCTGTTGGACCTTCAGGTAGTTAGAGCAAGTTAACATGGAGACTTTTGATATTATATCTACAAGATCAAAAGTCATCCTGTGCCATGAACTGAGGAAGTTCATTTTCAATATGGCAAACGAAGGTAAACTGGGAGAAAAAAAGTTTTCAAAATTTAATTTGTTTCCATGAGTATTTTTTGAAGTATATATGCAATTATATCATCCTTTTAATATTTATTTGTAATTTACTGAAGAAGTAACTGGAAAAATGATTCAGGTTTGCTTCACAAAACAATCAGACAATAGACTTCTATAAATGTCAGGTTAGTGACATTAAATTAAATTTTTCATACTCAGTATCAAAATGTACTTAAACTTTGTACCTAACATTTATGAAATAGCTCTAAATGTCTTTTCATTCCAGGGTAACATGGTGTTCTTAGCAAATAACTTCCTACATCAGAGAATTTCAGGTTTAACCTTTTTTATGCAACTGAATTATTACTAGGATAAGTGGTGTATTTTGAAGCAAATAGTTTGTAGGTTTCACTGAAAAATGTTTGACGTTATGAAATGTTAAATCATTTTTTGCAAATTTGTGTATGTCACATCAATTTAAATTTATTTCAATTAAATGTTTAATTAAGATCTCATGAGCCTTGAATTATAATAGTAGCCATTTTCTATCTACTTGACTTAGGGAATTCTTATTTGAAGTGTTAGATTCTATTTACTAATCTTCTCTGGGGACTATCGGGAGGTTTATAAGTTAGGAAAAGCTTTTCCACTTCCCTTGCCCCGGGTTTTTGTCTGCTGAAATGATTTACTTTGTTTAGTTTACTAAATGCAGAGAATAAAACAATATGTGACACATAACTAAAATCAAAATGATCTTCATCAAATATTGAAGTATCATCTCAAATATAGTATGTTTCTGTATGAAGCATATGTATGAGAAAATATATGATTTTGAATTTTGTTTTAATTTTCTTGCATTTCAAGACTGATAAAATGCAATGAGTAAAAATTGTGGCTCAAATAATTAGCAGTGTTAAGGTTTGAATGTGAGGTGTCCTTCAAAAGTTCATAAATGAGACAATGCAAGAAGGTTTGGAGGAGAAATGAAATGATTGGGTTATAGTCTTAACCTAAACAGTTGATCAATCCCTGATGGGATTAACTGAATGGTAACTGGAGGCAGGTGGGTTGTGATTGGAGGAAGTGGCTCATTGGGGGCATCGATACAGAGTATATATTTTGTATCTGGAGAGTGGAGTTTCTTTCTGCTTTCTGATCACCATGTGGGCTGCTTCCCTCTGCCACATTCTTCTCTCATGTTCAGCCTTACCTTGAGCCTCGAGGAATAGAGCCTGCTCTCTATGGATTGAGACCTCTGAAACCGTGAGTCCTCCAATAAAATTTTCCTCCCCTTCAGTATCAGTATTGCTGGTCAGGTCCTTTAGTACAGAGCAAAAATGCTGACTAAAACATAGTATTTCTAATCATTTGAACCACAACATGACTAGAACATAGACTCTTACCAACAATATCTCAGATAAATAGGTCAAGCTCAAAGTTAGTTGAGAATATGTCAGAGATAAAGATAAATTAGAAACAATAGTTTCGAAGTGAATGTACTTTGTTAAATTTATAATTAAGTTATGAAACATCTTGATAATATATTAAAATTTTAATTTCTTTCCTTATTCAATGGGAAGGATAATTCAGTTTCAGTTATTATTGTAATTGGTATAATCATAATCCATTCCAGTTTTCTAGACCTCTTGTAAGCAGTGGTCAATAATAAGCTAAAATGACCTTTCTAATCTCATTGTTACAAATAGTTGTGCCCAAGCTGGATTTTTACTGAGCTTGAAAGTCACATAAGGGGATTGTTCTTGTCTCAAGCCACAGAGCTATTTCTTTGCTGGACAATTATAAACCACTTATATAAACTATTAAAATAAGAAACTCTTAATAACCAAACAAATTTTCTCAGGGAGCACTGTACATCTTCATTGCATCAAAAAAGGGAACATTACTCCTACTTCATTAGCATAGAATTGATAGATCTCTGGTATAGTGCCTCTTGAATAGACTGAAGAGACAATGTGAAAATGTGTGAGCTGGGTTATAATTATTTCATAAATTTAATTCCAAAACTGAGTCACAAGTGGACTTTCTGCTATCATCACCCAGAAGGATCTTGTTTATCCTTTTGTAATGCGGTATGTATGAATGTCAGTTTTAGCGGATTCCTTTTGCTGAATGCACCAAATATAACTGGCTACATCAATGGTGTTCAAATGTTCAGCTGCTTGTTGAGTTTTGATATGTTTATTTGAAAAGAATCACATAAGGTGAACTATATCTAAGGCCAGCAGGGCAAAGACAGAGATTTATGTGGTGGCAACAATGTTGCAAAGTGACATCTGCAGTAGTTTAATGGTTCTAGAATGGAACTAAATTCTGACTTTAAAAAAGCAAGCAAATTAAGGGCATATTTAAATGACTCAATCTGACACATTAAACTAGATAAACTAATACTTTTTCATATTAAGATTTATGTTTTGGAAGGGAAAAAATGGCAGAATGAATCAAACAACATTACCCTATGTAAATTTATGATTACACAAATGGTATGCCTTTACGCCATGTACAGACAGAGAAAAAACATGTATCCCATTTGTTTACAATAAAGAAAAAAGATTTATGTTTTGTGCATTGAAAGATGAAATGAATGAAAAGTTCTGTTCTTAATAAACATTTATATAATAATATTCATTAATGATTACTATTAATATAAGTGGCACAATTATTTTAAACATAATTAGTAATTGTGGAAAGGAGGTTAAAAGTTACAGAAAAATAAACCCAGAAATGAAATAAACTTTTAAGAAGAAACCAAACAAGTATATATGGAACTACCAGATAACCATTGACTTTTACTTAAATAGCAGCTAAAAGAAAAAAAACAAAAACAAAAACAAATTATCACTGTTTAACAAACCACCTGTAAATCTAGTGACTTTAAACAACAATTTATTATTTCTTCTGTGCTATGGGTTACCTGGATGGTTCTTTTACTATTCTTGCTTGTGCTTACAAATGCACCAGAATGCACCAGAGGTTGGCTATAGATTGGTTATGGATGGCAGTATTCAGTGGGATGGGGGGGACTCTCTCTATATGTTCTATTCTCAGTATGCTTCACATTCTAGCTAATATGTATCACTGAACCTCAACAGTAAGAAATAGGGCATTTTTAACTATAAATGGGCCCTTTCTAATGAAGAGGAAAATGGCAAACATCAAACTACTTAAAATCATGAGTAACATCTCAAATTGACTAGATTCTATCACCCCAGCATGAATTTATGTCACATTGTGTAGCATTGTGTTTTTTCAATTGTATGCAAAGTTATAGAATCCATCACAACAAATTTCTATATTCAGTGTAGTTTTGATGAATCAAAAATCTATTCAAAGTTAGAAAGGCAGTTTTGGGAAGGAGAAAACCGTCACCAGGTTTGGGCATTCTGCTCTCCACAAAAATCATTAAATACCATTACATTATAAAAGAAATGTATTCCTAATTATCCATCCTATGTAATTTAGTTGGTTTTTGTGCACAACTTTTGAGAATTTTACTAATTCTTTTACAAAATAATTTTATCATTCTTGATGCATAATATTATGAACTGCACTCCATTTTTGATTAATCTGATTTGAAGTCTCAGATCCATAATTTAGAAAGTACCAATTTATAGAACAAGAAAAGCAACACATATGTAAATTAATTTCTGAGATCAAATTGAAGTATTTAACATTAGAATTTGGTAGACATATGATAAATAATTAAAAACATCCCAAAACATTCATAGTTTTTCTTTTGGTATAAAACCATTTCTTTAAAATAGTTATGAAACTGCAAAGGAAGCCACTATTGGCCAACAGAATAAACAGTGACTGGGAATTAGTAGTCATGGGTTACAGGCAGCAGCTTAAGCAATTTGTATTTTTTTATAAATTACAATTTCTTTTAATGTTACATAGTGCATATAATTACTTCTTTTATTTAATGGTGACATTTAAAACCAAAAAATTATGAAATTCAGTCAGGTGCAGTGGCACACACCTGTTATTCCAGCAGATGGGGAGACTAAGGCAAGAGGATCACGAGTTCAAAACCAGCCTCAGCAAAAGTGAGGTGTTAAGCAAATCAGTGAGACACTATCTCTAAATAAAATACAAAACAAGGCTGGGGATATGGCTCAGTGACCAAGTGCCCCTGAGTTCAATCCCCGGATGAAAAAAATAAAAAGATTATGAAATTCAAAATATTCTGAAAAAATATAAAACCATATTAATTTCATTTCAATTTTTTTATTGAAATCACGTTTTTGCAGCCTATAGTTTTCATAAAATGTTTATTATTCAGGAAAGATTTATACCTAAGCACAAAAAGTACAATCACATAAAATACTACTCACTTTCAGTGAGCAAATAGAAAGGTACTAGTAGATCTCATAATTTCTTAAAGCTTTAAAACTAATATTTTAGTGCATTTTCTTTGCTTTTCTTTTGCTTGTGTAGGGTATGTGGATTAAAGAAAGAAAAGTAGTTTGATATTATCAGACAGTTTATTGATAGGCATTCTACATAAATGTATATGCATTTGGTAATGCCTGGCAGCTCCAGGGAGACTCAAATAAGATGGTAGAAAAAAGGGGAACTATGGCAGTATGGATTGTTATTTATTCTAGCACAATATATATTGATATGTAGAATATTATGAGCTATATTACACTTATTAATATATTGATACTTAAAATAGTATGAGTTTTATTACTAAGAAAGCTTGGTTGTGTGAGGGCAGTTTAATATATGACCTTATCTGAATTATTGAAACAAAATAATTTACATATTTAGAGCAAAAGTTTAGCTTATAATGTCTAATTTAAGGAAAGTTTAATTCATTTAAGAAAGCTTATTTTGGGGGAAAAAAAGAAAGCTTAGTAATAAAGGTACTAATTAGAATTTCTTTTTCTTTATTGATCTTGCCAAGAGAGCAAGAAAACAATTTCTACCTTCATAAGATTCTTTTATAGGAATTCATACTTAATAAGTAAAAACAAGTCTATTTTCATCTAAATAAAATTTGCCCATGGCAGAAAATGCACTTATAAAAACAGTAACACAATTATAGAAGCCACTATATTCAGAGTTTGTTATTGAAAATTGCACTTGCATATTTGCTGGATTGCAGTGGCAATTGAGCAAATATGGCCATAGAGTTCATTATCATTTTCTTTATAGACTTTAAAGTTCCTAGGCTCCTTTATTACAGATATCAGCATTATTTTATTCTAGTTTGAGCTCATCATCAGGTGCCTGACAGAAATCTACAAATTGCTCTTAGTATATTGTAGCTCCCCTGATGTCTGTTATAAGCAGTTCTTTTACCATATCCAAGACACTTCAGTTACAGTAGTCCATCCATTTGACCTAATCTTATGCCCTTTAGATTTCAAGAATTATTCCTTTAAAACAATAATATCACTAACAATTTTAAAGTAGATACTTCAATGTAAAAAAGTCCATCGGTAAATATTTACTCCATCCACTAATTTATATGACTTTTTTTTTTTTTTTTACAATTGTATTAAAATGTCTCCTTGTATCACATACATGTTAGCAAGATAAGCACATGGTTTACAGAATAAAACACTTGGGCTCTGTGCTAAATATTAATTTTTTTCACATAAGACTATACAAAATGTTTTTTAAATTGTTAGTTAAATAAACAATGGCCCAGGAAATCACTGAATTTGTGTTATTGTTTTTTTTTTTTCTTCAAAATGGTAAGACTGCAAAGAGACGCCTACAGGAAAATCAATAGCAGAATTTTAGTTAGAAAGTAAAATTTCCCCTCAGTACTCACTAAATGATTGTGTTAAGTATGGTATATTCTTCTGTTATTCTCTGTAGTGAAGTAAATTCTTAATAACTTGGAAGAAACTATGAAGATCATCTAATCAGACTTCTCACTTGTTGCATTGATTATATACATCCTGTTCCCATGTGAAATTTCACAAGGAAGGAGAAATTTAGCATCTCGGATTATAAAGTGTTTCAAATGGTCATGTTTACTTAGTACCAAACAATTAAATGCTCTGACTTGTATCAGCCAGTACCCAAAGATCCAATTACATTAGAGGCTTCCAGGGCTCCCCAAATGTCTGTTTTTTCTCTAGGTGTGGGCAAAGGGAAAGAATGTACTTCTAACTCTTTCAAAAGTAGGCAGGACCATGTTACTTTCTCTGGTTAAGAATACATTAAAATGATAGTTGAAAATTATTACTAGTATTGGATATAAGTTTTATAAACTCATAAGCGTAAGTGTTGAAAAGGAGTAGAGAAGGAAGCTCTTAATTTTCACACACTTGAAGGGACATAATCAAGAAAGGGGTTAAGTTAAGATGGTACCTAAAGAACAAGATTATTTATTTCTTAGTGAATCAGTGCAAAATGTATATGTATATGAAAGCATCAAATAAGTGTACCTTAAATGTATACAATTTTTACTTGTCAACTATACTAAATAAACTTGAATAAAGAGTAAGTTGTAGAGACAATAGGATAGAAAGGGTTGGACATTTCATTTTTTGGAATACCACAGCAAAATCATAACAGAACAAGAATTTGTGGCCCATAATAAAAACAATAATACTCCAGGGAGTTGGACCACACAGTGAATTCAAGAGGTTATAGAGATGTGTGAGGGGAGAATGGCAGAATAGTGGTGAACTGGAAGAATTAAATGTGCACAGTATAAGAACAGATAATGGAATTACTTTGTGAAGACATTTGCATTCAAAGGCATTTTGGATTTTTTTTCTATAGATAAAGATTGTAGAAAATGGATTTGCCATTTTACATTGTTTGCATTTTTATCAATGCATGTAAATAAGTACTTTTTAAATATATTTAAAATCTAGTGTGTGCACAAAAATATTATGATTCTTTGGAGACATCTTGGATTTTTATGAAATTATTCCTGTTCCTACATTAATATTATAGTTTGCATTCCTTAAATTGTCTAGATTGTGACCAAAAATGCCTATTACAGTAACATAAATGCAAAATTTCTGCTTCTTGATATGTTGGAATACAAGAAGTAAAGGAATAATTTAAGAGAAAATATTAGAAGGAACAAGAAGAATCGGCATAATAATAATACTTAAACAATGCTTAAGAAATTGAGAAAGATGATGTCCTTTTTCCAAGCACTGCAATTTAGCATTTCAGTTCAGTATTTTAAAATATACCATAGGTTTCATCAATGAGAGTATTTGTGGTGTCAGTGTGTTCAAAATAAAGGAAATAATGTACACAGTTCATTATATATTCTCTTTAAGTAAAATGATATGCATAAGTAATTGGAGAACATCTTGAAAGTTTGAGTTAAATGAGAAGTAAAATTACATGGTTGAATTAATTATTGGATTTTGAATATTTTATCCATTTTTTGTTTATTTACAAAAATGTTATCTCAGAATATCTATTTCCAAGAAATATGATTTTTACATGCATTTCAAAATCACCGGATACTTCTTGGCACATATTATTAAACCAGGCAATGAATAAGGAACTTAGAGCTTACTGTTAACAATTTATATGGCACATAATTAAGAAACAGATGTCTCATAATTGACCAAAGGGAGTTGCTCATTCTACTGCATCAAAACAGTAACTCTACTCTCCAAATGAAGAGGGACTGTGAAAGAACAAAACTAATCTGTATAATGATCTTTTTGCTTGGAGATAATTGTCCCCAACAATTCATCTATGCAATGACACTTTAATTTAAACAATGTACAATATACTCAAGTACCTTGAGAAAGAAAAAAATTAAAAGCACTGTTGTTTAATTTTAGAGGTTTTGAAATTAGTCATAAATTTAGAAACTTCCATTAAATGTTAAATACTGCAAAAAATTGAAAGATAGTCATTTCTTTATCCATTATAATAATAGCTAATACTTTGTCCTAGAAAGCAAGCTGTATTTAAAAATGATAGACTCGCTTTACAAAAAAGGAAGAAATTTGTTTTAAAATTATCAAGTTTTCAATATATTATTTCAAACAGTTTCATATTCTGCAAAGAGCTATGGCCCAGATCTGTTATAGTCAGATCTTACAAATTAATGTTAAAAAATGTCTAACAAGTTAGTCTAGGTACTCTACATTCTTTGCTTGCTAAATGAAACTTTGCTGTGTGTATGTATATGCTTATAATATAAATATGTTCTATATTGTTTATATTTTTGAATTTTAAATTATATACTGCATAAGAACGCATACAATTATCATAATATTTATTCAGATTCTTAGATACTTTTACATATTTACCATAAATATACTATTTGCTATTTTAATTTTTCATTTTGCCCACATACACGGAATTGAAAATCAACTTGTGTATGGATGAGTCAGCTGGAAAGTCTTAGTACAGAGATGTAGGAAAAAACTGGAAATCTCAGAAAGAAAGAAAGTTAAAATATATAATTATTTTGCTAAGAAAAACGTGCTCCTGTGATATTACAAAACATAAGTATATAACATTTATAGCACTAAACACATCTATAATATTGTTACTTTTCATTAAGAAGAAGGAAGACAACACAATTTTGGAGAATTCTTCATTGTATCTAACTACATTCTTCATGTATTCATAGCATCAAATAGAAATTTTAATGAATATTTCTTGGTAAATATAATTCTTTATTGTTTAATTTATTTAATTATTATTGGCACTAAAGATGAAGAAACTAGATTATTTTTGCTCAGACCTTTGAAAAAGATTTTTAATAAAGTTTGTGGTAATTATACTAAATCAGATTCATATAATTTTAAACAAAATATTATAAGACTGTTTATAGTATTGTCGTGTGAGCTTGAAAATTAGAGATTTTATATAAAGGGTTTAGGTATATCTCAACATTTACTTATTTGCTTATTGATAATAAAGGCACAGGTATATATTCAGAATTATAATCTATATTCCCTATAAGACATAAATTTATCACCAAGAGCACAGTGTCCTGGGTATAATTCATTTTTTCTCTACCTTGCTAGCTTGTAGCCATAATACCATTTTTCTGAGTTATTTAAATCAGATATTTTTAACTGTATTCCCTTGAGAAAATCATGCCACTCATTTGTAATAATATTCAATAACTTGTAACAGTCTGAAATTTACCTCTGCATTAATCCAATTTGATTGAAGTTTAAATGAACTAAAGTTCACTCTTTGTATACTTTGATTGATTTTAATAAATCTATAGAAATATGTGTTTACTGTCATAGAAACATACATAGCAGTTCCTTTTCTGTTTTTTCCCCTGTGCATTGCCTTTATTGTTAAACCCATCTGCTTACAAACCATAAGCAACTCCTGATCTAATTTCTATCTTCAAATTTGTCTTTTCCAGAAAGTCACGCAAACGGAGTTAGATAGTAAGTAGTATTTGGATTTTCTATCTTATACAAATGCATCAAAACGCATCCATGTTGAATCAAAGCAAGAGGTATGTAGCTGAATGTTGAGGTGAGTGATCATAAAAAGTCCTGAAATTCATCCAGAAAGATGGGGACCTAGTGAAATCCAGAGACTTGGGAAAACTGTGTAGGGTGAGAAACAGGCTTCCCCAGCAGCTGGAAGCCTGACCACAGGAGTGGGAGTTTCCCTTCCATAGGGATAAAGGTGAAAGAGAATCTCCACACTATGGACTGGTGTAGAAGACAACACCTTGTGAACAGCCTAAAGAGATAACAGAAGCTTGGGATCTTTGTAACTACAAATGGTAAGAAATTTGTTGCATCTTCTTAAAAACAAAAAATCTCCCAAAAAGAAAAGTTCAGGAGTGGATGGCTTCAATGTTGAGGTACATAAAACTTTTAAAGAACATCAAACCTGTATCTGACTGGGGAGAGATATTATGGTTTTACAGAGTATGATAGATGGTGAGATTCACCATCTATTTGCAATTGGAATAAATAAAAGTTAAATACAAAGTTATACAGTAGGTCATTTTTTAATACACATCAAACATTTATACTAAAATTCCAATTCAAAGCTGTATCCAATGATAAAATACTTTCTTAAGCAGATCTGAATTCCATTTTGATTTTACAAAAGAATCTACTTATAGATACTTGCAAATTTTTAAACAGAATTTGTAAGATCTTTTTATTTTAAAATAAGTGTGCTGTTGCTAATGATAAAGTTCCTATCATTGTGACTAAAGATTACTACCTATTAGGGAATAAACAAAGAGTGATACAAGGAAGAGTGAAGGAAAGATTTTACTTATAATTTTGAAAAAAAATGTATTGAGCTTTAAACTTAATCTAATGTTTAAGACGAAGACCAAAATTACTCATTCAATTATAAGTAAATGATAAGAAGCTCAACCATATAGTATATGTCCATTCTACATATTTGTTAGTTTTAATAAAACTCTGATGTTTTGAGTTAACTCTTTTAAGATAAATCTCCAAGAAGTGGAGAAAATAAATCAATATGCCTGGTTCCCAAAGGCTTTATTTTACATGACACATCAATTATACCCACTTATAAGATATACTTACCCATTTTATGATATCATAACACATTTTTCTTGGTATCAATTGTGAGTTTGCAGAGCCTCCACTATTGTGAAGTGATAAATTCTGTATTTTAACAGAAATATGAAAGCGAGAAACCCAACAGCCTCTAGAATTTCAAGTGTGAACATTATAAACATGTCTCTTTGATCATGAAAATGCCTGAGGACTTTTAGTAAATGGTTATATCCACATTCTCTAATGTCTTTCACTCTCTTCATTTCTATTGCTTTTGTAGTTGGTGTTTCAAATTGTCAACATAGAGACCACAAACTTTGGTTCTGTCATACACAATATCAGGGTTTAAAATGATTAATAAAATGACTTCACATATGATACCTTTATATATATACATATATATATATGTAAGTACATACACAAATAAGCAATATATTATAGACTATATATATAAATATACATATACATGCATATTGTTTTTGAATATATGTAGGGTTGTATAGATGAATTTTTAAAAATATATCAAAAGTTTTATATGGACACACTTTAAATTTATCTTTAAGCTTAATCCTATCTCCTTTTCTCACTCAACATTTGCCTTTTTAATTTTTATTTTTTGAGAAATATTCCTGTTGCTGAATTAATATTCAACTTGTGTCTTACTGTATTCACCATTTTTTAAATTCTCCACCAATGGTTTCTGAGTTTGTCTTCAACATCCCATACCTTAAAAAAATAATAAAAGCCATGCACAGCTTATTCACTATCAATGCATGCATTTTTCCATGATGCAAACCTGCTATGAGTGAGTGCATCAATACCACACACAAAATGTGTGGTATGTTCTCTAAGTGTTACATACTGTTTTCCTGTATGACTTCAACAATTTATTTCTCCATACAACATTATGTGTCTTGTACCTTTTCAAAAAACACTTGTTAATATCTATTAAGATGGGTCATCAAACATTTTTATAAAGCTGATTTAATTATTTTATTTTTCATGTCAATTACAGAGTTTTGTCTAGCACTCTAAGACTTTAACAGGAATTTCAGTTTGGATAACATAGTATTTCTAGTTTAAAGGAAATTATTACTGTACTCACATATATTTCATTCCTGACTTTGTTCATTAGTTTAATGGTATTTCTGTGATTTAAAAAAAAATGTTTTCCTACAAAATTCTAAAACATTCTGTGCCATTTTTTCCCTCTACCTTGATTTTTGTAATTGTGAATAGTATCTTTTTTCTTATAAAAGTTCAAGTTAGTTGTACATGTAGAGAAGCACCACTTACTATTGAAGAGTGATATTCATTATATACTAACTCAACACAGATTTTGTGTGCAAGTAATGATGTGCCAACCCATATTCTAGATTCAGAATATATCGATGATCAAATAAGATAATTATCCCTATCATTCTGATGTGGATGCTTTACTTTTAGGCATGAAGATAAAGAGACAATAAAAATGAACAAATTAAGAGATTAACCTATAGTGGCAATTAGCAAGTATCATTGAGGAAGTAACAACTGGTGAAGATGTGAATGAAGTGATATGTATTCACACAGATCTCCTCATACAATTGCTTTAGGCATAAGGAGCAACTATGCTAAAGATCCAAGAACTGGAATTTGATTACATATTTTGAAGATGAACAAAGAAGAGAAAAATGAATGAGAGATAGGGAGAAATAAGTAAAGTCTGAAGTTGTAAAGACCTTTATCATTTATGGTACATGTCATGGCATACTTTTCTGTATTCATTATTTCTTATCTCTTTATGGAGTTTGAATCACATGTATTGAACAACTTGATATTGCCTAATAAGTTCTTGAGACTGTTCTTTTTTGAATTGTTTTTCTTCCTCTATTTTTAAACTTTGCTCATTTTTTTATGATTCTATTTATCTTAGTTCAAGTGCAATTATTGTTTCTTATACAATCCATATGCTTATGTAGTATATGCATCTTTTTGTTTTTCATTTCCAAAATTGTAGTTTTCAGTTTTACAATTTACATTTCTTAGCAGAAATGCTTCATATAATCTACTCATTGTTGCCATGTTTTCCTTTGATTTCTAGAATATATTTATAGTAGCGACACTAATATCTTTGTCTCTTAATTTCACTATTTCAGTTATCTTTCAATTTTCTATTACTGACACATCTTTTTGACATGGATCACATTTTTCTGAATTTCTGTGTATATAGTTGTTTTGTTTTCACACTTAGAAACTGTGGATAATATATTGCAAATAAGCTGCATTATATTAACTTGTCCCACAAAGAATGATAAGGTACTCAACCTTGATATTATTTGGCTTAATTTTATGTTTTTATACTGCAAAATTTCTAGTACTATGGGTATCAAACTACAAACTCTTGTGAAGTACACAATACCTGAATCTCTGGTCAGTTTCTTCTCCCAGTTGTTTATTTCTTTTCTTTCTTTCTTTAATCTGATAGGATCAATGGTGTCTTATCAACTCATGCAAGTTTCATATGCCAGCTTAAGTTTTGCAAAGCATATATAAAAGGGAAAGGCAAATGTTAGAACTCACCCTTTATTTATTTTTCCCCCAAAGAATGAACCTCTTTCCTTTTGTTCACTCTCCTATGGATTCAAATGTATTTTAAAGTTCTTCAGAGTATATATTTTATATCTATTTGAGGATAAGCTTTATAATACCTAAGTCCTATAGAACTGAAATCAAAATCATGAAAAAAAAATTAAAAGATGATTTATTGAAAAATTGAAACACCAATAAAAGAAACATCCTTAAAGCAAGATGCTTAGTATGTTACAGAGAAGGTATGAAATTAATACCTATTTTAGTCATATTTAAATAACAGAAAGCATAGATTGGTTTAAAGAAAGGCAGAAAGATATTTAAACCTTCATAGAAGAATGGAATAATAACTATAAATAAACAAATTATAATAGTTTTAATACAACAAATAATGAGAACATTTTTAATAGAAGTTACTTAAATTTCCATTGTAACTGTACTGATGATAGGAAACAATAGGGTTTTATGGCAAAGACCTCTGTTTGGAATAAAGAGGAAAAAAAAAAACCATGCAGTTGTATTATACAGAAGGATATAAAGTTTCAAAATTTTATTTGGGTAATCACATGATTTATATAATATGACTAAAAATTACTAATTTTTAATTTAATTTCTCTCTGCAAAAATTTTCTGAAAATATATTTTTATTTTATTGTATATATATTTTCTACATGAAATATACTATGAGTCAGCATTTTATTTGGCCTGCAGTTTTACAATTTATATTTCTTTGCAGAAATTCTTATAATCTTTCTGTGGATAGTCCACATGCATACAGATCCCAGACACATGTGATAAAAAATTTACTGTTACTTTATATTCAGTAATTAAATATCAAAGTAATAGTTTGCTTGTTTCTAAATGTATTACTACATGAGTTTCAGTATCCAATTTCTAGCTTCTTATGCTCAAGGGAGAAATGCTTCACCAATGCAATACCCTCTTCGTAAACCCATCTGTGAAGACTCCTTTTGGTCAACTGAAGTAATGGATTTACTGAAAATTATTTAAGTCTTTTTCTCTTGTTTTCCTCACAATCAATAATTTTGTTAAGAGTTTTGAATTATAATTATTTATTTTTCATTGAAAATATACATAATTTTCATTAGGAATGGGGAAAAATAAAGAACATAATGGCTTATATCCACTAGCACAGGTATAACAATTATTAATTCATCATTTTACAAAAAAATCAGAAGAAAAAGAGTACAGGACATTAGTGGACTAGCTTATATTGGTCTTAAGCTAATAAGATCTAATAATTGACCATATCATATATATTGAGCTTTTCCCACAACACTTTATTCTCTCAATCTCTGTACCCATATTTATTTATCTTGACTTGAAAATAAAATTAACATAAGAACAAATTGTCATAATGAATTTAAAATCTATCTATATATTTTGTGTTATGTATATGTTACATATGTGCAAAATATAATGAAATAAAGCAACACATAAGTATACCACATAATATAAATATTATAAAAATTCAGGGTTTAAATCATGCATTTTGACAATTAAGACATGCAAACTACATTATCTGTTGATATTTCTTTCTAACCTGAAATTATTCAATTTACTCTTTGCATACCACTTAACTTTGAATGGTATATTGTTATATCTTTACTTTTGCCTCTTGAGTCTTAACTATACTAAAATCAGCTCAATTGTCATTTCATTCTGGAATTCTTGCTATTTCCTATTTTTCCTTTGTCCTCTCATTTTCTGTTACCTAATTATATGTATTTGGATTGTTGATTTATTCCTTATATTGACAATTATGAGACATTACTAATCAGATGTTTTTATTAAACTTTTGTGTATTGCAGTAAAGCAGATATTATTGTTCATTGCACTCCATAATTTACATAATTAAAGAGCAAAAGCATATATTTGATAATTAATATTATTTAATGTGAAAACAGATATTACCCAATATAAAATATGTTCAATTGTAGCCCCAAATATCTCCATTTACATACTGCAATACATTAGATAATGAAAGAAAAACACATGATTCTCTCTGCTTCACTCGAAAAATGTTTATATAAGCTGGATGGCATCAATTTTTTTCATAAAGATCTAGAAGATTCTAAGGTAATAAGACAAAATGGAGCAAATTCTATTTCATGCATGCAAGATTATGTCAAAACTAGCCCCAATATTATGTATAACTACAAAGAACTAATAAAAATGCAAAAAATAAAAATCAGAATACAGAATGGAAAAAAATATTAGCCACCCATTCCTCCAACAAGAGATTGATATTTCAAATGTATAAAGAACTTAAAAAGTTTTGTAACAAAAAACTAAATAACCCAATCAGTGAATGCTCTAAAGAACTAAACAAATATTTTTCAAAGGAAGAAATACAAAAGGCCAACAAATAAATGAAGAAAATGTCCAACATTCCCATAAAGCAGGGAAATGCAAATCAAATCTACATTGACATTTCATCTCACCCAGAATGGCAATCATCAAGAATAAAAATAATTATGAAAGCTGGTAAGGATATGGGGGACAAGTACACTCATATATTGGTGGGACTGAAAATTTTCATAACTCCTTTCAAAAGCAATATGGAGGTTTCTCAAAAGACTAGAAATGGAACCACAACATGACCCAGCTATCCCACTCCTTGGTATTTATCCAAAAAAACTAGAATTAGCATACTACAGTGATACAGACAAATCAATGTTATAGCAGCATAATTCACAATAACCAAGTTATGGAACAAGACTGGGTAGGTACCTGTCAACAGCTGAATGGATCAAGAAAACATGATATATACACAACGGAGTCTTACTCAGACACAAAGAGGAATCAAATGGTAGCATTTGCTGGAAAATGGATTTAACTGGAGAATATCATGCTAAGTGAAATCAGCCAGACTCAGAAAATCGAGGATCAAATGTTTATTCTCACATGTGGAAGCTATAGCAAAATAAGGAAAAAGGTGGGAGAGTGAGCCCTTTAATATAGGAAGAAAATCGATGGAAGAGGAAGTGGATAGAGAGGATTGGAAGAGAGACAGAAAAAGGAAGGAAGTATGGAATGATATTGACTAAATTATGCTATATACATAAATGAGTGACAACAGTGAATTTCACTTTTACGTATATCTATAAGGCATCAATTTAAAAAACAAACAATAAAAAATAAATGCATAGTAGAAAAACCAACAGAGTAGAGAAAGGGAAACAGTAGGATGGAAGAAGGGTGGGAAAGAAGAGGTACTGGGAATTGAAAAGAGCAAATTATATTTTACACATGTATAATTATGTCAAATTAAGTCACAATATTATTTATAACTACAATGCACTAATAAAAATATGTGAAAATTTAAAAAAATCAAAAAACATGCTACTGTGTTGATGGTGATAACTCGTTTCCCTCAGCCAATATACATTGATATATATAATATATCAATTATACATATAATATATCAATTATCCTGTTATAAATATAACTGGAAGGTTATAAGATCTACCAAAATTTGTATTGGAAAATATATAATAAAATTTTATACTGAGCCTTGATTTTAAATGTTAAAATTCAATCTGGAAAAACATTTTTATAACCCTAATTTTTAACTTGTATAAAACAAAATTTCTTGGTGAGATAAACCTGCACTGATACAATATTGATGTTGCATAACATTTTGTGATTTGTTATATTGAAGTGAAGCTGATCTATTAAGGTGATCTTGTGTTTACCTTGTGAATGGGGTTTTCACTGTCAGATCTCTTCCCATAGTGTGAAAGGAAACAGAACAAGTTGGTGATGCTAAGGTTAACTACTTCATTGTGCATTAGTTTTAGATGAAAAAATGACCACATATCAAACTGATTTCCCCATAGACTATAGCTACTAATTTTGTACAGCATACAAAAATCAACTACAGCATACAAAATCAACTTCCTGTGGGTTATTGGAGACTGGACAATGTCAGACTTTGAAGCAAACAAATGTCACACAGTCAGTTCCTAGTTTGTAACTTTGACCTATAGGTGGCTGGTATTTCGACAGTGGATCAGGGACAGCCGCCATTCTGACAGGAACTCCACTATTCTGACTAGAGAAAGGGAGAATGATTGGAGATTTAGAGGCTCCAGAGAGTGAAGAGCCAAAAATGTCAAAGAATGGAAACCCCCAAATCCGTTTCTTAAGTTCCTAATCTCTGGTAAATGCCTGAAACATCATAAACAGTACAAATGGAAAAGTGGCTAATAGAGGAGATTTAAAGAACAGAGTTGAAGTCTGAGTCTCTACACAGTACAGCTGTGAATCTGAAGCTTGAGAATGACCAAGTTAACCACCTGTGTAAACAAATAATCTTCAGAATAATATAACAGAATCCAGATAATTCACAAGTAATATCTAAAACATCCATGATGTAATGTGAATATTATCAGACTATGAAGACCCAGGAAATGTAAGTCAATGAGTAATAAGCAAAATAATCAATAGATATTAATCTCAAAATGACTCAAATATTTGATTTCATAGATAAGACCTTTACATCCACTATTTTGCACATGGTCCATAAAGTAAAGGATAATAAACTTTTAATGAATAAAAAACTAAAAAATCTCAATAATAAATTAAAAATATTACGAATGTGTCTGTGACTTTGAGGTAGATAAATACAATTCAGTCATCCCATAGAAGAGAGAAAATAAAATATTGAACCAAGTTTCAGTGACATGTGATCCAATTTAGAAAGCAGTAGCATGAAGAAATATGGGGGTAAGAAGGTGAAGGGAGTATATGGCAGAGAAATATACTTGAAGACCCAAAAGCAAAGAAGTTCCTAAATTCCGTCAAAAACATTAATTTACAGATTTGGGAAGCTGTGATTTCCCCCCATAAGATATTAGAAATCACTGCCCAGGTATTTCACAGTCAAATTGCCAAAAGCTAACTAACCAAGTAAAAATCTTCAGATTAGCCAGAGAAAAGAGATGCATTACAAACACAGGTAAAAATATTTGAAAGATTGTGGACTTAGTTCCAGAAACCAAGAAGGCCCAAGTATTGTGCACTAATATTTTTATATAGTTGTAGGAAAGCAAAACAATGCAAACGAAAAATAAAAAAACAATAAACTTTATTTCTCACAAAAATGCCTTCAAGTTTTAAGTAGAGTATTTTTTAAAATCTTAATGACTTTGCTTCAGTAGATGGGAACCACAAAACACAGTGAAGGAAGTTCTTTGGGTGGAAGGGAAAAAGAGACAAAGTTACATCTTCTGAAGAAAGTGAAGAATCTCATAAAATTGAAATATATTGGTTAAAAATATAAAATAATTTTGTCTTTCTTTTTTAAAAATACACATGGAAAAAATTTGAAAGTTTTTTATTTTAAAATGTATATACAGAAAGATATACAAGCAGAATGTAAACAATGGTAGACAATAAATGTGCATATTAATTGCAGGGTTTGTATATGTTATTTGAAGTTGTATGATGCTGTCCATAAATGCATTCTAAAACATTAGGCACGTGCTATTTACTATCAATATAGTCCTTAATGTAATACAAATTGAGCTAAGAAACTCTTGTATGTTTTAATATATAATTTTCAAATATGCAAAAAATATATCAGAAAGAAGGAAGAGAGAGGGTTAAAAAATGGTGAAAGGGAAGGAACCATATCAAAAAAAAGCAAATTATAAAAGATAAACCCAAATCCAGCAATATTAACAATTATATTAAATGATAATGGCCTAATGTTATAATTTATGGGCAGATTTTAGAAGACTGAAAGAAAAAGCAAGATCCAATTATGTAAAATCTGAAAAAAACAATTTGAATACAAAAAACAACCAATTTGAAATAGATGGCTGAAAAACATGTATCTTATAAATGACATTTTATGTATCCAAGGAATACAAAACTTATGTTCAAAAAAGGCTTGTGCACAAATATCCATAGCAACTTTACTCACAATAGTCAACACTAGACATAACTTCTATGCCAAACCACACATAAATGGATCAGCATACTGCAATACATCTATAAAATGGAAATCTCAGCAATAAAACAACAAAAAACTGTGCTCCATGCATCAAAGTAGATGCAACTCAAAAACTTACATTAAAAGAAAGATATCAGAAATTAAATAGTACATTTTATATTATCCTATTTTTAACAAATGCAAATTCCACTCTGCTACCAACATGTGGACGTTTTATACCTGGGATCAGGGATGGAAAGACAAATTAATTCTCATGTTCAACAATAATTTCTAGAATAAATTAAAATGATTTATAACTTGAATATGTTATTAACTTTTGTGAAAATGTACAACTGTTAAAAATTATTGAGTTGTATATTTCAAGTAATGACCTTTTGTTTTTATTTAGGTAAGCTACTCCTCAACATATTTCATAATATATATATATATATATATATATATATATATATATATGCATGTTATATTAGGAATATAGAGGGAATTGTATTAGTATCCATTTCTTTTACAGGTAACACATCAAAATTAATGGGTTGTCTTGTAGCCAAATAAAACTAATTAATGTATTTGGAGTACTGCATATACTCATAGGTACCATGTTAATAAACTTTCCCAAATGATATATTTTTACATACACTCTATCCATATCATTTCCTGCCATTCCTATGAAGGTGACTGTAGAATTCTGTACAGCAATAAATCAAGTAACAAAATGCTGAATATAGCCATGATGTAGTTTGATAAATTTTTCAAAAGAGTTAATCAAAATTAAAGGCAGAAATCATTGTTTGGTCAATTAATAGGAATTTCAACAAAATATAAAATATTTCACAAAGTTTAAGGACTTGAGGGCATTTTAATGCAAGTTATTAAATTGTTTTGGGAGTTACAAGTAGACCAAAGCAGGAGAATTTTATAACTAAAAAATTCTGCTAATATAATTGGAATTTTTAAGCATAAGATTAAAGTAAGTGCTGTTTTACAGGAACTATTCAATTGGAAAATACTACAATCATATACAGATAGAAAACATTCCAGCAATTTATCAACAAATATCCTGAGCTGACTATGAGATTAAATAAATGAACATAATGTAACAGGTTGGAGACAAGCCATCAGGAAAGGAAACTTGCTAACTGAAGTTGAAATTAATGGCATTAAACATGATGTTGCAGAAGATTTAAGATTTAAGCAAATAACATAAGAAAGCTTCCTGCTGTGGATATATCAGAAGATGAGATTAAATGGATAGGAAAAATTAGATGAACAAAGAACTTGGACTGTGTGTGATAAAGAATATGGTGCCTCTACTTTTATTTTTTTGAACAACAGAAAACCCTTTTTCTCCAAGACCTGTGGTCTTGTAGAGTTCAAAGGTAATTGATAAAAAGCAAAAGTAATGAAGTTTAATGGTCCTATTATATCCTTGAATCTAGCACCCTTCCTATCAGCATAGGAAGACTTTTACAAGGTCTTAGAAATGCTAACACTGAGATTGCTTTTGATTTCTTCTCTGTTCCAAACTCTCTGACCTCCAAGTAGCTAATAATTTCCAAAGTGAACACACACACTGCCACACACACATAGAGAAAATCAGTTACCTGAATTTGTTCGTTGAGAGAGGGATGATTATTTTTTTGTTTATTATTCTCAGGAAAAATAGTATCAGTATACAGACTGTTTTAAATGGAAATAATCCATACTTATTGGTACAACTTGGTATTTAAAATATCCATAATTGTCAGCCTTCAAACATTTCACACATTCATTCTGACATAAATAAAATTTTAATTACTGACTATAGAAATATCATTCATTAGTGTAGTAAATAAAAAACTTATAGAGGACACATAATATTTGAAATTCTCCTGGACACTGACATACAACTGAGTACAAGACAAGCTGTTCCAAGCTCAAATTGAGATGACAGAAAGTGAAAAACAAAAATAACACTGGTGTATAATATGTGTTTTCAGCATTACCTCCTTAGAAGGCCCTTTTCTGACTAAGCTCAAAGACCGGTCCCAAAAGTCACAATTATTTTATCACACTTTTTATTTATATTTGTGCCTAACTCATTATATATTAGACCCCAGTTGATTACTTTAGTTGGCTACTTGAACTCCTGGAAGTTCATCCCTCTCTTGTGAATTGTCAAAGCAACAAGCTAGAAGATAAGGTAGCCATGAAGACCTTCCTTCATTACTTAAACTATGATAATGTAAAGAAGAGGTTAAATTGGAGAAAGTGTTAGTTCCATTTTTCCTGACTCCTCCCCACTCCTCTTGCCCTTCACGCTAAACAAGTGGAGGATCCAGTGTTCAGCACAGAAGCAGAAGTTAGGTCACTGCCAGGGAGCCCCCGGCAAAGGGGTTTGCAGTTGCATGCAGCCTGAGATGGAAAATGGGGTAAATAGAGCAAGGGGAGAAGAGCTAACTAAGGAGAAATGCATAATACTAGAGTGGAGAAAAATGTCTTCAGAGTTGCCAATTTTCTTCCAATAAGGCAATATCAGCAAAGGCACTTGAGGAAGATTTTTGCCTAAGGATCCAGATTAAGGACCTCCAGATGCAATATACCTAGACTTAGAATTCAAATACTTTAGAGGATGATCAGGAAGATGGTCCCAGATCCTTGACTGAAATGCCTCTGGAAGTCTACCATTCAATGACTGCATAGAATGTCTGGTTATCAGGAGCAGAGGTGTGAAGTCTGCTATATGACGCATTTGTAATTGCCTATGGTCAGGACTGAGAATCATACTGGTAGCATTTGAGAAGCTAGTGGAATGTATTTATTATATTTCCTCATTGGCTATTACTTCTATTTTGAGAAATCTGTTGTATTTAGTACTATTTAAAATTATTTTTTACTTCATATTATATTGTTCTTTGTTTGATTAATCATTAAATCTATATTCTTCCAAAAATATATGAAGTATCGTATGTGAGAAATAAATAGAAGAAACATTCTATATAATAAAGTAAAAATAAGTGAAAATTTAGTAACATCTAAAAAGACAGATAACTTTATTCAAACTTATTGAAAATTACTTTTTTTTTTCATTGTAATCAAATACTTGCATTTTCCTTTAATTTGAGCTTGAGGTGTATGTCTGGAGAGTGACTATATATTCTAGACCTGCCTTGATGGTATCCAGAGGAGGTCATCATGGATATTTACAGTGTGACTTCATGGAATACTTTATTGTTGCTGACAGTCTAATGCCTAAGTGTCTGATTTGTTATCACTGTTGCTCTTACAGAAACTTGTTTATCCCAGAGGAACTCCTTGTGGCTCTTTCCTAGCTGTGTCCAGGTTTTCCCTACCAAGATAGTCACTGTCTAGGAGACTCCTGACTAGAAGAAGTGTTAGGTTTGGGTGTAACAGTTAAGTGAGACACAGAGACACGACATATAAATCAACAGAAACAGTGTCTTATTACTTACATGTCCCAGAGAGACCAGGACAGCATGACTTGAAGGGTCAATGGGAAGCAAGGAGCTGTCCAGGAAACACTCTCAATCAGCACATGAGGGGCAATAAAAAGAAAATAGACGGAGAATCCTGGCTGAAACCTTTATTGGGGTCTGGCACATTCGTTACCTAAGCAGGTTTCTCACATGCATATTTTACGTTATGTCTTTTATTTATTTTTTTTCTGGATGATTTTGAAACATTAACTTGGGTACACATAAAATTACTCTAATTGAAATTTTTAAAAAACTTAATTGTACACACAGTGTTTTAAAGGCAATAGTTAAATATATATTACTTAAAAACACAGTATACTTAAAGTTACATACTTATAAAATCAGAAGGGGCATAACATCACCCCCAGACCTTCCTGACCACGAGCATTCTTTTCATTATTTTTAAAGCCTGGTGGCTAATGTATTTTCTGTGTTCTTTAGTGCATAGGCTCTTGATGATAGTACAAAAATACCCCTACCACATGGTCCTCTGTACTGTCCCACATACTGTTTCTATTATGTATATGATTTTAAAATGTTTTGTGATCTTGTTTAAAATATGTTTAAAAATTGTAAATTCTATGTTTCTGGTTTCTTTTTAATTTTTTTAAAATTTTGATTCATTGTACACAAATGGAGTACAACTATCATTTCTCTGGTTGTACATGAAGTAGAGTCATACCTTTTGTGTATTCATACATGTACATAGGGTAATGATGTTTGTCTCTTCAAATCAAGCAAGCTCAAGTTATGTGGAGGCACACCGTGACTAACAGAGGGTCATTGTAGCACATCTGCATTATTTATAAGGGTTGTGGGGGTCTGTAGGGTGAGTCCAGTAGGTTGTACACAACTATACCATTAAAAGGTGGCTACCTGCAGATGGTTGTATATAAAGAAGATATCTGAATGAACCAAATCCCAGATAGAGGTAGAAATGGAAACTGTATCAAGGGTGGCTAAGCCATACTTCTGGTATGAAAAAACCTAAACTAATACTCAAAATTAATATCAAGGCAACACAAAATTATAAGAATTCAATGTAGTACTATTTCATAAGAGTAGTTTACTCTTAAAATAAAAAGTCTTCAGATTAGTGGAAAGAAATTCAGTTTTATAAATCAAACTTTCATTTAAGGCTGATTTATTCTTCAGTGGTCTACAAATATCTAAAAAAAAATGGACAATGATTGTACCCTGATAACTATTCACAGTTGCTTGTGGCAAATTCCCTTAGGGTTGTATTTAACATAAGGCTTCAATATTTGTTAAAACAATTCGACATATAATAGATCATTATTCTACTAAGTTAATATATGACTCTACTCATAGACATCTTAAGTTTCCAGGTTTGTAACTTTACTAAAGTGTCTGAAAACAGATATTTTGACATTTGTATTTGAGCATTTTCAAGAATGTTCCTCAATTTCAACCTAAGAATATGTTATGAACATTAAATTATAAATTATCCATAAATTATTTGTTATGACCTAAATATATTTTTAAAATATGTAGGTGGACTTAAATATCATCAACTTAATTAATATAGCACTGTTTTATTCTGAATAGGTTAGTTCACTCTCTAAATCTCTCCATGGAGACAGTCATTAGAAACTCCTCATAGTCACATTTCAATAAAATAGAATTTTTAATCAAATACTTAATCTAAATTCTCAATGTTTTAAAATGAATTTTAATTTCGGAAAGTTGAAAGAGTGATTAAAAGGTAGCCTCTGTATACCCTTTCTGTTTTGAAGTTTCATAAGTGCACATTATCATAACTAGGCCTTATCACAGAAGTGATACTTCAGCTTTATATTTTCTGTAATAATATAACAATAACTGGTATAATAAATTTGATCAATGTTAACTATGCAATTGTTCGAGTAATTGATGCAATTTTATTGTATTTTGTTGTTGTTAGTGGAGTAATATTTTTATTTATTTATTTTTATTATTATTATTATATTTTATTATTATATACAAATGGGATACATGTTGTTTCTCTATTTGTACATGGAGTCAAGGCATACCATTTGTGTAATCGTACATTTACATAGGGCAATGATGTTTGATTCATTTTTTTTTCCCTTCCCCCCCACCCCTCCCACACCTCTTTACCCTCTATACAGTCCTTCTTTCCTTCATTCTTACCACACTCCTTATCCCTAACCCTAAACCTAACCCTAACCCTAATGCTAACCCCTCCCACCCCCCATTATATGTCCTTATCCACTTATCAGCGAGATCATTCGTCCTTTAGTTTTTTGAGATTGGCTTATCTCACTTAGCATGATATTCTCCAATTTCATCCATTTGCCTGCAAATGCCATAATTTTATCATTCTTCATTGCGGAGTAATATTCCATTGTATATATATGCCACAGTTTCTTCATCCATTCATCAACTGAAGGGCATCTAGGTTGGTACCACAATCTGGCTATGGTGAATTGAGCAGCAATGAACATTGATGTGGCTGTATCTCTGTAGTATGCTGATTTTAAGTCCTTTGGGTATAGGCCAAGGAGTGGGATAGCTGGGTCAAATGGTGGTTCCGTTCCAAGCTTTCTGAGGAATCTCCATACTGCTTTCCAGAGTGACTGCACTAATTTGCAACCCCACCAGCAATGTATGAGTGTTCCTTTTTCACCACATCCTCGCCAACACCTATTGTTGCTCGTGTTCTTGATAATCGCCATTCTAATTGGGGTGAGATGAAATCTTAGGGTAGTTTTGATTTGCATTTCCCTTATTACTAGAGATGTTGAACATTTTTTCATATATCTGTTGATTGCTTGTACATCTTATTCTGTGAAGTGTCTGTTCATTTCCTTAGCCCATTTGTTGATTGGATTATTTGTATTCTTCGTGTAGAGTTTTTTGAGTTCTTTATAGATTCTGGAAATTAGCGCTCTATCTGAAGTATGAGTGGCAAAGATATTCTCCCACTCTGTAGGCTCTCTCTTCACATTGCTGATAGTTTCCTTTGCTGAGAGAAAGCTTTTTAGTTTGAATCTATCCCAGTTGTTGATTCTTGCTTTTATTTCTTGTGGTATGGGAGCCCTGTTAAGGAAGTCTTATACTAAGCCAACAAGTTGAAGATTTGGACCTACTTTTTCTTCTATAAGATGCAGGGTCTCTGGTCTGATTCTGAGGTCCTTGATCCATTTTGAGTTGAGTTTTGTGTAGGGTGAGAGATAGGGGTGTAATTTCATTCTGTTGCATATGGTTTTCCAGTTTTCCCAGCACCATTTGTTGAAGAGGCTATCTTTTCTCCATTGCATATTTTTGGACCCTTTGTCTAGTATGAGAAAATTGTATTTATTTGGGTTTGTGTCCATGTCCTCTATTCTGTACCATTGATCTACCTGTCTATTTTGGTACCAATACGATGCCGTTTTTGTTACTATTGCTTTGTAGTAGAGTTGAAGATCTGGTATTGCAATACCCCCTGCTTCGTTCTTGCTACTGAGGATTGCTTTAGCTATTCTAGGTTTTTTATTCTTCCAGATGAATTTCATAATTGCTTGCTCTATTTCTGTAAGGTACATCATTGGGATTTTAATTGGAATTGCATTAAATCTGTATAGCACTTTAGGTAGTATGGCCATTTTGACAATATTAATTCTGCCTATCCAGGAACATGGGAGATCTTTCCATCTTCTAAGGTTTTCTTTAATTTCTTTCTTTAGTGTTTTGTAGTTCTCATTGTAGAGGTCTTTCACCTCTTTTGTGAGATTGATTCCCAACATTTTATTTTTTTTGATGCTATTGTGAATGGGGTAGTTTTCCTAATTTCTCTTTCTGAAGATTCATCACTTATGTATAAAAATGCATTGGATTTATAAGCATTGATCTTATAACCTGCTACTTTACTGAATTCACTTATGAGTTCTAAAAGTTTTCTGGTGGAATTTCCAGGTTCCTCTAAATATATAATCATGTCATCAGCGAACAGGGATAGTTTGAGTTCTTCTTTTCCAATTCGTATCCCTTTAATTTCTTTGGTTTGTCTAATTGCTCTGGCTAGAGTCTCAAGGACGATGTTGAATAGAAGTGGTGAAAGAGGGCATCCTTGCCTTGTTCCAGTTTTTCACCATTTAGAATGATATTGGCCATGGGCTTAGCGTAGATGGCCTTTATAATGTTAAGGAATGTTCCCACTACCCCAATTTTTTTCTAGTGTTTTGAGCATGAAGGGATGCTGTATTTTATCAAATGCTTTTTCTGCATCTATTGAAATAATCATGTGATTCTTAACTTTAAGGTTGTTGATATGGTGAATGACATTTATTGATTTCCAAATGTTGAACAAACCTTGCATCCCTGGGATAAAACCCACTTGATCGTGGTGCACTTTTTAATATATTTTTGTATGCGTTTTGCTAAGATTTTGTTGAGAAGTTTTGCATCAATGTTCATTAAGGATATTGGTCTGGAATTTTCTTTCCTCGATGTGTCTCTGTCTGGTTTAGGTATCAGGGTGATATTGGTTTCATAGAACGAGTTTGGGAGGGTTCCCTCCTCTTCTATTTCATGGAATACTTTGAGGAGTATTGGAATGAGCTCTTCTTTAAAGGTTTTGTAGAACTCGGCTGAGACCCCATCTGGTTCCGGACTTTTCTTTGTTGGTAGGCTTTTGATGACCTCTTCTATTTCATTGCTTGAAATTGATTTATTTAAGTTGTGTATGTCCTCCTCGTTCAGTTTAGGTAATTCATATGTCTCTAGAAATTTGTTGATGTCTTCGAGGTTTTCTGATTTGTTGGCGTATAGATTTTCAAAATAGCTTCTAATTATTTTTTGTATTTCAGTCGTGTCTGTTGTGATGTTTCCTTGTTCATTCCGAATTTTAGTAATTTGAGTTTTCCCCCTCTTTCTCTTTGTTAGTGTGGCTAAGGGTTTATCAATTTTGTTTATTTTTTCAAAGAACCAACTATTTATTTGTTAATTTTTCTAATTGTTTCTTTTGTTTCAATTTCATTGATTTCATTCTGATTTTAACTATTTCCTGTCTTCTACTACTTTTGGTATTGGTCTGCCCTTCTTGTTCTAGGGCTTTGAGCTGTAGTGTTAAGTTGTTTATTTGTTGATTTCTACATCTTTTGTTGAATGTGCCCCATGAAATAAATCTTCCTCTACGTACTGCTTTCATAGTGTCCCAGAGATTTTGATATGATGTGTCTTTGTTCTTGTTTACTTCTAAGAATTATTTTTATTTCCCTCCTGATGTCTTCTGTTATCCATTCGTCATATCATAGTATATTATTTAATCTCCAGGTATCGGAGAAGTTTCTGTTTTTTATTCTTTCATTTATTTCTAATTTCAATCCATTATGATCTGATCGAGTACAAGGTAGTATCTCTATCTTCTTGTATTTGCTAACAGTAGCTTTGTGGCATAAAATATGGTCTATTTTAGAGAAGGATCCATGTGCTGCTGAGAAGAAAGTGTGTTCGTTCTTTGTTGGATGGTATATTCTGTATATGTTGGTTAAGTCTAAATTGTTGATTGTGTTATTGAGATCTGTGGTTTCTTTGTTCAATTTTTGTTTGGAAGATCTATCCAGTGGTGACAGAGGTGTGTTAAAATAGCCTAGTATTATTGTGTTGTGGTCTATTTGATTTCTGGAATTGAGAAGGATTTGTTTGATGTACGTAGATGAGCCAATGTTCAGGGCATAGATATTTATGATTGTTACGTCTTGCTGATTTATGCCTCCCTTAAGCAGTATGTAATGTCCTTCTTTATCCCTTCTGACTAGTTTTGGCTTGAAGTCCACATTATCTGCAATGAGGATGAATACTCCAACTTTTCTTCTGTGTCCGTGTGCATGGTATGTTTTTTCCCATCCTTTCACCTTTAGTCTATGGGTATCTCTTTGTATGAGATGAGTCTCTTGCAGGCAACATATTGTTGGATTTTTCTTTTTAATCCAATCTGCCAGTCTATGTCTTTTGATTGATGAGTTCAGGCCATTAACATTCAGGGTTATTATTGTGATATGATTTGTATTCTCAGTCATTTGACTCATTTTTGTTTTTTGACATGATTTGGTTTCTCCTTTATTTGGCTATCCCTTTAGGCTAGTGTGTCCTGTTGCTGATTTGCATCATTGTTTTTCATCTCTTCCTCATGGAATATTTTGCTGAGAATGTTCTGTAATGCTGGCTTTCTTTTTGTAAATTCCTTTAGCTTTTGTTTATCATGGAAGGATCTTATTTCATCGTCAAATTTGAAGGTAAGTTTTGCTGGGTATAAGATTCTTGGTTGGCATCCGTTTTCTTTCAGAGCTTGAAAAATGTTGTTCCAGGCCCTTCTAGCTTTTAGGGTCTGGATTGAAAAATCTGCTGATATCTGTATTGGTTTCCCTCTGAATGTAATTTGATTCTTTTCTCTCGCGGACTTTAAAATTCTGTCTTTATTTTGTATGTTAGGTATTTTCATTATAATGTGCCTTGGTGTGGGTCTTTTGTAATTTTGTATATTTGGAGTCCTATAAGCCTCTTGTACTTGGTTTTCCATTTCATTCTTCAGATTTGGGAAATTTTCTGATATTATTTTATTGAATAGATTGTTCATTCCTTTGTTTTGTTTCTCTAAGCCTTCCTTAATCCCAATAATTCTTAAATTTGGCCTTTTCATGATATCCCATAATTCTTGTAGATTCTGTTCATGATTTCTTACCATCTTCTCTGTTTGGCCAACTTTGTTTTCAAGATTAAATATTTTGTCTTCAATGTCTGAGGTTCTGTCTTCCAAGTGTTCTATCCTATTGGTTATGCTTTCTATGGAGTTTTTAACTTGGTTTATTGTTTCCTTCATTTCAAGGATTTCAGTTTGGTTTTTTTTTCAGTATCTCTAACTCTTTATTGAAATGATCTCTTGCTTCCCGTATTTGGTCTTTTAACTGTTGATTGGTGTGATCATTTAATGCCTGCCTTTGCTCTTTCATCTCCTCCTTCAATGCCTGCATTTGCTCTTTCATCTCTTCATTTGCTTCCCTGATTGTTTTAATTATGTACATTCTGAACTCCCTTTCTGACATTTCTTCTGCTGTGCTGCCATTGGGTTTTATTGATGTAGTATCTAGGTTTGTTTGGGACATTTTCTTCCCTTGTTTTCTCATATTGGTCAGATGTCAGTGGGACCCTGAGATATTGCAGATTTCCTCTATTGGCTTATAGTGTCCTGGTAGATTTCCAGTGTATCACCTCCCAGCCTTCAGTAGCCTGAAGACTTGGAGGAACTTGATAATGCAATGCTTCTGAAGAAAGCTGCCCCTAGCCCCCTACTGGTTCCAGGGCTTGGAGCTGGCTCTGTGTGGAAAGGCTCTCACTGGGGGCCTGCACCGTGCAGCTGGCTGTGTGGGAAGAGTCCACCACTGGAGTTTGGAAGGCTACCTGGGGAAGACTCTAGCTGCCCTGCCCTGTCTGATAAGCCACTCCTATCTGTGCCTGCCGTCCAAGCCAAGTTTCACCCAGTGGGGGAGACTCACCCGGTGACTCTATTTTTGTCCAAGTCTTTCAATGCCTCCCCTTCTTGAGTCCTGGGTTCTGGAGCGACTGGAGATGCAGTCACCCTCTAGGCCGCCATCTTTGATCGCCCCGTGGAAAGAGCCTGTGGTTGGAGTGGGCAGAGCCGCCTGGAGAAGTCTCTGGCTGCCCTGCCCTGATCCCAGAGGCTGCTTGCGGATTGAAGCTCTCCATTGGCTCGGGGCCTTGTGGTTGGCTCTGTGTAGAAAGGCTCTCACTGGGCGGTCTGCTCCGAGAAGCTAGCCTTGAAAGGCGCCTCCCACCGCAGGGGGCCCGGTTGCTTGGGGAAGTCTCTGGCTGCCCTGTCCTGGTCCCTGAAGCCGCTTGCGGGCCGGAGCACGCCGCGCTGGCTCCGGGACTTGGAGCTCGAGTATTATTTTTAAGTAGAATATTTTCTTAAAAGAAATCTGTTCACAACAAATTAAATAAATTTATTATTTATGATGCAAATATTGATGATGATTTTTAGCTTTAGAACATTTGGCATCACCCTCACACAACTGCCCTTAAGAGATACTAAAATCAATCCTTATTATTTTGTTCTGCTATCTTTCATCTGGGTCATTTTTCATTCATATTTGTTAGTATTCTCTTATTGAGTGTATGCCCTTTTACCTTAAAATGAAAATGTTGGTTGAAAATGAAAAAAATGAAAGCATAAAAAATGAATTGTGGCTATTCCCTATAAAATGACCTAGTTTCCAAAATAATGACAAACTGTACATTGATTGGTTCTATTTCTCCAACTTCATTATAATTACAAAATTTGTGAATTGGAGAAGACATCTTACATGTCACTCTTAGTTTCCTAGATTGCTCTTCACTTCAGTACTTTAGACTCAAACCTATGTCTGTCATGCCAGTTCTTTGATGGTTTTGTGAAATAGACCCTTATATTACCTCCAAAAAATCCCATTTAATCACTTCCTTTGCCTTTTCTTCCACAGAAAAGACCATTAGTCTAAGAGTAACTAGGTATTGCTATCTTATATACAGCAATAGTGATTTAATTGTTTAAGTAAACTGTCTGAAATCACAATATAAAATAATTACTACAATAAAAGATTATATTATATATCATCATTCTCTTGACTCAAATTTTAAAATATATTGAAATTGTTACTTCATGTGTTAAATTTGAACATGTGATGACTGCTGAAAATTTTATTTCAATTTAATTGTTCACAAGTATATACTCATTAAAATATAAATGTAAAGTTGCACACTCCTGAAGATACAGATAAAATATGAATGCTAAATTATCTTAAAAATACATTTTCCTTTAAATTTGATCACACCAAAATTCAGGTTGAAACTGAATCCCCCATGTAACGTGTTTAAGGGGTGATGCCTTTATAAACTGATTAGGCCACAAGGGCTCCATATTCCTCTATGGGATTAGTACATTACAAAATCCCTTAAGATAACCAGCTAGCCCTTTTGTCCTTCTGCCTCTTGCATGTGAGGTTGCAGTGACAATGCACCAGCTTGGAGATAGCAAGCAACTCTCAGCAGATGGTGAACTTGGGATCACCTTGACCATGAACTTCCAAGCATCTGATCTGAGAAAAATTTCAGTTCGTTATAAATTACCCAGTGTCAAGTATTTTATCATAGCAGCACAAATGGATGAAGACATCCAGCATTGTTGTGAGAGACTGCTTCCAACAATGAGAGAGCTTCTTTGCAACACTTTGCAAAGAACAATGAGAAAAAATAGATTTGAAGACATCACTGAACTTCCAAAGAAATACTCATGAATTTAAATCACTGAAGTGAGAGGAAGTCTAAACCTTTGAGTGACTAAAACATCTCTTCTCTTATTCATAAATTTAATGATTAGAAAGAAGCTAGAAAGTGACAGGATGAAAGGATAAAAAACTGACCAGAGCTTTTCTCAGTCATGATCTTGGGTACATATTCAAGTTCAGGACTGATGAGGATTAGAGGATCTATTAAACATCTAAAGCTTTCAATGGAGCCTCAAGCCTAAGAGTAGTTCTATATGCTAGAATTAAAGTTCATCAAAAGGAGAATTAAATAAATCAACCAACGTAAAGATCTAAGCTTAGCTTTCAATCACAAGCCTTAGCATGTTAAAGTTTCACCTCCTGTGGTAATCACTTGCTGGAAGAAAAGTAAATCCTCTAGATAGAAAATTATGTCATTGGGAGTCTCAGATTATCTTACAAAAATCTTTATATACATTATAACTAGTAGTCTACTAAAAATAGCTTGGAATGGAATCAACCAAAACCAAAATAACTTTCCAAAACTGAGACCCATAAAGATGATATAGACAGATAAACCGAAAGAATCTTCTCAGTGTGTTTACCAGACAGATATGAGTACACAACATATGTGAAAAATACATTAATGAAGAATTTTGGGTGGGTACAGCAAACTCTGAAAGAAATACCATGTGAATTATCAAAAGAAAAATATAAAATTGGTAAATCACAAGGCCTGGATTTAATAGCAAACTGGAACAAAAATATGGTGAGAAAAAAATATATATGTAAGCACCAAAGGACAAAATGATAAAGAATACAGAAAATAGTATAAGATACAAGGAATATGGAAGAAATATTGAAGCACACCAGTGAGCAGGAAGAATGAAACAGGAAAGAAAAGCAACATAGCAAGACCCTGTCTCTACATAAAATACAAAATGGTTTGGGAATGTGGCTCAGAGGTGAAGAGCAGTTGGGTACATTTTCAGGTTAAAAAAATAGAATTTATTTTAAGTAAAAAAGGTACTAAGAAAGTCAAAAGTACTCTTGGATATGAGAAAATAATTTCAAATTATTCAATTCCATTCCTTCAAATTTATTATAAAAACATATCCCAATAAAAATAAATAAATAATTGGAATACATTTAGAAAAGAGAATATCTAACTGAACAATCAGTATATTAAAGGAGAAATATAAGCTAAAATCATAATAAGATAACAAATATATTACAAGCACTAGAGAGACTACTATTTGGCAAAGAATGAAAAAAATAAAATAAAAAAGCAAAGAAACCTGTAAAGTAGAAATGCTCACACTACTAGTTGGAATATAAATTGACATTTCCTACTAAAATTGAACATTTGCATATTCTATTTCCCATCAGTTTCATTCATAGACATGTCTACGACAGTAATATGTGCCTATGTGTTCCCCAAAATATACTAGTATATTCTTGGCATATTTATTTATTTGTTTATTTATTTATTTATTTATTTATTTTTGCGGTACTGGAGATTAAACCCAGGGTCTTGTGCTTGACAGGCAAGCACTCTACGAACTGAGCTATATCCCCAGCCCACCTTTATTTTTAATAATCAAAAAATTGAAACCACATTAATGTTCAGAAACATAATAATAAATATAAAATTGTACAACATTCAAGGAATAGAATACTATATGGCAATGAAAATAACTGAATTATGAGAATGAGCAAAATGTGGTTCATTGAAAACAAAATGTATTTATCAAGTAGAAAGCTGAATGGAAGAAGAATGACAAAAAAATTCATGCTTTGAATTCCAATTTTATCCCATGTAAATGTCATAGTAATGGTTTTCTTGTACAGGACAATTGTGATACTAACTGAGGTTTTAGAATGGGGCAATGCTAGTTGTTGGTAATTTCCTATTTCTTAACCTAGATGGTGATTACACAGATCTATTCAATGTTTGGTAATTCTTTTGCCTGTAATTTTAAGATTGATCTTTTTTTCCTTAGATTCATTGACTCTTCCAGCATTTCCCCCCTTAAAAGCACCTCAACAGGTATGTTCTATTATACTCCTGGAATGATTTCCCCTAGCATTTGCTCCAAAATTGTTTTTGGACTTTCTTTCACCTTCTTCTTAATGATCTATTTTGTACTTTCCTATGTTGAATCCTGTGTTTTTCTAGATCCCATGCATTCCACTCCCTTTATAAAAACAAAACATTTTCTGGTAGCTCCTGTAATTTAGTACACAGAATATGAATTTTGTAAAGAGTTTTAAACTATATTTACTCAACTTAACCAGTACCAAGTAAAGGTATACTCTATTTGCTTTTCAGTGTCACTCTTGCTGTTGAGAAATCAGATGTCTCCAAAACTCAAAATACCACTTCAATATATTCCTCATTTTGGTTTCCATCATTGAATTGTTATAAAATTTATTCTTAGTGTTCTTGACTAAATTATATCATTTTCATTGGTTCTTTATTGTGTTTATTGCTCAAAGGAATAATAAGAAAACTCCTCCTTTTAACTCACATGAAATAAATTGGCATCATTAATGTGTTCATTAATGTGTTCACCTCAATTTCTTACTTTTATCATTCGGAATGATTTACATTTTATGATATTGACTATTCTAGACCAAATTTATCCTCTGAGAGGGTTCTCCCCAAATTATGCAGTTTTTTTTATTTTCACTTTTAATTGTCACACACAAATGTGAAGACTTATGGGGTAAAATTTAATAATTCAATACACATGCAGTGTGAAATGATCAACTCTGGATAATTAGCATGTTCACAATTTTATAATATCTTCATGCTAGAAACCTTACAGTTCACCTTTTGTAACTTTTCAGGAAATTAAAGGTATTAGTGTCTTTATAAATTATAATTTCCATACTGTTATGTAGAATAGAACTTATTCCTCTTAGCTCTTCAAAAGGTGTTTATTTATCAAATAATAAATGTTGAAAATTCTATCAAATGAATGTTTTTTGGCTTGCATTTATAATTTAACTGATACATAAAAATACTAGTCAGCCATTAAAAACGAAGTAAAATTCTGTCATTTGTGGCAACATAGAGGAAATTTGAATTGTTATGTTAAGTGGAACAAACCAGTCACAAAAAGACTAGTATGCTGAATGATGAGATTATATGTGACATTTAAAAGAACTGATCTCATAGAAGTTGAGAGTAGAGTGGTGGTCCCCACAGATGGGTGAGAGTAGAGGGACAATGGACTGGATTACTAAGTTGTAGTTAGGAATAAATAGCTCTGGTGTAAGTAAGAGTAAGTAAAGTGATTACAGATAAAAATTATCTACTGCACATCTGAAAAATGCAAAAGATACTATTTTGATCATCTTTAGTATAAAAAGGTGATAGCTGTTTGTGGAGGCAGACATGTTTAGCTTGAATTAAAATTGAAAAATATCTTTATATAATAAAATATTACATGGTACCTCATTAATAGGTACAATTTTTGTTTTCATGTATTTGTACATCTATTTTTTTCTTTTTTATTTCTCAGAGATTTTACTTTAGCTTTTGGCCTGTCCACTGACTGCTCCTGCCAATCACTGCCACCTATGTACTTAAAACATAGGCACTCAGAAATCTGAAAAACTGATATATAAATATATATAGGATGCTTATATGATAGCAGCATCTTATACCTAAAATAGTGAATTTTGGAAAGTTTTTAAATTATATATGAAGAAATTTATTATAAAATATCTTTATATCCACTTATTAATTAAGGACTTACACAAATTCTTGATTGGCTGTGACCATTTATTCATTTATTCATATTCACAGAATAAATAAACATCAGTATTTGTATTTGCAGGTATTTTATCTTAGCCAGTCAGATCCCTCAGACATAAATCCTCAGATAACATACCTTGGTTGGTATTGTTCTTTGTATGTATTAGACATTATCCAAAACTCTCCTGCAATTACTCCCCAATTACCTGATAACTTTTACAGTGATATATCTTAAAAGTATTATCTAAGTGTTGTTTTCAGTTCTTTTCCTCCTATTCTCTACTGATATAGGCATGTTGAAACAGTCCACCATGAAAGAGCTCTTTCTAAAATAACAAATGACTTATACACCAGTGAGTCTTAAAAAGCCTTCAAAGAGCAGGTGATTTTCTTTTTATATATATTGTGATCATAGGGAAACCATCTGAATGAATCCACACAAATTAATGCAGGAAGCCACCATACAAACATATAAAAATGGAAAAAATATATACGGCTGTTTGTGTATGTATATGTGCATATGTGTGTATATATAGGTTTTCTTTACATGAATATAATAAAACATTAAAAATAAATGTTATATATTAAACTGTATTCAAAAGTACAACAAGACATTAGCAAATGAAGTGGGGAGACATAAGTAGGACACAAAAATTAATAAATATATTTGAATTCAGCAACACAAGAAAAATTAAATGAGTTACTATAGTAATGTAAATTTGTATATAAACCTAAGTAAAAAAAACATGAAAATTTTAATATAACTTAGCAAGCTTGGAGAAATCACATTTCTTACATTGAAGCTTTCTGCTAAGCAGCAAACAATCTGAATGTTATTGTTAAGCCTAGAATAAAACAAAATTATTTGAAGTTAGTCTATAACATTTTACTGTCATTTCCAGTCAGTTTAAGACAAGAAAGAATAATATATGTAAGGAAAAGTTTAAACATTTATTATTTGTGATGCGTTATTTTATAATTGATAATATTAAAAAGAAGAAATTGACAAACCACTTGAATTAACCAATTTTGTGAAAGGTAACTGCCTTTCCCAAGATCCAAGATCAATGTTAAAATTCATTTCCACATCCAAATGTTACAGAAAATTCCAATTTTCTCTAATTAATTATCCCTTATCATCTTCCTAGATACATACACTAATTTTATTGTTGCAGCTTTCCACTATGGTTTAAAGAGATAATTTAAGTTATATTTGTAGCTAGTTGTAGCCAAGTGGCAAATTTCTGACTAATGAGCTGTGATAAGATTAGTGGGTGATTTCAGGAAGACTCTTTAAATAGAGAACATATGCTTTTACTGTCTTGTGTGCCCACTGCCTGCACTGTAAAGGCAATGACCAAAATCCGTAGAAACCATATTTTCTTTTTGTATCCTTGTCAATTAGAATCACAGATAGGTAGAAAAATGAGCCAGAACAATTCAGGCAAGGTTTCTGTTGAATTCTTAGAAATGTCAATGAGGGACTATCAACCTATGAAATTCTTTGCAAGCAAAAAATATGAAACAATTTAATTTTGTAAGCCACTAATTTTCTCAATCTTGGTATTGCACTTCTGAATTTAATAAATATAAAAAGTCAGCAAAATATAATTATAAATATTTTACAGTAGAAATTTATATAATAAGATGAGAACTGAGTATAGAATTCAGGTAATTTGTCTATTTGTTTATACAACTTTTACGATTTCTTTTCCATTTTTAGAGATCATTTGGTGTTGGTTTTCCATACTGTATATTTGTTAAACTTATTGAGAGACTAAAATTTTCTGAATTTAACAGTGCTTGTCATCCAAAGTCTGACATATTTATAGTATATTCTCTATTCTATCTTGCAGAAAAATCTAGATTCTCTGCTTTTCATTATGGTTTTTAGTGGAACTAGATAGACTTAATGGCTTATATCCTCTTACTAACTTTTCAATATAATACCTGTTCTATGAGAGCAGAAATAACATCCACTAAAGGATAGCGCATCTTGGAAAACAAGGTCCTCCAATCCTCCAGTTACTGAAGTGTGCTGAGCAAAATGGTGTTATTTGATAACTATAAGAATATGAGTTACTGCATCCTCTTCTACATAATCCAAATGGGACTAGTGCATGTTAACAGGGAAAGGAGAAGGAAAAGGGTGTGAAACAGTAAAGAGTAACCCTAGAAACATCCTACCCACACAGTTGATACAATCAATCTTGACCTAAATCATTTGAGAGGTGAATTTTTCCTCTATAATTCTCTAACGTCTAAATATATATGTGCAAGACGAGTTTTAGAAAACTAGGGCTAGAACCCTCACAGAATGTCCTATGTGGAAAATATTTTTCTATGCTAAAAATTGATAATAAACTTATTTTCTTATGAAATTTCTCAAATAGTAAACAAAAGTTAAATCTGCATACATTGCATTTACTAAATGTTATATAAATGTCATATAATGTTATTTAACATTAAATTCAAACATGAGAGAGTGCAATCAATTTTAGAAATCTTAAACTTTTTAATCAACAATCTGGAAACAGCATTTTTAATTGTAATTACTATTAGAATGCTATTGTAAAACATGTTATCTCTGACACAAAAATACTTTTTTGCTATCTGTGAAATTGTGTTAGATATTTTCTTCTCTATAATACAAATAATTGCATCTCTATGTATTCTTTTATCAAAAATTAAAAATTATTGATAAAAATGACTTTTTCAAAGAAATAAAAATTAATGTTACACAGAACAAACAATAACTTAGGAATTGTCTATAAAATGACATACAATTGTTAAAGAAATAGTATGATAACTTTGCAATACCCCCTGTTGCTGTAGAAACAAATACAGAAGAAATCTTAAGAAAATACATTCTTAACAAAAAAAAAAACTATAGCTTCATTATTTTTAAAAAATAGTGTTTTTAAAATGCAACATTATAATAGAAGTATTTTACCTTATAAATTATAATACAGTTTTAATTTTTCTGACATTTCCAAATTGAAGTGGTATTTGCTTACTGTACTAGTCTTAGTTTAAATTGTTAAGCACCTGATAGACTGTGACCTTCTTGAAAACAGGAATGTCATGATCATTTCAGTTTGCCCAGCAGGATCAATCATTGTAGCTGGAGCTTTAAAATCAACCAACAAAATGTATAACTTGAATATTTATGGATGAATTAACTATTAAACATGAAAATTTATTAGTGTAGAATCTGGAAAAATCTGGTAATTGATACTAATTTACCAAGATTCATTTTTTTAATTATAAGTTTATCATGTCATGTAAAATCTTAGCAGGAAAATCATCTTTGGAAAGACTGTGAGAACACCATAATGTTCTTACAACATAACTGTCAATATAAGGATATTTTAAAATATGTATAAGAACACTTTAAGGAGAGATTGAACAATGCTCTTCTTTCTTTCATTTCATATGGAAGTACAAAATATATAGAATAGCTAAAATAGCTGTAAAAATTAAGAAAAAAAACAACGTACAAGAATTACTCTAAAAGAATTGGAAACTCACTATAAAGCTAAAATCATCAAGACCTTGTGAGCTGGGGATGTCACTCAGCAGTAGAGTAGTTGCCTAGAATGTGCAAGTATCACAGAACAAACAAATAAACAAAAAAGTGTGGTATACACATAAAGATAGAAAAATAGATCAATTGTAAAAAATAGAGAAAATTTTGTAGTTCTGATTTTTGACAAAAATTCAAAGGCAATTCAGGTGAAATTATTTGCCTTTTAAGCAAATAATGCTGACAATTGGATATTCTTCTGAAAAACATAAGAATTTTGAATCTATAGACCTGCTATAAATACCCTAAAGTTCATAAAGTTTCAAGGCAAAAACCAAATAAAAGTTTTGAGCTTTGACATTAAATCAAGATTCCCTAGAGAAGACATCAAAAATTATTATAATTAATAACTGGGCTTTGTGCAGCATGCCTGTAATCCCAGCAGCTCAGGAGGTTGAGGCAGAAGGATTACAAGTTCAAGGCGAACTTCAGCAGCTAATCGAAGAACTAAGTAACTTACAAGACATTGTCTCAGTATTAAAATAAAAGGGCTTGAGATGTAGGTCAGTGGTATAGCAGCCCTGGGTTCAATCTCTAGTACCAAAAAAAAAAAAAAAAAAAAAAAGAAAAAAAATAGGTATGTATAATTAATATAATAAAATGCTAATAAATTGGATTGCATTAAAATTTTGAATTCTTCTTATTAAAACACCCTTAATAGAATGCAAAACCAAAAAGAGACTCTGCAACTACATTTGCATATTGCGATTTGCTACAGGACTTGTGATTAGAAGAGAGATTGACAATATCAGGTAGCCAGATAGCAAATATTTTAGTGTTTACAGACCACACAGTTTTTGTAAGACCACTTGGTTCTGCCACTGTAACATGAAGAAGCTTAGACAACTTGAAAATGATTAAGCTTAGCTGTTTCCGATTTATGTAGAGATACAGATGGGATGTTGAATTTGGCTTATGGACCACAGTTAATTTTCAGCTCTACATATAAATAATTTACAAAATTAATAATAAATATACAAAAACTGCAATAGAAATGAATGAAAATGTCAAATGAGCAGTCCACCAAGAACATCATCAAACTTTTACTGTTTTGGTGGCAGTTAATTGGCAAGAACTCTGCTAACTCTCCACTTTGCTTTGAAAAAATATCCCTGATTTGCTTTTATATGAAGTTTCTTCTCTAATTCTACTTAATGACAGTAGACTCATTTACAAATATTCTAATTTCACAAACACAAAAAAATGCCTCAAAGAATTAAATATAGATTTTTTAAGTGGATACAAATTTAAGTGCTAATGGACTGGCTTGTGCATGGTAAGTAATAGCACAACTTTTTATGTCAATACAACTATTAAGATATCTGCTATAATACAGACATGAAAACAGAAAGGTTCATGAAATACAGACATGAAATTGAAAGGTTCAATTCAAGTATTGAAGTCAAAGATTTTTAATTATGGCAATTATATGCATTTTTAATGACAACCTTCATATTTTGCTTATAATGATAAAAATTAGAAGAGTTCTAAAATAATAGGTTTATTTCTGAAACAACAAAAATATAATTTTGTTTTTGCATATGGGTGGAAACTATCTTTAAGGTATAATTAGCTAATATCTTAATGTGTGCCTCTTTAAGTATTGCTTGGTAATTACATATCTGGGTATGAGAAGTAGCTGTAATGAACAGAAAAATTCTGCCTCAGAGCATAGAGAAAATCTAGGTTACAGTATAATTGTCATTTATTACATGGAAAGGCAATAGGAAACTATTAATTTATTCTGTTAAATGAATTCATTTTTTTGCATTCAACCTTGGATTCTTTTCAATTCTTTTTTTCATGCATTTACTAGAATGAATTGTATACAACCAAAGCGATCAATTTAGATCCCAATATAAATATTGCTTTTATTTTTATATAATTTTATTATCACACAGTATTTCAATTCCATCATTTGTGCATTCTTCAGAACATGTTTTTATCATGGAGAAAAATAAATAAAAAATTACTAAAGAGGATTTGGGTATGAACATTAGTCCTGAATTTAAATTAGACATAAGACTATGAATTTGTGATAGGATTTTATCTCCAAACCTATCTACATACTATGTATTTATATATTAATGTATCCGCCTATCACACATACATTCACCCAAAATCTTATCAATTGGGAAGATGAAGAAATAATGTAATCAATTAATTATGTGCAGTCTATTGCCCTAATTTGGTCTTGAAATATCCCTTTCCAAAAATTTGAACTCCATGGAGAATCACCTAAATTCAGTTCTGGAGAAGAGAATATATAAGAGGATTTGGGAAGAATTTGATGTGATGGATGGACAGAAAGTCACAGGTGACTCTAAGGATCAGGTCAAAAGTACTCAGATGCCATAGGATATTCCTATTGGCATTATTTCTGACTCAAAATGGATAGTAACTATAAAAAATGAAAATACCTCAGATATATTTTGTGGAATCATGAATTCATATATTAGGAAACAATAAACTAAGACATTTAAACAAAATAGTCAAATTTGAAAACTCATAAAAAAATTCAGTGTTTTTAAAACAATGGCAGAAAAATTCAAAAGTTTACCTGATCTTTCTAATACAAACTACTCTGAGATAGATTTAAATAAAGTTTGTACCTGGCACTGTGGCTCACATAATCCCAGCAACTCAGGAGACTGAGGGTAGGAGGATTGAAAGTTCAAAGTCAGCCTCAGCAACAACCGCAAGGCACTAAGCAACTCAGTGAGACCCTGTCTCTAAATAAAATACAAAATAGGACTGAGGATGTGGCTTAGTGGTCAAGTGCCCCTAAATTCAATCCCTGGTATCCTCACCACCTGGAAAAAAAAAAAAAAAAAAAAAAAAAAAAGAGAGAGTTTGTATTCATATACTTATTTCAACAGCAAATGAAGATAGAATATGATAATAATTCCTTTGATGAATTAATAAGAAATGAAAACAACCAACTGATAGTATCACTGAAAGTGGTGACAGGTTGATAGGGAAGCAAAAGTTTTGTAGATAAGTATCTACATAGGTAACTGTAGACACGTTTTCTTTCCTTCTATTGGCAGGGTGATGTTTCATATAACAATGACCAATTGGGACATGATTGCAATAAAAGTGAGACAGGAGTCACATTGGTTTTGTATGCTTTTGGTGAAGATTGGGCACCTTAGAGAGCTTTCTTATGGACACTCTTTTCTGAAGTCTATTTATTGATAAAAACCCACTTATCTTTTAAGATGTAAAAGTTCCTTAATCTAACCATATGTTTTAGGTTTTATCTCTATTACATTTTTAATTAAAAAAAAACACTTCATCAATAACATTCAAAGAAGTAAACTATATAATTCACAACATCTTAAGTAAAACTTACATACAGACTTAAAAAAATAGAATGAAACTTTGAGATTTTGGGTAGCCAGACTTCAACCAATAGCATATCACAATAATTGTCAATTCAGGACACTGTCGTCACTGCACTGACAATGTCAATCATCACTGTCACCACCATGACTGCTAGACAAAGAAGTCCATGTTTAATCTTGCTGCCAAAGAGCTCCTTTGATCATTCCTTCTAAAGTCAGAATTTTTGATAGAAATGGCTGATTGGTCAATCCTACATCACATGCCTGCATATATCATACTTCCTAGGAGGGAGAGCAAATTAATACCCACTACTTTTTTATTCTGAGGTGAAGAAAGAACCTGCCTCCCTTAAATATTTATGTTGTGAAAAATCCTCTGAGTAAGGGGTATAAATATTATGTTTCAATGTCTGCAATGGGGATAAATTCAATTTTTTTATAGTTATTACATTAAACAGTTTAAGGGGAAATAAAGAAATTTAGTAGAATTTCAATGCTGTTGAATGAGGGTAAATCTGCTGAAAAAAGAGCAAATAACTAGAGGGTGTCATTAATCTGATGACCAGAGACTAATTCTCTGAAAGCTAAATATGTTGGATTATTTCAAAGGGAAATCCTTGATTGTAGGAAGAGACCAACCCAGCTGATGGTTGAGAATGGGAATGAAGAATGCAATGTAAAGGGCATCTGAAATGACATGAATGAGAAGGGTAAAACCCAAAGGGTGAAGATTGCATTTTGGATTTTATAATTTATACCACATTAAAATGAATGACAATTGCATTATTTAAACACAAGAGCCATATGAAAACCTACATCACAGTTGGGTCTACATTATATTGACTTATTTTATGATTAATATTCTTTATCATTTTGAGAAATTATCATTCTAATTCTAATTTGCTAAGTTTTTGATCGATGCACATTGAATGTCATCAAGGGCTTTTTTAATATCTGCTGGGAATGTCAGGATATTTTTCTTATTGGATTGCTGATGTGGTATATATAAAAATACATTTCCTAATGTTAATCAATTTTTAGTCTTCAGAGTTCTGGGAAATGTCTGCTTCATAATAACACCTTAAACTTTTAATATGTTGTTAAATTCTATTTGTTGGCATTTTATTTTGGATTTGGACATCTACTATATTTATGACTGAAATTGTTCTATAGTTTTAAATGTATTTATCAGTTTCTGTTAACATGTTCAGTTGAGCTTTACAAGATGAATCATCTGTATTTTCAACTTTTTTATTATTCTGTAAGCATAAGACGTTATGCATCCTTGAAACTGCATAAAAATCCTATCGAAATAAAATAAAATATCTGACCCTTTCCCTATTCTCTTGGTATATTTGATTAGTCTTCTTCAATTGTCCTTCATATCTGTCTTCTGTTTTTTCTTATATCTTCATGTTTTTCTTGATGATCAATAAAATTCAAGCAACTTTTCACACATCTTCTCTGCCAGAATGTTCTTATTTTCACTATTTCCTATCCCCAGATTCAATCTATCACTCCTTTCCTGCATCACAAAAATTTTCACTAATATCTTCAAGTTCAGTGACATTAATTTTAACAAATATTACTTTTCTTCATCCACACTAACTCAGAATGCTTTCACTGACTACTTCTTAAATCTTCTGTTCTTAACTAAAATTTGTATATCAACTATTGGTTTCACCAAAATCATCTTATCTTACATGACTTATCTCAGGGTCAGGAAGTTGGATTACATAGCTCACCTGATGGTCAATGTCATTATTTATTATTCTACAGTTTTTTTGCTGTTGCTTTAAACTTCTTCCACTCATCTCCCATATCCTCCTCTTATGAAGTATACAAATCCCTGCCCTCTAAGACAATTCCCTCCATTCATTTCACATTTTTTTCTTTTGCAGGTGATTTTCTTACTCAGTATTGCCAAGAATCCAAAGGACCTTAGGATTCTCATGAACAATACATCCAATCATCTAATTTCTCTAATATTTCACTTCTTCAAAAACCCATTCTTTACTTGCCTTCACAAATAGCTTCTACAGTCAAACATTTTAGGTTGTTAACACAGGAAATGATCCTTTCTTCTGAATTACTCTTCAAGCATGTATTCCAAAATTCAAATTCAAGGGTTTCACTTACAAATTTTCTTTGCTATTTTTCCTTTTTGATTCATCTTGCTTCTAACTTTCCCTCCTCAATTACTTAATTCCATGACATACAATATTACATTATCTTAATTAAAATATCCCAAGACACCCTATTTGACAAAATTCTACCACAGATGCATCCAGACATTGCTATCTATCTATCTATCAATCTATCTATCTATCTATCTATATACATTCAGATATGTATTTTTATTACTGGAAAAAACAAATATGTCATATATAAAAATATATGAGAGTATATAAATAGTATAAATATAATAATTTATATATCAATATACAAACTTAATTTCTGCAATTGAACTCTCAAAACCCCCAGGAAACATTCATTTATTGAGTCATCTCAATCTGTCTTTTTCCACAATAGAAAACTTACACCTTTCTCATTCTTCACATCTGACCCATGTAAGGCCCTTTCTCTGTTCAAACTGAAATGTAGTTTATGACATGAATTTTCAAATTTCCTTCAACTGTTCTTAACACTATCTACTTCTGGACTCACATTTCTTAAATCACACTGAAATGACTGAATCCTTCCCCTCTTCTCTGAATATCATTCTATGTAGGTTTCTTAGGGACAGTAAACTTGTTCTATCTTCTTACTTTCGTTTTCATTTTCCCTGTAAGTTTTTGCTATGAGAATTAATATCAGCAATCTTCTCTATTAAAGTAAAAACCAACCAATGAACAAAACTTGAATAAAGGGAAGTGTCTGTTTACACCTACTTTTTCTTCTCCAGCTCCTATCATTAACCATATAACTCTAAAGTAGCCTTATAAATTCAACTTGTCTACAATTGTAAAAACAACAAATGTTACTAAATTCAATGGATAAGATGTAGCCTTAACTTTACTTCACTTTTCAGGATGTTTTATAATGTTTGATCTATCCCTTCTTTCTGGAACATTGTCCTCTTTTGATCTCTGTGATACCACATGCATGGATATAAATACCACTTAATTAAGCTAAAGTTATATGTATAGAAGATAAAAAAGTTAAAAGAAATTATAAGCAAAAAAATTATCCATCTCTTTTTTTTTTTTCTCCCCTCTGAGGGACAGAGGATTCGAACCGGTGTCCTTGCACATGCTAGGTGAGCACTCTCCAAGACTAGCTATTTCTTCAGCTGTGCAAATAAATATTATATGGTTACCTTTGAGTGAATAGAATGTGAATAATACATGGGATTAAAAGTAGACACATGTATGGGTGCCTTCCTGCCTCCACAATTCAAGAAAAGGGTTCAAAAGGGCTAATGAAACTCAAGTGTTGTGAGCTGAAAAATATAATAACCCAATTTTCTACACTTAAAATGTTAAAGTGATTTTGCATTACCATATTAAAAGAAATAGCTGTACATATAATGATAATGACCTATTCCTAAAAATAAGTTAATATATCCTTTAGAAATGACACTTTAAGAAGATCTGAAATGAACAAAACTGATTTTCTTAGTAAGGATGAAGTAACTTAGTAACTTTAATTTTCAGAACAGGTTCATTCATGTAATTTTAAAATGTTAATGTCTAAATTTTCATATAGAGCAGAGGTAGATAGCTATATTATAGTTATCTGAAATATCAATTAAGGAATATTGGAAATATCCAAAATCTAGAAATTGCTGATATTAACATATGGAAACCACATATTTAATCTGATATAGTGTAGGAATTAAAGAGGAAGAACTGCTTAATCATCAAGTATGAGTATATCTTTAGGAGTGATATATGGAATTGAATTTAGTTAAGCAAGACCAAATTTTTAGTGGCAAACTTTTAAATGTAGATATTTTTAAAAAACAAAAGACAATTAGCAGCTCATATATAGATTTTTTTCTTCTAAAATGTGATGCTCATAATATATATCTGAAAGGTTTTGTTTTGGGAAGTTAGTTTTCTTGATAAATCTCATTATCTTAACAGCCATATTAACAACAAATTTAGAGTCTTGGGTAGATTATTTAAACAAACACCAACAAATTACATCTAATGTGACATTGGAAAACTGGAAATGGAAATATTTTTGTTGTTGCAATTGAATCTTCACAGAAACTTTAATTCTTGCTGTAAAATAGGAAATAATAATAAAGAGCTCACATTTACTGATTTATTTTTCCATATCTGTATTCTAAGAATTTTGCATGATTTAATCCATTTATAAGTTCAAATAACTCAATGTTATGTTTCTTCTTATTGTTATTATTTCCAGTTTATATGTGTGGAGAATGAATTATGAGAGATTAAATTACTCAAATGTATTTGACTAGGAAGAAGTACAGTGGTTAAAGTGGAGCTCAGTTCCAGAGCATAATTGTACAACCACTGTACCAGACTGTCACCATGGGTTCTACAGAGACCAGAAAAAATCCCCCATATATGTATAAATTAAAAAGAAAAGCATAGTCTGTTTATAGCATAATAAAGAAATTCTGTTTCATAGAAATTCTGTCTTTAAGATGAAAATAATTTGTATAAGTTTCTGTGTATGTAAATGGATGGTCCTGTGTGTGTGTAGGTAAGTAGAAAGATTAGTAGATAACAGATTTGGAGAAAATGTGTTTTAGTCAATTTTTAACCTTTGTGAAAAAAACACCTAATATGAACAATTTTTAGAGGAGGAAAAGTTTTATTTGGGGGCTCACAGTTTCAGAGGTCTTAGTCCATAGATGGCTGACCCAATTGCTCTGTGCTTGAGGTATGGCAAAAGACTGGGGCAGAGAAGAGCCACTCAGGATATTGTACCAGAAAGCAGAGAGAGAAAGCTCCACTCTCCGGAGACAAAATAAACCCCAAAGTCACACCCTACCTCCTACAGTCACACTCTACCTGCCCACAGTTACCACCCAGTTAATCCCTATCAGGAAATCAATGCACTGTTTATACTAAGACTCTCATAACTCACCATTTCACCTCTAAACTTTCTTGCATTGTTTCTCAATTGAGAGTTTTTGGGACACCTCATATCTAAACTATAACAATGTGTCAGGATGTTTGATGTGTTGGTATTAACAGCATTTAAACAAGTTTCACAAATTTATGTCTCAATTATCCTTACTCATAGGGGAGGTTTATATTAATATTATATTTTTATGAATTAAAATAACAGTTATAAAAATCCATATCTCATGCAATATGTGTTTTCAGATTGCTAGAAGAATTGATGTAAAATCCAATATTCAGCTGAGAATTTTAAAATTTGGAAGTTAGTTTTATAAAAAAATTCTAACATGTTTCCCCTTACACATTCCAAAATATTCCACCAATGACTGAGACTATGGGTAGTACCAAATCTTACGTATACTATGTTTTTTACTGTACATACATACCTATGATAAAATTCATTTTTTGAATCATAATCAAAGATTAATACTTGATAAAAATAGAACATATAATAATATGCTTTATAAATGCTGTTTAAAGTATTTGTTCCTGGAATTTCCAGTTTAATATTTTCCAAACTATAATTCACCATGGATAATTGACAGTGTGGAAAAAGTAAAACTGTGCATGTTAGGAAACTACTGTATAAATGTGCATTTGATTTGGGTTGAGCACTTTCACAGTTATTAGTATAAACAATAATGTTTATTAATATGAGTAACTAGTATAAGTAACTGTGTTCTATAGTATATTATTAGTATTTACTAGTATTTATTAGTTGAATGGTCTTCATGTAGCATATTTAGTAATGGTTGTTTAATGTGGAACAGTCCAATAATGTCAGATCTTAACTGAGATACCTAAGTGAATTTGCTAGATCTTATTGAGTCTAAAAATTAATCCAGTGAGTAAGATGCTTTTTGATTATATAATATAGGAATTACCAAGTCAATTGAGCTTTGATTTAGCTCTAATAAAAAAAAAAACATTTGATAAGGTCAATTCCTATATGAATTGATGGAAGTTACTAAGAAATCAAAGGCAAAAGAATTATTGAGCAAGTTAACAAGTTATCAATGGTATTTGCCATGAAAAAGGATCTATGTCAGCTCTGAGTGAGTTGGGACATAGTCCAGACTCAAAAACATTAACATTCTACATTTGCAGTTGAATTTGAAAAAAAATTTAAATACCTTTCTGCTATACCTACCATTATTTATATAATTTCCTCAAAGTATTTGACATAAAAAAGAGTTATTTGGGGATAATTTTAATGCTAAACTAATCTAAGTTAGATGATTTTTAAGGCTTTACATGTACACAAATCTATAGTGTAGGTACCATCATGATTTCCACTTTTAAAATGAAGGCATGTTTCAAACACATGTGTCTACATTGAATGTTTATATTTTAGTAAATTGTTGTTTTGTTAAGAAAGTCTTAAAAGGTTTTAATTCAGTACCTAATATTTATATCTTATCTATTACTACAACATTCTTAGAGGGATTTGAGATGAATTACAAAGATTAAAGTAACTTCTCTGATCTCCATATATATATCTGTGAACTGTATCCTGCTTTTGAAAGGCACTTGTATGAACCAAATGACTATGCTTAAATGAATATCACAATATCAGTCTGTGTGCATATAAAAGTAATGATTTAATTATGCTTCACATTTAAAATGTTAATTGTCATCAGACTTACAAATTTTGAACCACAGTTATTTTTTAAAAACTGAAATTGTGTGGTATTTTACCCAAATCTTCCCTATAAACACCAAAACATCTAACCAAATAGAGCAATTTTCATGAAAAAAAAAAACAAAACTCTTTGTATGTACCTGAAAATTTTACCACATAATAAATTGGGTATTTGACAATTGGATGAGAAAGATAGACAATGTCACTCTTCTTAGATGACCCAGGAAAATGGAAAGATCCATTACTTGTTATGGTTTGGATATGAGATGTCTCCCAAAAGCTCACATGTGAGACAGTGTAAGAAGGTTCAAAGCAGAAATGATTGGGTTGTAAGAGTCTTAACCCAATTAGTGATTTAATCCCCTCATAGGAATTAACTGAATGATAATTCAGTGGTAGCCTGTAACTAGAGGAACTTGGGAATTGAGGCATGGCTTTGGGGTATGTATTTGTATCTGGCAAGTGGAGTCTTTCTCTCTGCTTCCTGATCTCATGTGAGCTGCTTCCCTCTGCCACACACTCCACCATGATATTCAGCCTCACCTCAAGCTCCAAGGAATGGAGCTAGTCCTTTTTAGACTAAGACCTCTGAAACCATGATCCCTCCAATAAACCTTTTCTTCCCTTTAATTGTGACAGTTGGGTCCTTTAAACGCAGCAAAGAAAAAGCTGAGCAAAACATTACCCAAAGCATAATCAATGTTCTGTTACTATCAAACTCAAGCATTATAACTCTTTATAATCAATAAGCCTATGTAAAGGCAAATTTGTATTTTTACTTAATATTTAAATGGGAAATAAATTAGTAACTATTAACAAATCATGAATGCCACATTTCAAGAGTAAAAACTTTTGCTTTTATGCTTTCAACTTACAGACACCATGATTTCTCACTTGAGAACAAAAGAGCTAAAAGATATTCTAATGGGGGTTTGGTTTTAGAATTGTATTTATGAAATTTGATCAACAACAATTTATTAAAAATCAATTCTAGGAATCAAAACAATGATTTTTTTTCCAAATGGTAAACTGTACTTTCCTGCAATGATTTTACTAGGAGTAGGGAGAATATTTATTCGAAGTTTATTCTATTTAGCTAATGCCAAGGGAATCTACTTTCAATGTTTATTTTATGAGGTTTCTCTGAAAGATTGCTGCAATTGTTACTGGTAAATTCAAGATCCATAATTGTATAGTGAAGTACCTCCAAAAATGCATTCATGCCTGCATATAAACAACCTCTGAAGATGTAAGTTCTGAATGTTTTTGACATTCTGGATGTGTGGAAATTTTACTATTTAAAAGAGATGCTAATGAATTATATCAGAATTTTACTGTAACCAAATAATTAAGGGTGTTGTTAATGTAAATATTATGATAAGATAAAGCACCATGTATGACATAAAAATAAAAGTAAAATTTTTACTTCATATACAAGATTTTATTTGAAATAACTACTTAAAACATTTATCATTGCTCATTTATTTGCAATATATTATACTAGCCTAAAACCAAACTAGCCTAAAATCAGAAAAAAATTTTAGAACCTCATTTTACCAACAAATACATAATATTCTGTGATCATACTGGTGTTCAATTAGTTACAATTTCAGTAAAAATATCTAGAATAAGAAGGGCAAAAATCATTCATTATCAAAGAAATTAATTTCACAATTTTTCATGCCTTGGGTCAAGAAATATAGTAATTACACAGTGAAATTTCTCTTTCTGAAGAAGACATATTAATTTATAATTGCTTGTGATATTGATTTTATAACTCAATTTCTGTACTCTGTGCCTGCAATTCTTTATAAATATATAGAACAACAAATTCTGGACATAAAACATTCTATATTTTCTACTATCAGTTTATATTAAGCTATTTTAAATTAAAATCTAACTTTTGTCTATTAACCATTTTTTCTATATGAGGAAATGCTATCCATCCTCAAAATTGAAAGAGAATATCCTTATAAATATAAGCACATTTAAAATAACAAGAGTGTAAAATACACAAACATTCTTCTAACCTGTTAATGGCCCCCAAAGTAATCACCTAGGCTACAGCATCCTTACTCAACACAAGAATGATTAAGGAAGAATATAAAAATATATTTTGACTAACTGTGAAGAGGATGTAGAAATTGAAAGAACAGATACTTCAGTTTTTATTGCAAATGATTCAGGATATTTAATTTCAAACTTTCATGAGTTTTTACATGAGTAGTATTGAAGTTTAGTTTCTCCTTTATTCTATATCTGTCACTGTTCCTGTTAAATAATACTAATTTCTACTAAAATTGCTATTAAACAATATTGTATTTCACTATTAAAGGATCTCAATTTACTATTGAAAAACAATGATGACTATTGATCAATTGTAATATATCATTTTAAACAACATTTCTACTTGTATCAGTTGAAATAAACATAAGGGATAAAATGTTTACTTTAATATAATGGATTTTTTTCCTTTTTAGTAAAAACTAATAATAATATACAGTCTAGGCAATATTTATTTCAGACCAAAGCTATTTTTCAGTCTAATCATGCATCTTTTGCAAAATCACTGTTCATTTGCAGACTAAATTGTCTCTTGCCATGTAAATTGAATCTCTTAGTAACACAAGTCAGATTTCTTTAACTTAAACCTATGTGTAGGTAGGCATAAGATAGCAAATAAGAATTACTATGTGGGCAAATATTTAAATTAGTCCAATGATATTGATAAAGTTTCAATACACTGGTTCAAGCCCAACTGAAATTTTCATTATTTTGAAAGAGAATCATACTTACTTAGATTCACTGCTGAAACTATTTACTGCTGAAATTAGAATTAATAGACCATATACTGGATGGAAAGAAAATTTTAAAAACAACTACTTCATTTCATGGATGTGTTAGTTTGAGCATAAATAAATAAAAGAATATAAACCGGATCTTGGGATATTGCACATTGTAATAGTTTCACATGTCATTGTTTCCAAAGGGATGGAAATAGCAATTTCGCTATAGGAACACAAGCCAAAATGTCACAAACAAATTGCATTACATGACAATGGTCAAGAAAAATAGTGCATATCATCATAGAAGGATTTTTTTTTTTTTTTTGTGGGGGCCGGTACTGGGGATTGAACTCAGGCGCACTCGACCACTGAGCCACATCCCCAACCTTATTTCGTATTTTATTTAGAGACAGGGTCTCACTGAGTTGCTTAGTGCCTTGCTTTTTCTGGGGCTGATTTTGAACTTTGGATTCCCCTTCCTCAGCCTTCTGAGTTGCTGGGATTACAGGCATGCGCCTCTGCACCCAGTATCACAGAAGTTTTATTTAAGCATCTTCAACATATGTTATGAACTTCACAGTTGTCTAAAAATAAGAAAATACAGTCAAGGCAATTATTAGCACAATTGAGTTGCATAATTAAAAGTAAAAAGCACACATTTTAACAGAATGATGATCTTATGTGAGAATATCATGAAAATGTCAACCAATAGACTAATGAACACTAGATTTACACTTAGTTATGTGGGTGTTTTTAGATGATTACTTGAAAATACTTTTTGCAGCATACCATTCTGGTAATATATTAAGGAAATATATAGCTTCTGAGGTTAATTGCTTCAAAAAATTCCTTTGATCATATTTTATATCAAATGCTATCATGTTAATAAGTACATAAGTCAACTTTGGTTCATATCTTACACACAGGCAATAAATGAACATGATATTTGCCTTAGACATAATTTATAAATATTCTACTGATATCTCTCCTTGTTAGCTGGCTTAAATAATTACTTTATTATAAGCATCACTGTTGTGATATAAATACTGCTATGTCACTGCTATTATTCTGTTTCACATTGTTAGCTCATATCACACACTTAGTGCATAGGAGTTCCTAAAGCATTGAAATTTAACCAGTAGCTACAGGCTGACTGAGAACCTTATCAAAAGAGTGAACTACACAATCTACTGACTCTGTCTTTATGTTCTAGTGCAGATGTAGATAAACTGATATCTACTCAGATATAAATAGAACCATATTATACCATCATGTGCATGTTTACTATGTATTATAGTCTGTTTTTTCCATTTACATGTCTGAAATAACTTCAATAAAAATAGTTGATTCTAAAATGCTAAAATGCTCTTTTAAGTTTCTCTTATTTAGGGAAATACAAAATTTTTAACTAAATTATTCTTAGTCAACAGTGTTTCATCAACAGAGAGGGATTGCCTATAATTGCCTATAAGATGGAAGGAAAAAATTCACCTACTGCAAATTAATTATGTAATGTTAAGCTTTATATCAGAATAAAACACACAGAATAAAGGAAATAAATAGTAACTTTGAATTTAAGAATACTGCAGAGCATCCCCCAAATAGAGTAGGTACCACTCTATTGGGAAGAAATACTTGTTAAGTTTTTATTTTAAAAGATAAAAGAGTATAGCACTTGACTAGTACATACCAGACCCTGGGTCCACTTCTCACAACCTCTACAAAAATAAGCAAATAAATGAGTACTAAAAATTAAAGTTTTAGATTCTGAAAAATAGCACACTTTTAGAATTTTTGCTTTGTAATAATACTAGATGATTTTATCCAAAGTTATGTTTTCTGCTTTTAGCAAACTAGATAACACTCTCTATGAACATGAAAGAAAACCAGAGATTCCACCTTGCCTGACAATTTTTTTGATTAGTATAATTAAAGATTTAGAATATCCCTAAGGCAAAGTATCATTTTAAAATTGTTTAATGCTTTAATTATTAACATATAAAGCCTCCTGAAAATAGGTTATTCATAAATACATTTATTGATTCAGTCAAAAAGTATTAATTACTGATAATGTTTTCATACACTATCCTCTTTGCCTTTTAAGCTAGTCTCCTGCCCTTGGGAACCCTTCAATATAATACAAGGACTTTTATGTAAAAACAGGGTGAAACTATATTCAAATGGGCTTTGTGAATGATTATAAGAGCAATATGGATAGAGGAATCAGGCAAAGCTCATTCCGTTGACTTGAAGAATAAGAACAAAACTCTTGAAAATTAGATTATAAATGTGATGAGCAAATACCGTAAATAATTATTGTTGAACCTCTAGTAACAGAAGAGGTTTCAACACTTCATAGTGGCTTAAAAACTATATGAATGAATTTGTTGGGCACAGTGGTGCTCGCCTATAATCCCAGCAATTCAGGAGGCTGAGGCAAGAGGATTGTGAGTTCAGAGGTAGTCTCAGGAATTTAGTGAGGCCATGAGCAATTTAGTGAGACCCTGTTTCTAATTAAAATATTAAATTAAATTAAAAGGCTGGAGATGTGGCTCAGTGTTTAAGTGCTCCTGTGTCCAATCCCTAGTACAAAAAGAACAACAATGACAAAACTATATGAATGAAAGAGGAAGGAAGGAAGGAAGGATTAGACAAGGAATGAATGAATGAAGGATTAGATAAGGAATAGCAGCAAGCAGGAGCAGAAGGTAATTCACACAGAAAAAATAGCATATTTATATATAATGAGCTTCAATGTAATGCAAAAATTCACTCAGTATATCATGGCTTATATTTATAGTCCTTTTTATTAGAGCATTATAATTATGTATATTATTGGGGCTCATTTTAATAGAATCATACATGTAAGCAATTTGATTTCAAGCCCCATTGACCCCACTTTCTCTGTTTTCCTCCCCGCCCCCATTCTCCTTCCTCTACTAAACTTTCTTTCTTCTACATATACATAAAGATGAAGTTCTCTTTGGTAACTTTATGTATGAATATAGCATTATGTTGTTAAATTCATTTCGTGTATCTTCCCCTTTTTCCTTCCTCCCTCACTCTGGTACTCCTTCTACTCCACTGATCTTCCTTGTGTCTTTATGATATCTGAGCCCCCGTCTCAATTGTCTGTTTTCCTTTATTTTGCTCTGACTTCCACATATGAGAAAAAATATTCTTCCTTTGATTTTATTGATCTGACTTATTTTACTTAGTATGATTTTTCTCCATTTTCATCCATTTACTGACAAATGGCATTGTTTCACTCTTTTTATGACTGAGTAAAATTCCACTGTGTACATATACAACTCATTTTCTTCATTCATTCATCTATTCACAGGCATCTGGGTTGATGCCATAATTTGGATATTGTGAATTGTGCTGCTATAAACATTGAGGTGACTGTATCTTTGTAATATGCTTTTTTAAAGAAATTTTGGCTAAATACATAAAAAGGAAATGGCTGGGTTATGTGGTTATTCTATTTCTAGGTTTTTGGGGAATCTCCATACTATTTTCCAAAGTGGTTTTACTAATTTTCAGTTCCACCAACAATCTAAGATTGTACCTTTCCCCCAAATCTGTTTTTGATAATTGTCATTCTAAGTAGAGTAAGATGAAATCTTAGTATAGCTTTTGATTTACATTTTCCTAATTCCTAGAGATGCTGAATAATTTGATAATTTTCATGTCTTCTTTTGAAATGTTGGATTAGTAATTTTGTCAATTTATTGATTGGGATTTTTTGGCATTGTTTTTGAGTTCCTCATATATTCTGTATAGTAATCCCCTTTCAGAGTAGTAGTTGGCAAAGATTTTTTCCATTCCATACTATCTCTCTTCATTTTCTTAATCATTTCCTTTGCTGTCCAAAAGTTTTTCATTTGATGGCATCCTACTTATTTATACTTGATATTATTATTAAGCTTCAGGAGTCTTTTTGAGGAAGTTATACAATGGAGTGTTGATCTTTTTTTTTTCCTCTAGAAGTTGCAAGTTTTCCAGTATAATTCCTAGGTCTTTGATTCATTTTGATTTGAATTTTGTGTGAGGTGAAAGATAAGGATCTAGTTTTATTGTTCTACATACAGTTATCCAGTTTCCCTAGCACCAAGAGTATCTTTTCTCCAACATATATTTTTGGTACCTTTATCCAGTATCAGATGGCTATCCATATGTAAGTTTGTCTCTTGTCGGGGTTTCCAGGACCCCCAGCCTTGGGCACGGTCAAGATGGCGCCTGACGCTGAGCCAAAAGCGGCCAGCTATACAGTAAACAACCAGCGAATTCCAATGATTGGCTAGTTAACGATGTGATTAGAGCATGCCCCCCCTCGTGTACCTATTCTATGCCTGCAGCTGTTCGCCGTTTACCTCGTGTACTCTCCCCTGATTGGTTGAAGTGTATATAAGCTTGGTGGGTGGGGGAGTAAGGGGCAGAAGCTGAAGCTGGGGGCTGCGGAAGAAGGAGGCTGCAGAAGAAGCTGGGAGTGTGCAGAAGCTGAGAGAAGAAGCTGAGAGAAGAAGCTGAGAGAAGAAGCTGAGAGAAGAGAAGCTGGGAGTGCGCGGAAGCTGGGAGTAAGAGAAGTGTAGGAGAGGGACTGTGCATAATAAACTTCCAAAGCTTCAGACGTTTGTCGTGTCTCTCTCTGCGGCCAGAGGGAGCGCGATAACTGGTGCCGAAACCCGGGAAGATGAAAACCTTATAAAGAAAACAAGGTAAGATATCTAAAAAAAATTTTTTTATACAAGTTAAACCGGTTATAAAAAAGTTAAAAGGTATCGGGATACGCCATCAGCGGTCCTGACGCGTGGAACGTGGTCCAATTAAAGTGAAAGTAGAAACACGTTTGAAGCGGTCCAATTAGGGTGTAGGTAGTACGTGAAAAGCCGCTATAAAAATTCTAATGCACACTTGATAGTTTTCCTTTCAGTAATCTCGTTGCTCCTGGCAGCTAGGCCACTGTTTATTATTGTAACTGCCATGACTAAAGCCATTCAAATTAGTAACAATGGGGTCTGAATGCAGCAACCCCTCAGGGAGCTATTAAAAAACCATGGAATGCCATTAAAGGAAAAAACAGCTAAAGTAAGAAAAGCTGCTCAGTGTGCCACAAGGGGGATCTTCATGAACATGATCTAATAGTAACAGAAAAGAACGCTTAAAGAGAATAAAGTGAGGAAAAATTGAGTGGTGGTGACCTAGAAAATAATTGCTCAAAAAAATTTAAGAACAAGGGAAAAAAGGGAACTAAGTCTAACACAAAGAACCCCCAAAAGGAATAACCAAGTGGTAGTGAAAACTTAAGAACAAGGGGAAAAGGTAGGAGAAACCTAAGCCTAATAAAAGAGCTTCAAAATTTGTAGAACCTGCCCGTATTTGAGGAGCAAATGGAGATACCATCAACCATTGAAAAAACTTTAAAGAGGCAGTTAAGACTATTTGGAAACAGGTATGCAGAGCAGTGTTATCTGGAGGACAATGTCTAATTGGAGAGCTCAGTGGCAAGAAATAGCTGTTGAAACTGCTTGCAGAAACATAGTGGCAAGGTTTCCCGATAGAAATGTTAATAGGAGAAGGCCAATACGCTTCAATAGATGCACAAAATCAGCAGCAAGGAGATAATGCCCTAACAAAAGATAAGAGATAACTATAGTAAAATCTGTTACACCTTATGCCCCAGGACTTTGCCCAAGGCGCAGAAGGGAAACACGTTGGGCTAATGAATGCAAATTGGTTACTGTTGAGGGAAAGCAGCATGCAAGTGATGCTGCTCCTCCTCGCAATGGCGAGCCTGAGCCTTCCTCCAATAACAAAAACTCAGATGGAAAGGCAAACCCGGAACCTATGGGCCATTGTTAGCCTGGCCATATTTTTCATTTCTAACTAACACATTTTTTATCCTTTCTTTTCTTGTTTTTCACCAATTCCTCTACAAGTCTGTCAATTCTACTGATGATTTTTCAGGTCGTGCTGTTTTTGGTAACAAGGATATCTCTAGCCTTTCTTTGCTTTAACAGGAGGAATTTCTGCACTTTGCCATTGGAATCATACTACAAATCAGACCCAGAGTAGAGCAACTCGTTCTGCTGACCCTAGCTGTAATATTGCTTTTCCTCCCACGTCAGCTTGTGTATTTCCTCCCTTTTATGTTTCTACCAACTAACATTTCTAATAACACCTCTTAACTGTTCACTAACCGTGTGCTATCTCTCACAATGCTGGAATGGTTCTTTTGCCACCCGTGCAATTTGCACATTTTTATCTTCCTACCAGTCCTAGTTTCTGTTGCAGATGTAGAATTGCCAGTGCTATTGTCGAGAAGCAGGAGAGGCTTTGACATTGCAACAGCCGTGATCATTGTCATCACAGTCCTTGCAGTAGCAGCATTGACACAACCATAACAACGATCATTTGGCCGAGAATGCAGCTGCAGCCTTGCAGACCATAGAGACTCTATCAGAGAGTGGACTCATTATAAGAACAAGTGGATACCTTGCAAGAACTTTTGGGACTGGGATGCGTTTATTCCCTGAGAGCTGTTTTGTGTTGCCCGTATTGTAACACTACTGGGATGTATATTGTTTCTGTATTTAATATGACTATATGGTTTTTCTTCTGTTTATAGATTTGTCAAACAGCAGGCAGGCTTAGGAGCTATGGTGGTACTCCTCTGCCTTGGCCTCCTTCTCTTCATTCGTTTTGGCATGCATCTACGAGCTAGCCAATAGAGAGATCAAATTATCTTTCATCAGGCCATGACCGCCCTAAAGGCCGACAGCCCCCCATTAGTATGGCTCTTGATGCTGGACCGGTAGTCAAAGACGGGTAATGAAGGAGGTGGCTATGTACCAACCTAAGACAGGAGCTGCAGCATGCTCTGCAGGCTCTGATGATGGGTAAGGACATATGCTGACCACTCAACCTAAGACAGACACGGTCCCGAGCCTTAGTTTAATAATAAAGAAGGGGGATCTGTCGGGGTTTCCAGGACCCCCAGCCTTGGGCACGGTCAAGATGGCGCCTGACGCTGAGCCAAAAGAGGCCAGCTATACAGTAAACAACCAGCGAATTCCAATGATTGGCTAGTTAACGATGTGATTAGAGCATGCCCCTCCTCGTGTACCTATTCTATGCCTGCAGCTGTCCGCCATTTACCTCGTGTACTCTCCCCTGATTGGTTGAAGTGTATATAAGCTTGGTGGGTGGGGGAGTAAGGGGCAGAAGCTGAAGCTGGGGGCTGCGGAAGAAGGAGGCTGCGGAAGAAGCTGGGAGTGCGCAGAAGCTGAGAGAAGAAGCTGAGAGAAGAAGCTGAGAGAAGAAGCTGAGAGAAGAGAAGCTGGGAGTGCGCGGAAGCTGGGAGTAAGAGAAGTGTAGGAGAGGGACTGTGCATAATAAACTTCCAAAGCTTCAGACGTTTGTCGTGTCTCTCTCTGCGGCCAGAGGGAGCGCGATAGTCTCTGACTCATTTTTTCTATTCTGTTTGTCTTCATGTCTATTTAGATGCCAATACCATGCTGTTTTAGCTACTGTAGTTCTATAGTATAATTTGAAATTGAATACTCTGGTAACTCCTTCATCACTGTTCTTGTTCAGAATTGCTTTTGCTATTCTGGGTCTCTTATTCTTCCAAATAAATTTTAGGACTATCTCATATAGTCTTCTAGTTCTACGAAGAATGGCATTGCTATTTGGATGGGGATTGCATTGAATGTGTATATTGCTTTGGGTTATATGGTCATTTCGACAATATTAATTCTGCATATCCAAGAACATGAGAGGGCTTTTCATCTTTTGAAGTTCTCTTTAATTTCTTTCTTCGGTGTTCTTTAGTTTACATAGTAGAGATGGTTTACTTCCTTGGATAGTTTAATTCTTCAGGTTATTTTTTTTTTTCTTTTTCTCTTTTTCTAAGGTTATTGTAAGGGAATGGTTTCCCTGATTTCTTTCAGGAAAAAGAAGCCAAATCACTGTTAAGAGTATTGATTATAAATGTTAAGAGCTGTTAAGAGCTATTGATTATAAATGTTGATAATGTGTTCTGCTACTTTGCTAAGTTTACTTATTAGCTCAAGAAACCTTCTGGTGAAATTGTTTGAATCAGCTAGATACAGGATTATGTCATCAGCACACAGTGAGAATTTTACTTCTTCTTCATATATTTGTAACATTTTAATGCCTTCTCTTGCCTGATTGCTTGGCTAGAATTTTGAGAATTATATTGAATAGAAGTGTGAGAGTAGACATCCTTGCCTTGATCCTGATTTTAAAGAAAAAGCTTTTCTTTTTCTCCCTCAGTATGCTATTGAATAGAATATGAACTTGTCATATATAGCTTTCATGATGTAGACGTAAGTTCTTTCTATCTCAAGGTTCTCCAGTGTTTTTAACATAAATGCTTACAATATTTTATCAAAGGCCTTTTCTTTATCCTTTTAGATATTCATATGATACTTGTTATTAGTTCTATTTAAGTAGCGAATTACATTTATTGATTGGTGTATTTTGAAACTTTCTTGCATCTTTGGGGTGAAGCCCATTTGAACATGGTGTATTATCTTCTTCAGATGTTTTTGAATGTGGTTTTCAAATGTTTATTAAAAATGTTTGTATCTGTGTTCATCAGTAATATTGATTTGTAGTTTTATTTTGTGGATAGGACTTTGGTTATAGGGACTTAGGACTATAGCGGCTTCATAGAATGTTTGGGGATGTTCCTTGTTTTTCAATATCATGGAATAATTTGAAAAAGACTGAGATTAGTTCTTTAAAGATCTGATCAAATTCTGCAGAGAGTCCTTCTGGTCCAGTCTTTTCTTTGATGGTAGGCTTAATTGTGGTTTCAATTTTGTTACTCGACTTTGATTTGTTTAGATTTTCCATGTCTTCCTAATTCAGCAAGGTGTGTATTTCTAGACATCCATCAGTGTCTTTTAGATTTTGCAGTTTATTAGAATATGAATTTAGAAAATAGTTTCTAATAATCCTCTGAATTTCAGAAGTATCTCTGGTGATACATCCTTTTTAATCTCTATTTTTGTTGTCGTTGCTGTTCTGGGGATTGAACTCAGGGACACTCGACCATTGGGTCTCACTGAGTTGCGTAGGGCCTCACTGTGGCTGAGGCTGGCTTTGAACTTGTGGTCCCTCTGCCTCACCCTCCCAAGCCACTGGGATCACAGCCTTCATCTCTAATTTTATAGATTTGTCTTCTTTCCTCTTTATTTTGGTTAGTTGGCTAAGGGTTTATTGTGTTAGTTTGACTAAGAGTATATTAATCTTATTTATCTTTGTGAAGAATCAACTCTGTGCATTGATCCTATTTATTATTTTTATTTTCAATTTCATTAATTATAGGTCTGATTATTATTATTTATTGTCTTTTACTAACTTTGGAATTATTTGTTCTTTTTATTCAAAGAGTTTAAGGTGGAGCATAACCTTATTTATTTTGGGATAGCTCTAGTTTTATTAAATGTAGGCATTCAAAGCAATAACTTTTCCTCAGTACAGTTTTTATACAGTTGTCCAAAATTTTTGATATCCTGTATCTTTTTTTATCTGTTTCTAAGAGTGTCTTGATTTCTCCTTTAATTTTTTATTTAATCAATTTAAAAGAGTATTGCTTAATCTCCATGTGTTTGTATGGTTCCTATTATTTTCCTTATTATTGATTTCTAATGTCACTTCATCATAATTCTTTAAAATGCATGGACTTTCATTGATCTTTTTGTGTTTGATAAGACTTATGTTGTGACCTAGAATATGGGTTATTTTGGAAAAGGTTCCATAAGGTATTGAAAAGAAGGTGTATTCAGCATAACTGGATGAAATGTTTTACAGATGCTTATTAGGTCCATTTTATTTATACTGTCATTTAGGTTGGAGATGTCTTTTTTGATTGTATACTTTAATTACTTATATATTGGTGATAAGGGTGAGTTGAAAGTATTCAGTATTATTATATTGGGATATATCTGTGTTTTAATGTCAAGGGGTATTTTTAAGTGTTACTAGGTGTGCTGATGTTTGGTGCATATTTATTTAACATCCTTATATCTATTTTGTTCAACTGTTCCTTTTACCAGGATATAATGGCATGCTTTGTCTCTGGTTAACTTTTGCTTGACATCAGCTTTATCAGCGATTATGGCTTGTTTTTAAATTTCAATTGCAGGTAATTTTTTCCCATACTTTCATCTATAGACTTTTAGTGTATTTGCATGAGATGAGTCTCTTGCAAAAACCATACAGTTAGATATTGTTTGTTTTTGCTTTTTTGTTTGTTTATTTTTTGTTCTCAGTTGTATTTTTTAAGCTGAAAAGTGCAAGTTGAATATATTTATTGCCATAACTAACATGTTTGATCATACTGCTGTAGTTTTGATTCTAATTCTTTACTTTTTTTTAAGTTAAATTATTTTCTTTTTTTCTAATTAGTTATACATGAGAGTAGAATGCATTTTAACACATCATACATAAATGAGTATAATTTCTCATATTTCTGGTCCCATATGATGTTGAATCACACTGGTCATGTAGTCATATATGTACATAGGGTAATAATGTTAAATTCATTATATTATTATTCCTACCTCCATACCCCACATTTCCCTTTACTCCCCTCTACCTAATCCAAAGACACTCTATTCTTCCCAATGCCACTCTGCCCTTATTGTGAATTAGCATTCCCATATCAGATAACACATTCGGCCTTTGGTTCTTTGGGATTGGTTTATTTATCTTAGCGTGATATTTTCTAGCTCCATTCATTTGCGGGCAAATGTCATAATTTCATTTTTATTTAAGGATGAGTAATATTCCATTGTGCATATGTACCACATTTTCTTTATCCAATCTTCTGTTGAAGGGCATCTACTTTGGTTCCATGACTTAGCTATTATAAATTGAACTGCTATAAACATTGATGTGGCTGTGTCACTGCAATATGTTAATTTTAAGTCCTTTGGGTATAAGTCAAGGAGTGGAATAATTGGGTCAAATAGCAGTTCCATTCCAAGTTTTCTGAGGAATCACCATTCTAGAAAGAATCTGCTTTCTAGAGGGGTTGCACCAATTTGCCGTCTTACCAACAAGGGATGTGTGTATATTTTTCCCCACATCCTCATCAATATTTATTTTTTCTTGTATTCTTGATAATTGCCATTATGACTGGAGTGAAATGAAATCTTAGAGTAGTTTCAATTTGCATTTCTCTAATTGCTAGAGATGATGAACATTTTTTCATATATTTGTTGATCAATTTTATTTCTTCTTCTGTGAAATGTTTGTTCAGTTCCTTAGCTCATTTTTTGATTGGGTTATTTGTTTTTTCTTTTTTGTTTTTTGGGCATTTTATGGTGTAAGTTTTTTAGGTTCTTTATATATCATGGAGATTAATGCTCTATCTGAAATGTGTGTGGTAAAAATTTTCTCCCACTCTGTAGGCTCTCTCTTCACTTTATTGACTGTTGCCTTTGCTGAGAAGAATCTTTTTAGTTTGATCCTGTGCCTAATAGAAGAAAAAGTAGGCCAAATATTCACAGTATCAGCCTAGGATCTAACTTCCTTAACAAGAATCCTAAAGCACAAAAGGTAAAATCAGGAATCAGAAGTGGGATGGATTCAAACTACGTCTTGTTTTTTGATCCACTCTGTTAGTCTATGTCTTTTAATTTGGAATTGACACCGTTTATATGCAGTATTATTATGGAAGAATTTGCAGTAGACTGCCTTTTTTTGTTATATTTAATTCTATCTTAATTTTCATATAGCTGATTAATCTTCTATTGATCTTCTAAATAGAAGATTTGAATTTTGGGAGATTTGTGTAATTTATCTTTGAGGATTCTTTGAAGTTTTGACTTGAGGGTCATGTATTCTTTTAGTATTTTGGTTTTATTTTTTTCATGGAAAGTTTCTATTTCCTCATTAAATATGAAAACAAGTTTTGCTGTTTAGCAAACTTGTTTGACAACTGTTTTCTTTTAGAGCTTAAAATATCTCATTATAGGCCCCAATTTATTTTAGTGTCTTCATTGAGAAATCAGATTTGAGATTTATTGGTTTGTCTCCAAATGTGACCTGATGTTTCTCTTTTGCAGCTTTCAATATTATTTCCTTATTTACTATGTTATCTATTTTGGTTATGATGTGTCCTGGAGAACTTCTCTTCTGATTAATTCTATTTGGGGTCCTGTAAACTTCCTATACGTAGATGTCTGTCTCCTTTATGATATGGAAAAGTTTTCTCTGTCTCGCTGAAAAAATTCTTAACATCTTAGCTTTTATTTCCATGTTCTCTTCTATCTCAGTGATTCTTAGGTTTGTCCTCTTGATGTTGTCCCAGAGTTCTTGTATATTCTAATCATGTGATATTATTTTTCCCTTTATTGTATTCAGTGTATTCACAGTCATTTTCCTCTATCCAAGGACTAAAGTTCTGTCTTCAAGGGCTGAAGTTTTTTTCTATGCAAGCTCTAATTTTGGTGATCATTTCAATTGAATTTTTAATTTGATTCATTGTGTTTTTATTTCTAGGAATTCTGATTAATTTCTTTTCAGTATTTTTATTTCTTTACTGAAATAATCTTTCATTTTCTGAATTTGCATTCTTAATTAATTCCTTAGATCATCTTTTAGTTCTTTGAACACTTTAATAATCAGTTTATTATCTTCTTGTTTCTGGAATTTCATCTACTTCTGTATTTGTAGGATGCTTTGTTGAGGAGTGGTGGGGTTTATGGAAAGATATTTTGCCTGTGTCTCCATGTTTTCAGAGATCCTGGACTTGCACATCAGTTGAGGTCTGTTCCCCTTTCTCTTTAATATGCATATCCTTGTGTGTGTCATTTTTGTTGTTGTAGTTGTTTTAATTCTACGATTTCTTTGTTTTTAATATATGAGTATGTATCACAGGAGGGATCTGAAGTTCCCCTCTGGTTTTTCCTTGCTGCCTGGTGTTTGCTTTGGAGTTTTGTCTCCCTAGTTCTATGAATTAACATTATATTTAGACTCAGGTGGCATTAGATCTTATGTAGGGTGAGATTCACTCTTGTTTGGCTAGGTAGAAGGAATTTCTCAGAATCAGAATCTCATCTCTGTGATCTTGAAGTTTCCTAACCACTTTCCAGGCCCTCTTAGAAGGAGGGGTAGCTAGGAAGAACATTAATGTCAGCAAGTGATGTGTAAAATAAATGTCTGGGGTCCACTTTGATGTCCACAGCATTAATTGCCACATACATGGCAGTGGTGGGGTCAGTGATTAACATTAGTACTGGCAATACAAAACTAAGAACTAGATCTGGCATTTGACATTAAGTGTCTACTATGTCATCCAATGTATTAAAAATCACTTCAGTATGAATGGGACATAAATTGCACAAATTTTCTAATTCTGTTATTTCCTGGAATTATAGTTTCTTGAGTAAAGAAAAAATAGGCTTAGAAAATGGGAGAAAATTTCAAATATTTAAGAAAAAAGCTAACAGAGGAAAGGCAAGAGTTAGGTAGCAGATGTCAGCTGTAAAGAAGAAAGAAGTAAAGATTAACTGAAAGTACTAAAATCAAGAAAGGAAGTTGGAATAGGAAAGTTTGGCTATTAGTTGGGAAAGAGAATGAAGAAGGGGAAATAAGAGGTGCTAGAACCAAAGTATGAGCAAACCCACAACTGTAAGATTATATCAACTGGAATCCATGTAAACTTGAACACCACCTAAGACAAATCAAGACTAAATAATTAAGTGCAGAAGGAAACAATTGTGATGGTAAATTTTTAAGAATATACATATATATTTCCAAACTTATCCATGTAATGAGTGCTACACACACACACACACACACACACACACACACATATATAACTACACACGCATACACAAAATCATGTATAATAAAACAAAGCAAAAATTAATACAATACAATCGAATGATATTTGGAAATTTTTAAATTGTTAAAATGTTTTAAAAAAGAATTTAAAGAATCATCAGTCAGATGTAGTGGTGCACACCTATAATCCCAGCAGCTTAGGAGACTGAGGCAGGAAGATTAAGAATTCAAAACCAGCCTCAGCAAAAGTGAGGTGCTAAGCAACTCAGTGAGACCCTGTCTCTAAGTAACATACAAAATAGGGCTGGAGATGTGGCTCAGTGGTCCAGTGCCCTGAGTTCAAACCCTGGTACCAAAAAAAAAAAAAAAAATTTAGAACAATAAAATAAAAATGTGAGTATGGAAATCAGAAATGAAGGGGAATAAAAAGAAAAAGAAAGAAAAAAATTTAAAAGAGAGAAGAGAAAAAAATCTTGCTGAGAAATAATGAACTTGTTTCTGTTGAGGTGATCATTACTGTTGTCGGATATGGAATTTCAATCTTCCTATTTGTTTTTCTCTCTGTAGCCTTTGGGTCAAGTGTTGCTGCCTGCCTTTGAGGATAGGAGGCACAGCTAGGTGTGATAGATCTGTTTCTAGTCTCCCTCTGTATGGTGGGGTATCACAATTAGAGTGCTGACACATTGTGATGTGGAAGTTGTAGCGTTCTACATTGGAGATACTCCTAACAGGGTTGTCTCAACTGAACTTTGCAACTCTGTGTAAGAATTTGAGAATTGTTGAACACCCCTTATTACTGGGGAGATGCCAATCCACAGCAGGATGTCTGAATTTCTAAGGTTTCTGGTAAAATGCACTTTAGGGTATAGAGACAAAACCTCTGCAGGTTTTGGCTTCACCACTATGCATGTGAAACACAGGTGTCTGCTCTTCAGTGCAGATGCTCCTCTCTTTCTACTATGGTGCCAGCAATAAATGGAGCTTTCCCGTTGGGATCCAGACTCTGACTGGCCCAGATAAAATTTTCTTTGTGCCTCTTTTGGTTTCTCTGGTTCAGATATCTCCTGAGAATCTTTTTTAAGTCAGTTGCAGGTGTTCCCAGTTTTCTGTCAATGCCTACAGTTGTCCTGGGTGTGTGAGAGGCGTCAGAAGTGGTTTTTCCCGTTTGGTGTTCACAGGACTGTGGCAGTGACTGGTGGTGGTAGTGATGGTAGTGACTTTTTCTGTCAAGCATGTGAATGGACTGAGGCAGCAGTGCCAGGGCCCTGCCAACCGTGGATTTCCCATGCGGGTTGTGTGCAGAGCAAGTTTGGTTACTGTGGTGGATGCTTTCCTTCACAGGTGTGCCCGCACAGCCTGGCTACAGCTGAGGTGGCTTTTTCAGCTTAGCATTTAGAGCACTGCTTCCTCTTCCCCTGCCAGAGCATTTCCGATCTGGGAGAACTAATTTTGAATTTGCTTATATTAAGCTGCTTCCCCTACCAACCCTGTCCATAAAATCATCCTTCCTCTCTAAAACACAGGCTTCCCCAAGTCATTTTTTCTTTCTTTACTTTTCTTTATTTTCTTTTCCCCCCCTTATTTCTTTATTGACTGGACACTTTATTCTTTGTCCATGCGGCACCTCCCCTTCACCGGCATCCAAATTGGTCCTTCTCTTATTATTTCTTTCAATCAAGTTTCTGACTTTTCATGTTTGTATGATTTTATTTTTTAACAGTCCAGGGTTAAATTTCAGTGAGTCTGCCTTCAGTTACTCACCTCTGTAAGAGGCAGTCTTCCTGCTTTGTTAGTCAAATGCTGAGGAGCTGTTGTGAGATGTTCTTTCCTTTAATTCACCACTTTCTCTCCTCTAAATTACTTTTCAAGAAGCAGAAGATATGATTAGAAAAATGAATTAACATGACATTGATACTGTAAATCAAATATCATATGATTTACAAAAGTTTGAATGTTGAACAAAGGAAAAAATATTTTCATTTAAGGACAAAATTTCATATCACCATGGAGTAAAAGTAGAATTGCAAAAAGAAAAAGTCAGGGAAGTGAGCCTGTTTGTGTATACCTTAGGAGAGATAAAATTGGAACCAGTATTCAAAAGAAGGAATGGAAGAGAATATGATAAATAGGAGCTAAATCAAAGGCAGTTTGATTGTAGAATTAATATTATACAGTTACTCTTTCCATATTGCAACTGAATGAGGTATAAATAGGGAAACTTCTTGGTGAACTATATTTCCATGAATCACATATAATAATACTTGAGTCCATTGTGTACCTAGGAAGCATCAATTGCCATACAGCTATAGCTCACTGCTAAATAGTTTTCTGAAAATTGACCCTACCTGAGAAACCTAGTAGAATGAGGAGGATTTCAGTCATGGTTTTTATATATACAAGCTTTTGGAAGTGAAAACAATAACACCATTTGTGACTTTATTGTGAAAGTTCCTAAGACCACTAGCTTGAGTTCATTAGCTCTCTCTACTGTTTCTAAAATGTGATACTGAAAGGACCTGAATGTCCCATGTCAGAACAGAATCTGATGGAATAGGAGAAAAGGAGGAACGTGGAATACTAACACTGCCCCAAATTCCAATGATGAACTGTCACTACCTATGGGACATTTATTCTGTTTCCCCAAAAGAGTGGTGAGAAGATTGGAAAAAAACAAACAAACAGACAAATACAGAGAAAGCAGGATTTGGTGGGTCAACCAAACTCCTGATGGGAGAGAGACTGGCCACAAGCAGGCTTCCCACATTTATTATATAGATTTCAGTATCAAAGGGATTTATGATAAGAAGGTTATATTCAAAAAGAACCGAAAACAAAAGTTTAAACAGCCCAATTACAGTCATCAGCTTGTGCCCACAATTCTCCACTCCTGGGTGACAGGCATTTGAACTTTAGGTCATGAACTGATAAAATTTGTGAGCTCCACAGAAACCTCTTGAACAGGGTGTCACCAGCAAATAAGCAATCTCGATGGGCACCTTTCCACTGAGAGTTCTCATAAGGGAATCACCTCTGCCTTGGGCCGGTTCAAAGAAACCTGTAATTCAATCACTGTTCCTGACAATGGACACTTCTACTTGTCTAAATAATGAATTCACTTATTATTTCATTCATCCAAATATTTTTGAAAATTTACTATGAGTCAGGCAGCCATTCATGTTATGGGCAAGCAACAATAGAGGATGTCACAAAAAATATTGCTACAATGAATACTAGTAGGTGAGAGGCAATGGACACTATTAATTGTATAATGTCTATAGTGTTTCATAAGGTGATGAAAGTAGTAATTTTGAAAAATAACAGAACATAAGAAATATGTTCTGGTTAGGAGATATTTATTTTTAATAGTATAACATATTATGCTTCATTGAGAAGGTGATGATTGAATAAAGGCCTAAATGAAATGAGAAGAAAAACTTATAGGTGAACTGAGAGAATTTAGTTAGAATAGCAAGTGTGAATAATTTGTTAGAAGCCTCTTTTGTGCACATGGAATAGCAAGTAGATCAGGGTACCTATATCAAAGTCAAGGTGCAGTGTAGGAGATGAAGTCAAAAACAGGGATTCTAGGTTCTAGAAAATTGCCAGACATTGTGAAACTTGACATTTACTCAGAATGAGACAAAGTGACATTGGAAAGTGTGATCAGAAGAACGATGTGCTACAGTACACAGTGTAACATAATGGTTTTGATAGCTTTTAAAAAACTACAGGAGAGAAGGAAGGACAGAAGTAGATATATCAGCTAGAAGAATATTATGGGAGTCACAGAAAAAGATTTAGTATTTGGGACATAAATGGGAAACATAAAAAGAGACATTTTGCTTCTGTTTTTATGTCACTACAGCAGTTTTAGTTGACTGGTTAATTGTGAAATCCTAGAGGAAGGAAAAGTCTTTGCCAAGACACAACAAAGAAAAAGCACTTCTACCAATGGTCTGGTCATATAAACCATAAACTTCTGCCATTCTTTTAACATCAGTTCATCTTTTTTTATGACATCTACATTTTATTCTTTTCTATATGATGGAACAACATTGGAGGAACTATGAAATATGGAAAGGTTAAAAAAATGAATTAAGTGTTTTCATAATCATTCTAATTTTGTTGTTATTTAAAAGTATATAATAGATACACTTTATGTGTTTCTGTAAATGAATAACAAAAGTATATTACTATGAAATATTTTAAATATTTAAAAGTTGCTATTAAAATAAGATAGAAAATCCCTGTCTAAGGAAAACAGATGTGAGAGTCCCCAAACTGCCCATTCTATTTGAATTTTTTTCCCATAATATTAAAGCATCTGTTCCAATAACTCTAGTGAAGTCAGTTTTATTGGTACATTGTTTACAATACAACTCTAGCCACAAAATCTTTATTGTAAAAGAGTCATTTAAACATATTATGTTGCATTGGAAATAAAAGGGGAAATTCTCAACCTTAGGGCATTCTAAATTTTAAAAAAGAATTTCTTAAAATACACCAACAAGAGAAAAGACAAAAAAAGAAAGAAAATAAAAATAGATTTAAATATTTTCCTTTTTGAATTTCTCTTGGGTACAACCATAGTTGAGGAATAAAGGGCTTTAATGGGTATATCCACATTAAAATGGGTCATTGTTGCTATAAGCAATGTTTTCTGAGTGTTTTACTTTATGATATATACAAATCTTCTCCCATTTCAAAATAGTTCATGATAATCAAACTATTTTTAAGTGTCATGGTAACCAAAAGCAAATATCTATAGTAGACAAACCAAACATAATAAACAAAGAATCAAACCACACTAGCAGAGTAAATCACTAAAGCACAAAATAAGACTGGAACAGAGCAAGAAAAAAAAAAAGAATAACAATAAAATAAGGCATAAAGTAACAAATGACTAAAGTAAGACTTTTTTTTTTTTTTATTTACTTATTTTTTTTACGTTTACATAGGGTAATGATGTTTATTATATTTTTCCCCTCCCCCCCACCCCTCCCACCCCTCCCACCCCTCCCACCCCTCTTTTCCCTCTACACAGTCCTTCTTTCCTTCATTCTTACTGCTCTCCTTAGCCTAACTCTAAACCTAACCCTAAACCTAATGCTAGCCCCTCCCACCCCCCATTATATGTCCTCATCCGCTTATCAGCGAGATCATTTGTCCTTTAGTTTTTTGAGATTGGCTTATCTCACTTAGCATGATATTCTCCAATTTCGACCATTTGCCTACAAATGCCATAATTTTATCATTCTTCATTGCGGAGTAATATTCCATTGTATAAATATGCCACAGTTTCTTTATCCATTCATCAACTGAAGGGCATCTAGGTTGGTTCCACAATCTGGCTATGGTGAATTGAGCAGCAATGAACATTGATGTGGCTGTATCTCTGTAGTATGCTGATTTTAAGTCCTTTGGGTATAGGCCAAGGAGTGGGATAGCTGGGTCAAATGGTGTTTCCATTCCAAGCTTTCTGAGGAATCTCCACACTGCTTTCCAGAGTGGTTGCACTAATTTGCAACCCCACCAGCAATGTATGAGTGTTCCTTTTTCACCACATCCTCGCCAACACCTATTGTTGCTTGTATTCTTGATAATCGCCATTCTAATTGGGGTGAGATGAAATCTTAGGGTGGTTTTGATTTGCATTTCCCTTATTACTAGGGATGTTGAACATTTTTTCATATATCTGGTGATTACTTGTACATCTTCTTCTGTGAAGTGTCTGTTCATTTCCTTAGCCCATTTGTTGATTGGATTATTTGTATTCTTCGTGTAGAGTTTTTTGAGTTCTTTATAGATTCTGGAAATTAGCGCTCTATCTGAAGTATGAGTGGCAAAGATATTCTCCCACTCTGTAGGCTCTCTCTTCACATTGCTGATAGTTTCCTTTGCTGAGAGAAAGCTTTTTAGTTTGAATCTATCCCAGTTGTTGATTCTTGCTTTTATTTCTTGTGGTATGGGAGCCCTGTTAAGGAAATCTGATCCTGAGCCAACAAGTTTTAGATTTGGACCTACTTTTTCTTCTATAAGATGCAGGGTCTCTGGTCTGATTCCGAGGTCCTTGATCCATTTTGAGTTGAGTTTTGTGTAGGGTGAGAGATAGGGGTTTAGTTTCATTCTATTGCATATAGTTTTCCAGTTTTCCCAGCACCATTTGTTGAAGAGGCTATCTTTTCTCCATTGCATATTGTTGGAACCTTTGTCTAGTATGAGAAAATTGTATTTATTTGGGTTTGTGTCCATGTCCTCTATTCTGTACCATTGATCTACCTGTCTATTTTGGTACCAATACCATGCCGTTTTTGTTACTATTGCTTTGTAGTAGAGTTGAAGATCTGGTATTGCAATACCCCCTGCTTCGCTCTTGCTACTGAGGATTGCTTTAGCTATTCTAGGTTTTTTATTCTTCCAGATGAATTTCATAATTGCTTGCTCTATTTCTGCGAGGTACATCATTGGGATTTTAATTGGAATTGCATTGAATCTGTATAGAACTTTAGGTAGTATAGCCATTTTGACGATATTAATTCTGCCTATCCAGGAACATGGGAGATCTTTCCATCTTCTAAGGTTTTCTTGAATTTCTTTCTTTAGTGTTCTGTAGTTCTCATTGTAGAGGTCTTTCACCTCTTTTGTGAGATTGATTCCCAAGTATTTTATTTTTTTCGATGCTATTGTGAATGGAGTAGTTTTCCTAATTTCTCTTTCTGAAGATTCATCACTTATGTATAAAAATGCATTGGATTTATGAGCATTGATCTTGTAACCTGCTACTTTACTGAATTCACTTATGAGTTCTAAAAGTTTTCTGGTGGAATTTCCAGGTTCCTCTAAATATATAATCATGTCATCAGCGAACAGGGATAGTTTGAGTTCTTCTTTTCCTATTCGTATCCCTTTAATTTCTTTGGTTTGTCTGATTGCTCTGGCTAGAGTCTCAAGGACGATGTTGAATAGAAGCGGTGAAAGAGGGCATCCCTGCCTTGTTCCAGTTTTTAGGGGGAACGCTTTCAGTTTTTCACCATTTAGAATGATATTAGCCATGGGCTTAGCATAGATGGCCTTTATAATGTTTAGGAATGTTCCCATTACCCCAATTTTTTCTAGTGTTTTGAGCATGAAGGGATGCTGTATTTTATCAAATGCTTTTTCTGCATCTATTGAAATAATCATGTGATTCTTAACTTTAAGTCTGTTGATATGGTGAATGACATTTATTGATTTCCGAATGTTGAACCAACCTTGCATCCCTGGGATAAAACCCACTTGATCGTGGTGCACTATCTTTTTAATATATATTTGTATGCGATTTGCTAAAATTTTGTTGAGAATTTTTGCATCGATGTTCATTAAGGATATTGGTCTGAAATTTTCTTTCCTTGATGTGTCTCTGTCTGGTTTAGGTATCAGGGTGATATTGGCTTCATAGAACGAGTTTGGTAGGGTTCCCTCCTCTTCTATTTCATGGAATAGTTTGAGGAGTATTGGAATGAGCTCTTCTTTAAAGGTTTTATAGAACTCGGCTGAGAACCCATCTGGTCCTGGACTTTTCTTTGTTGGTAGGCTTTTGATGACCTCTTCTATTTCATTGCTTGAAATTGGTTTATTTAAATTGTGTATGTCCTCCTCGTTCAGTTTAGGTAGTTCATATGTCTCTAGAAATTTGTTGATGTCTTCAAGGTTTTCTGTTTTGTTGGAGTATAGATTTTCGAAATAGCTTCTAATTATGTTTTGTATTTCACTCGTGTCTGTTGTGATGTTTCCTTGTTCATTCCGAATTTTAGTAATTTGAGTTTTCTCCCTCTTTCTCTTTGTTAGTGTGGCTAAGGGTTTATCAATTTTATTTATTTTTTCAAAGAACCAACTATTTATTTTATTAATTTTTCCGATTGTTTCTTTTGTTTCGATTTCGTTGATTTCGGCTCTGATTTTAACTATTTCCTGTCTTCTACTACTTTTGGTATTGGTCTGCTCTTCTTTTTCTAGTGCTTTGAGCTGTAGTGTTAACTCGTTTATTTGTTGATTTCTACTTCTTTTTTTGAATGCACCCCATGAAATAAATCTTCCTCTAAGTACTGCTTTCATAGTGTCCCAGAGATTTTGATATGATGTGTCTTTGTTCTCGTTTACTTCTAAGAATTTTTTTATTTCCCTCCTGATGTCTTCTGTTATCCATTCATCATATAATAGTGTATTATTTAGTCTCCAGGTGTTGGAGAAGTTTCTGTTTTTTATTCTGTCATTTATTTCTAATTTCAATCCATTATGATCTGATAGAGTACAAGGTAGTATCTCTATCTTCTTGTATTTACTAACAGTAGCTTTGTGGCATAAAATATGGTCTATTTTAGAGAAGGATCCATGTGCTGCTGAGAAGAAAGTGTATTCATTCTTTGTTGGATGGTATATTCTATATATGTCCGTTAAGTCTAAATTGCTGATTGTGTTCTTGAGATCTATAGTTTCTTTATTCAATTTTTGTTTGGACGATCTATCCAGTGGTGAGAGAGGTGTGTTAAAATCGCCTAGTATTATTGTGTTGTGGTCTATTTGATTTCTGGAATTGAGAAGGATTTGTTTGACGTACGTGGATGAGCCAATGTTCGGGGCATAGATATTTATGATTGTTATGTCTTGCTGATTTATGCTTCCCTTAAGCAGCATGTAATGTCCTTCTTTATGCCTTCTGACTAGTTTTGGTTTGAAGTCCACATTATCTGAGATGAGGATGGATACTCCAGCTTTTTTGCTGTGTCCGTGTGCATGGTATGTTTTTCCCCATCCTTTCACCTTTAGTCTATGGGTGTCTCTTTCTATGAGATGTGTCTCTTGCAGGCAGCATATTGTTGGATTTTTCTTTTTAATCCAATCTGCCAGTCTGTGTCTTTTGATTGATGAATTCAGGCCATTAACATTCAGGGTTATTATTGTGATATGATTTGTATTCCCAGTCAATTGACTCATATTTGTTTTTGACATGATTTGGTTTCTCCTTTATTTGGCTATTCCTTTAGGCTAGCGCCTCCTGTTGCTGATTTGCATCGTTGTTTTTCATCTCTTCCTCATGGAATATTTTGCTGAGAATGTTCTGTAATGCTGGCTTTCTTTTTGTAAATTCCTTTAGCTTTTGTTTATCATGGAAGGATCTTATTTCATCGTCAAATTTGAAGGTAAGTTTTGCTGGGTATAAGATTCTTGGTTGGCATCCATTTTCTTTCAGGGCTTGGTATATGTTGTTCCAGGCCCTTCTAGCTTTTAGGGTCTGGATTGAAAAATCTGCTGATATTCTTATTGGTTTCCCTCTGAATGTAATTTGATTCTTTTCTCTCGCGGCCTTTAAAATTCTGTCTTTATTTTGTATGTTAGGTATTTTCATAATAATGTGCCTTGGTGTGGGTCTGTTGTAATTTTGTATGTTTGGAGTTCTATAAGCCTCTTGTACTTGGTTTTCCATTTCGTTCTTCAGATTTGGGAAATTTTCTGTTATTATTTCATTGAATAGATTGTTCATTCCTTTGGTTTGTTTCTCTAAGCCTTCCTCAATCCCAATAATTCTCAAATTTGGCCTTTTCATGATATCCCATAGTTCTTGGAGATTCTGTTCATGATTTCTTACCATCTTCTCTGTTTGTTCCACTTTGTTTTCAAGGTTAAATATTTTGTCTTCAATGTCTGAGGTTCTGTCTTCCAGGTGTTCTATCCTATTGGTTATGCTTTCTATGGAGTTTTTAACTTGGTTTATTGTTTCCTTCATTTCAAGGATTTCAGTTTGGTTTTTTTTCAGTATCTCTAACTCTTTATTGAAATGATCTCTTGCTTCCCGTATTTGGTCTTTTAACTGTTGATTGGTGCGATCATTTAATGCCTGCATTTGCTCTTTCATCTCCTCCTTCAATGCCTGCATTTGCTCTTTCATCTCCTCATTAGCTTCCCTGATCGTTTTAATTACGTACATTCTGAACTCCCTTTCTGACATTTCTTCTGCTCTGCTGTCATTGGGTTTTATTGATGTAGTATCTAGGTTTGTTTGGGACATTTTCTTCCCTTGTTTTCTCATAATGGTCAGTTGTCAGTGGGACCCTGAGATATTGCAGTTTTCCACTATTGGCTTATAGTGTCCCAGTAGATTTCCAGTGTATCACCTCCCAGCCTTCAGTAGCCTGATGTCTTGGAGGAATCTGATAAAGCAGCTCATTCGAAGAATACTGCCCCTAGCCCCCTACTGGTTCCACGTTTTGGAACTGGCTCTGTGCGGAAATGCTCTCACTGTGGGCCTGCACCGTGCAGCTGGCCGTGTGGGAAGAGCCCACTGCCGGAGTGTGGAAGACTACCTTGGGAAGACTCAAGCTTCCCTGCCCGGCTCTGCTAAGCCACCTCTATCTGGGCCTGCCACCCGGGCTGAGCTTTACCCAGTGGGCAGACTCACCCGTGGCTCCACTTCAGTCCGAGTCTCTCAATGCCTCCCCTTCTTAACTCCTGGGTTCTGGAGCGACCGGGGGTGCAGTCTCCCTCTAGGCCGCCATCTTGGATCGCCCCGTGAAGAGAGCCCGCAGCCGGAGTGGGCAGAGCCGCCTGAAGAGGTCTCCGGCTGCCCTGTCCTTATCCCTGAGGCTGATTGCAGATCGAGGCTCTCCGCTGGTTCTTTGCAGGAGTACACTGCACTGCAGCAGCTCCGGGACTCGGAGCGTGCTCTGTTCAGACAGGCTCTCACTAGCGGGCCAGTTCCGTTCCGAGAACCTGGAGGAGCTGGCTGTGTGGGCGGGGCCCACCGCCAGAGTGCGCAGGACTGCCTGTGGATGACTCTAGCTGCCCTGCCCGGCTCCGATAAGCCACCTCTATCTGGGCCTGCCACCCGGGCCGAGCTTTACCCAGTGGGCAGACTCACCCATGGCTCCACTTCAGTCCGAGTCTCTCAATGCCTCCCCTTCTTAACTCCTGGGTTGTGGAGCGACCGGAGGTGCAGTCTCCCTCTAGGCCGCCATCTTGGATCCTAAAGTAAGACTTTATCAATAATTACCAGCAATGTCAATGGATTAACTTCTCCAACCAAGGAACATAATGTGCTTGAATGGACTTTTTTTTTTTTTTAAATAAAGAACCTACTATATGTTACTTATATGACTCTGGTTTTGTCAGTAAGTACAAACATAGAACGGAAGTGGAGAAATGGAATAGGATATTCCAAGCCAGTGGAATACAAAAAAAAAGTAGTAGAGCGAAAGTTAGCAGAGGAAAAAGAAAGGAAGTACAACCCAGCATCTTCTCAGTACCACACTTCCAAAGCTGGAAGACTTCTCCTCCACGAGGTGAGTAACAAGGGGACTGCACTGAAACATAAAACTGAACTGTAATTTAAAAATATTTATAGACCTAAAGAAAATTGGTAACTTGAGCATAAGAAATAATACCTTAGAGACACAGCAACTCTGACCAGCAGCAGAGGGGGGCAAGGAGTGTGGACAAAGGACACAAGTGGCTGGTGGATAAAGAAATTTTAAAAATAAAGAAAAATTGACTTGGGGAAACCTGTGACTTACAAAGGAATGCTGACTTCAAAGGACACAGAATTGGTAGGGTAAGACTCTCAGGGAAAACAAATCCAAAGCAGTCTGCTGGGGCAAAAGCACTCCATGGGGGCAGTGAGTCCTCTATGAGCATGATGTGAAAACATACCCTCCCTGCAGGCAGCCCTCTGCCTCGAACAAGTTGACTGGTGAGGAAAACATTCCCAGGAACTGAAAGCTAGCCATGCAGTTATCACACCTGTAAACAGAGACTGGGAACTGGAAACTCATAAAGTTACCAGCAACTGACAAAAAAAAAAAAAAAAAAAAAAAAAAAAAGAATTAAAAAAAAAAAAGAAATCCCAGAGAGTGTCTGAACCAGAGAGATGAAAACAAGCACAAAGGACATTTTGCCTGAACCATTGGGCCTCTGGATACCCAGGGAAAAAAATTCCATAATACACCTTGTAAGAGTTATTGCAAAGAGGCTTACTGTGGTCATGTGAGTACATCTACACTCCAGGGCAAATACTGATCAGGTTTCACCTTATGACATCTACTCATATGTCATAAGCAGAGACAAATCCCATGTTAAATAAGATGGTTGCACAAAAAGGACACAGGTAAAAGAAGAAAGGTGAATATAATTCAATATACAAGTTCAAGACTTCTGAAAACGTTAGGAAACTGACATAAAAATCTCCCCCCAAAATTCACAACCATCTAACAATGGATCCCACTGACAGTGAAGTGGATGAAAGCCCAGGGTAAGATTATATAATACTGGCTGTTAAAATATTCAATGAGCTAAAGAAAATCTAAGAAAGTATTTAAGAAAGCAAATGCAGAAGATGAAATACCAGTAACTATAATAATACTACTTCTTCAATAAAGAAATAGAAACTGAAAAAAATATCAGAACTTCTAGAAAGGAAAGATAAAATCAATTAAATTACAAATTCATTTGAAAGCATCACTAACAGATTAGATTGGGGAAAAAATACAGTGTCAGCCCTTGAAGACAGAACTTCAGGTATTGAAGACAGGGTATATGAACTTGAGAACAAACAATGTAATAATGGAAAAAAATATAGAGAGAACATGATCAGAATATATTAAAACTCTTGGAAAACACCAAAATACCAAGCCTGAAAATCATTAGGATAGAAGAGAAGATTTTCAATAAGATAGTCACAGAAAATATTTCCCATATTGGCAATGACATATTCATCCACTTACAGAAGACTGACAGACAAATTCAAATGAGAAGTTCTTCAAGACATATATAAAATTGCCTAACAGAAAAAAATAAGGAAAGAATATCAAAAGTTGCAAAAGAGAAACATGAGGTCACATTAAGAGACAAACCAATAAGACTCAATTCTGATTCCTGAATTCGGACCCTAAAATTGAGGAAGGCCTAGAATGAGATATTTCAAGCTCTAAAAGAAAAAAAAAAATGCCAATCAAGTTTGCTACATCTAGCAAAGCTTAGCTTTGAATTCAAGGGAGAAATAAAAACTTTCCCTGAGAAAGATAAACTAAAAAAGTACAGACTACATGACTACAGGTCAGCAATATAAAGATTACTAAAAGATAAACTACACATAGTGGAACTCAAAAACAAATTCCAAAGCTCCCCAAAAGGGGAAGATTGATAGAAGAGTAATCCACTACATGAGAATCAAGACAGTATTTAATATAGCAAAAAACGAAATTGCAGGAAATCACAAACACATATACATTCTCAACTTCCCACTTAAGTCAAACATTAGAGAAATGTATCAAAAAAGAAGATCCAACTATATGCTGTCTACAAGAAACTCATTTTGTAGGCAAAACTCTGCAGGCTAAAAGGGATAAAAAAAAAAAACACTATAAATATTTTTCCTATGCATATGGAATCTGAAAACAAGCAAAAGCAGCTATTCTCATATATGAAAAAGCAGATTTCAAGCAAAAATTAATCCAAGAGACAAAGGAGATCACTCTATTCTAGTAAAGGGAAAAATACAACAATCAGATAAAATAATAGCAAATAGTCATGCCTTAATTGTGAACACACATAGCTACATTAAAAAATAGACAATAAGAAACTCCATAAAAATAAATCACAGATAGACCCACAACACAATAACACTGAGTGTTTTCAACACATCCTTATCACCAGTAGATAGGTAATCAAAATATAAAATCAACAAAGTTATATCAATACTATAAATCAATGAACCTAAAGACATCTAAGAATATTTCACCCCAAAAAAGCTGAATTCACCTTCTTCTCAACAGTCAATGGAATTTTTTTCCAAAACAGACTATTTTCTAAGTCACAATGTAAATCTCAAAAAATACAAAAAATTGATATAATCCAATATATCCAATCAGATCAGAATAGAATAAAACTAGAAATTGATAGCAAGAAAATAACAAAAAACACATAAACGCATGGAGAAGCACAAATAACCTATTTTAAAATGAGCAATGTATCTAAACACACATTTTCAAAGAAGATGCCAATGGATACCAGGTACATTCCAAATTAGTGCAGCCACTCTGGAAAGCAGTGTGGAAAATCCTTAGAAAACTTGGAATGGAACCACCATTTGACCCGCTATCCCACTCCTTGGCCTATACCCAAAGGACTTAAAATCAGCATACTACAGAGATACAGCCACATCAATGTACATAGCTGCTCAATTCACAATAGCCAGATTGTGGAACCAACCTAGATGTCCTTCAACTGATGAATGGATAAAGAAACTGTGATATATACATATATATATATATATATATATATATATATATATGAATATTACTCAGCCATAAAGAATAATAAAATTATGGCATTTGCAGGCAAATGGATGAAATTAGAGAATATCATGCTAAGTGAGATAAGCCAATCTCAAAAAACCAAAGGAAGAATGATTTTGCTGAGAAGTAGATGATGATACTTAATGGGGGGGTGGAAGGGAGGCAAGAATGGAGGAAGGAGGTACTGTATAGAGGGAAAAAAGGGGTGAGAGGGGTGGAGGGGAAGGAACAATAACAGAATAAATCAAACACCATTACCCTATGTAAATGTATGATTACACAAATGGTATGTCTCTACTTCATGTACAAACAGAGAAACAAGTTGTACCCCATTTATTTACAATAAAAAGAAAAAAGTACTTAACATTAGTGGTCATCAGAGAAATGCAAATCAAAATCACAATAAGATACCATCTCATACCAATTATAATGGGTACTGTCAAAAAAATACTAGAGATAACAAATGCTGGCAAGGATGGAAAAAAAAATAACTTTCCCACCACTGGCAAGAATTTAAATTAATACAGCTGGTATAGAAAAGAGTAATGATATTCCTCGAGAAACTAAAAATAAAATTACCATACTTTATTACAACCTTTCTTCTAGGTACATATGAAAGAAAATTATCATGTCATCTGCATTCTTATGTTTATAGGAGTACTATTTAAAATAGCCAATTAATAGAAACAAAAGAAGTGTCCATTAACTGATGACTGAATAAAGAAAATATGGAATATCATTGTATATATGGCCATATATACATTGCCTCTATGGCTATTAAAAAAAAGGAAATCTTGTAATTTGGTACAATATTAATGGAACTGGAGATCATTATGTTAACTGAAATAAGTCCAGCATGGTACGGCATTATCTTGCTCTTTCGTGGAATATAAAATGTAGATCTTATTGGGAATGAGAATGGAATGGCAATTACCAGAGTTTGGGAAAGAATGAATGGAGTAAGGCTGAGCAATGAGTTCCAAACTGCAGGTGGACAGGGGTAATAAGGGTTTCTGGAGTGCTGTTGCACAGTAGGTAACTATACATAGCAACTGCATACATCTCAAAAAGCTAAAAGAAAGGATTTTAAATGTTTTTTACCATTAAAGTTATGCCCAAGCTCTGCCTTCAGAATAGATGCTCTGCCTCCATGAGGAAGAAACACATATTCTCAAATAATTAAACAGGCACAGTAGATACTCTCCCACTCTATCTACAAGTGACCTCCAGTCAACTACTCTTTTTCTTTTGTAAGTCATAAATGGCTAACTCCCATATCATGCTAAATGTTTATGACTAGGAAAGTCCTCTCCAGTGAGTCTGTCTGTTTCTGCTCTACTATGAGTTATTTGTGTTGTTCAAATCTGTTTATGCCAGTTGTACTTGATATTGTGTTTTTATAATTTAATTTAACATTATGTAAATAAATGAAATGGCATAGAAATAAAGTTTGTTGTTTCTTAAAAAAACAGAGTTATAAGTGTTTTAGGAGATAGATTTGCTTGATACTATTACATGATGTGTACATGTATCAAACCTCACGTAGTAACTAATTAATATATAGCATTGTGCATTTATGTATCAGTTAAAAAACAAATATAGCTTAAATTGTTTGGAATATTAACAAAATATATAATAATAAAATAATATATTGGTAATTATTACTAACTCAGTGTTATATATGACATACATTTTTATGTATTATGTTCATAATAACTGTAGTAGGTAAATATTGACATCTACATTTTCCAGAGAAAACTGATGATCCTTTGCATAATTTACTAGTGAAAATGGTACACTTACTTAGCCTAACTTTCTCCAACATTTATTTCTCGCAGTTCCAGGTAAGAGAGAGAACTTGGAATATGATCAGAGAATGTTTTATAGAATCTATTTGATAATGGATTTTTTCATAACTTTCCATTTATAAACAAAAAGATATTTCACCTGAAACTTTAGAGAGATATAGATGGTATACTACAGTCTTAAAGGAAAATTGGATTTATTAGCATGAATTACTAATCTAAATAAGTTATTTAGGTTACATTTTTCTTAATAGTGTTTAGTATTTTATAAAATGCATGGTCATACTCGTTGATTTTGATTACTATAATTTATGAGGTTATTTCCAAGTAGTCTTAAACATACGATATATGAGAAAAATAAGCTTGTTTCTTTCTCTTTTATTGTCCATTATGTTCCTTTTTTCCCTCTCTCCTCCCCTCTCCTCTCTTCTCTTCACTTCTCCTTTTATCTCTTTTCTTTCTCTCTCTCCCTCTCACTTTCTTTCTAAGGTTATTGAGACAGTAACAGTGATAAAGTAGAAATTATTGGAATCCTCATTGATTTGACAAGATATATATCCAGTCTTATATCTTTAGAGTTAAATTACAGTAAGTTACTAAATTGTACTGTCATACTTAAAGAAAATGCACTTTTTAATAAGATCATTTTGGAAGTACTATATTTATTATGTGCAAGTAAAATGAGGCAATGCTGACAGTTCTATAATTTAGAGCTACATTTATGGAAAAGATATTTCTTCCTAACACTTTAAATGCTTTTGCTTTTCACTTCCTGGTATGTATAGCTCAGTTAATCATATTTACCTGTTAGACTCTTGAATCTATAGAACTAATTGTCTTCACATATCTTTAAAAAGTTTCTCAATAATTGAAATTCAACTGAGGTAACATTGAAAAGAACCGATTATATTCAAAAGTATGTGTTTAAGCTGAGCATGGTAGGATACTCCTAAAAACAAAAGTGGCTCTAGAGGCTGAGGCAGGAGTATTGAAATTTGAGGCCAGTCTCAGTAACTATCTCAAAATAAAATACAAGAAGGACTGGGAATGTTAGCTTGGTGGCAAAATACCTCTGGGTTCAATTCCAGTACTAAAATTAAAACAAAAAAATATGTTTAAAGGCAAATTAGTAATATATAAAGAAATAGATATTAGTTAAATATGAAATAAAAATATGATTTTGAAAGTATAATAAATTATTATTTTTATTATTTTTCTGTAAATGAGTAACAGTTAATCTCTGACTTATATGGGTTCAAATGATATATATTTTATTGTTTGAATAAATAAGTATTCTATCATATAAGGAAAGTGCAAATTTTTTTGTTGATTTCTTATTCTACAGTTTAAAATTATTGATAAATGCCTTGAAATTAATATTTATCTTCCTTTTTCTCTTGATACTAACCACACAAGTAAAATTTCCAATGTATATTAATTCATTCATTAATTACTTACTCATTGATTACATAACCTAACTGTTGGGACAAACATTTGATTTTTGCCTAAAATTACTTCTAATTTACATTTTCAAGATAACATTGTTTCCCTGTAGTTTTTCTATTCATATTTAAATGTAATTACTTTGCTCTGCCATCTTCAATGCAGAGCAATGTGGCTCCTATCAAGAAAAATTACCTGCGCGCATTCTCTCAACACCATGCTGATTCTCTCTCCCATTTATTGCAAAACTGAAACAAAACAAAAACATCTGTGCACATAAAGACACATATATAATCCCACTACACTAGCATTATTCATAATAGGTAAAAGTAGAAATGCTATAAATGTCCACCACATATAAATTAATACATTGTGGTATGTCCATGCTTTGGAATACTTTTGACTAATTAAAAACAAGAGACTGCAGGTACATTCAACAAACACGGTGAATATCAAAAAGTAGTTACTGTCTGATTAACTGAAGAAAGATTCCTGAACAACTGCATCTCGTGTGATTCAATTTATACAGAACTTTTAGAAAAGACAGAAACCAGCATGATTTGCCCAGAGCTTCTTGGGGATATCAAGACAGATTGAAAAGTGAAGGAGGGACATTTTGGGTGAAGAAAAGTCTTTGTAATCTGCACTCTGATGATGAGTGTATATCTGCATGTATGTACTAAAACATATGGAATTGTCTATTTACCATAGGTAAGTTTTATAGAATATGAGTTTTTTAATCACTTAAAGTTATTTAAAATAAATAAGTCAAGAAAAATGCATTGCCACATCAAAAGAACACAGTAGTTAAGAAGAGGCCAACCTTGGCATTTTAGCAAGGTCTTGTCTCAAAGTAAAAACAAGCAAACAAACAAATAAATAAATAAAAATAAAAGGCAGAGGGGTGTAGCTCACTGACAGAGGATCCCTGTTTTAAATCCATATCAATTTATTCATTGATTTATTTATAAATATTATCATGGACTCGTTATGGAGTTATTGTTTGTTCTCTTTTTCATTTCCGATATTATCATTAATTACTTTGATGTTCACATTTTCAATCCCTGATACTGGAATAAATGAAAGATAAAAGAAGAAAGAGGAGGAGGAAGGGAAGGAAGAGAAAAAATAGAAAGTATAGTATTATACCTTATCCATAACTTTTAGTTATTAAGAAAAGATAAATCAGTGTTGCAGTTTTAATAAATGGCATCTTATACTTCATAAACTATGTCAATAAAATGCACTATAATACTTTAATAAAAATACATTAGTAGTTGACTAAATTTAATAAAGGAAGAGAATTCAAAGAAATCAGGAAACATGTCAGCATAACACATTTACTGCTATAAGCTGAGTTGTGTGTGCCATTTGTAAATATGTTACCACTAAAGAACCTGCAAGAAGAGCTATAATAAAGCAAAATAAAAATAATTTTAATATCTATAATTAAGGAAATGTCTATCATCTAATCATGTTTCTTAAAGAAATGTGAGAAATTAAAGCAAAAAATAGAACTCTGGTATTCAAATTCCTAAAGAAATTTTCCTGTTCCTAGTATAAAATACTATTTCTTAAGTATTGAGTATTGAGGAAAATATAAATATTTTCTTTCTACCCTCAGGATATGGTAAACTACCACTAAATCTGCATCTCATGCTGGAGAAGCCAACTAAAAATTTGCTGTTATTCTTTGAGATCGTCTGAAGAAAGAAACAATGACTCAAAAGTTTTGCGTAAAAGAATTCAAGTCCTTTTCATAAATTACATAATTATTTAGAGAAATTGAGTACTTTTTGTGTTAAATTTCACTCTATAATATCGCACACTAGTTAAAAAATAAAAGGGATGTAGAATTACTAGATTTTATCTAGCTAAACATTCATTTTTTTATAGTTTCTATCATAGCAGTCAAATTATGCCAAAAAGCTATGAGAATAAAAGGCAATTATGTACCCAAATATGCAAAAATTACATTAAAAATTACCTATTTTTATCTCATAAATTATTTAGATAATATGGATTCTGAAGTATATTCACCAATGTATAATTTTTTGTGTAGGAAGTCTTCAATAGAATAGGTTTAGTTAAGAAAAAAAGGGTCCCAATGCACTGTAAATTTGTTTTGTATTTCATTTTACTGATACACTTAAAATCATATGCCAAAACCAAGAAACATATCTTTATCTGTAAAACTATTAAAATAATTCATGCTTTCAATGACCTAACTATCTAGTCATGAATCAAATACTTGTAATCAGCACAAACAAAAGATAACATTTTCAAAAGTCAGTTGGGAATTCTTCTTGTCAGAGTATAAGGCCATTATGTTATATAATGCCACAAATGGCATAATGCCTGAGATGATGAAACACATCCATTTCTGGCCAAAAATTTAGAAATGCATGAACTTGTGTGTTCACATTACTAAATTGCTAAGTAGGTTCCTGAACAGAGTACACCAGATAAAAATGAAGATAAGGATAAAGAATGAAGTTTTCACCAGAAACTAACATATTTTCTAGTGATGAAAGGTCATTATTCTTCTTTTATGGTAAGGAATTACTGATGTAGTGAATATAGGTCTTTAAAATAAAGACTAGTCTGTAAAAGGTAGGAGAGTATACTGACTATAATTACTTGCAAGACGTTGGTAGAGAATAGCATAATATTCATAAAATAATTTACCTAAAGAGTATTATAACATGTATATAAGCAAATGTTAATACTTTTTGAAGTAATTTTAAATACATTACTATTTTTAACTTGACATTAAATTCATAAACTAAGTAAAATAAGTTGAATATTGCAATTTGTTGAGAATTTTACAGAAATTCAACTAGATCATAGAAGTTTAACTGTTAACAAATTTCTAACAATTGCAACACTTATTAAGATCTGAGAATTTTAATACTGAGGTTCTAGTACTACATGTTATTATGTGCATTCATGCACTCAAATATAGAAATGTATAGAACCATATTTGTATGATATCAGTTGACAGATATATAATATGGCTTTAATATTTTTTTCAGGTCAATCAACACTACACCCTACTGAGAAATGACTATAGAAAATATATGAATGTAGCCACACATATTTATTTTCTCTCAGTGACATTGATATTAAATAACATTAACAAAGAGGAAAATAGTTATACTTAAATAAATTGTACAGTGACATTTGCAACTTAAATAATTATTTGATTTAATTTGCAGGAATTTTTTTTTCTTTCTAAAACTTAACTAATGATGAATTTCCATAAGACTTCTCAAAGTAACAATTGTTGCCACAGTTTTCATAATCATCCTTTTAAAGTGTGGATTGACTGTTCCACATTTTTAAAAATAGCGGCTAAATTATGTAATAAATATAAAATAGCAGACATAATAGTGCATTCTATCTGTTCTTTGATATTTCCAGTTTTAATTTCTGGTTCAATGTCCTAGAGATTCTCAGTTTTTCAAGAATTCCAATAATTAAATATGTTTATTTGTTTATAAATGTCAAATGCATTTATTTAGTCTTATAACAAAGAAACTACGTTACTTCAATTTATTTTAGCAATAATTTCAATTTCACATTTCCCATATCTTATATATCAGCATTTCACCACCAATTCAGGGACCATATCACTTTATTCAAATATTTACAGTTAGAATAGTGACAGTGGAGGAACCTGGCAAATTTGACCCACCGTAACTCTTTGACAAAGGAAACACAAACTCCTCCTTATGAAAGGAGTCATTGATTATTTCTTCTTTCCCTGTTTACTCGTGTACCCTTTATCTTTCACATATGTTTATAAAGTGAAATCAAGAATTACCCTAGGGATACTGACATGGAATATCTAAGGCATTCACTACTTTCATAGACTGACAGCATTGCAAAGACAGATATAAAGTCAATTCAGAGCAGGTACAACTCTCAGAGGGATGGTTTATTCAGTAAATATTTACTGAATGGCTATTGTATGTCATTAACTGTTCTAGGCTTTGGAGATTCAAAGACCAGGCGTCCAAGAGTTCAGGGAAGAGTAGCAGAGACAGGCAGTTAAACAGATTACATCTGCTGAGAGTAACATCATTGCAATAGTTTTCAGTTCCAAACACAAAATTCTTCCATCTCCCCTTAATATATCCTTGAGTATACACAATAAGCTGAGTCTGGCAACCACACTGAATGTTTGCTATTGCCTGGAGAAGTTTTCTGCTAAATGAATGATAGAAGAGATTGAATTTAAAATATAGTCTTGATTACTCATAGCATGCCATATGCTTAGCCAGAACAGGCACACTGTGCCAAGAGAGGTTTGACGTAATTGACTCCACCAATTATCTACACATAAATCCAGAGTACAAAGGCTGCAAAGACGAAAACAAAAACAAATATACTTCCTTTTCAAGAAAGGCATAGGGACAAAAAACAAAAAAATATAATAAAGGGTTTTCCCTATAAAATGACAGAAGAAGCATGCAGAGATAGAGACAGAATTGTGAACTTATTCTCAGACCCTTGTATGGTACAATTTTTTTTAAAGCCCTCATTAAATAACTAAAAAATAACAGAAGGTTAAAAAAGAAGGCTTTATACATTATGTGCAATTATTTAAGATAAGGTTTTGAAAGTTAAGTATTTGCTCAAAGGCAGCAGGTCTCAATTATGGATGCCAGAAGACACCAGAAAAGTAACATAACTTTGACAACAAAGTAGGTTGTAGAAGTGATAACTAATAATTGGGCTGTGAGTAGAAAGACAATAGGGAATGGTCAGAAATGTGGAGACCTGGGAATCCAAATCTCTATCTAGAGTAGGAGCAACTATTAGTAAATTCTGGGCTACTATATAGACAAACAAGAATATTAACATAGAGCTGATAAATATTTTTTAAACAGATTTATTTGGTTTATTATCTTGTTTACTTGTAAACAAGTATGTAAAGTGCTCAAATAACTTTAGAATGTGGCAATGTTTTCCTTCAAGTAAATAACAACATCTTTGGTGAATTCTGTGCACACCTTAAATTACTTTTTTTAAGCATCATTATCTCATGTTTGTATACCAAAAAAGAATCTGAACTTTAAAGAATAGTATATTTAACTATTTTTTTAAAATATTTTTTAGCTGTAGATGAACACGATACCTTTATTTTGTTTTTATTTAGTTTTTTATGTGGGGCTGGGGATCGAACCCAGTTCTTCATGCATGATAGGCAAACACTTTACCACTGAGCCATAATCCCAGCCCAATATTTAACTATTTTTATATTACACTTTCATTTGCTATGATATACTGTATATATTATCTACTCTACGTTATAGATCATCCTTAACATTTTATGAATGATATTAATGTCAACATATTAAACATTGTGGAATTTTATAAGTATATATAATGACATGATATATAATAGAATAAGATTATATGACACAAACATTAGCTAGCACGTGGTGGCAATATTCATTTTATACATACATGTTATATAAAATATGATATATAATATATACACTATATATTATAATAAACTTATATTATGATGAATATACTTAAATAATATGTCAATATAATTTATTATATATTAATTCCTATGTGTTAATTCACATGCCTATTGGCTTATTTGGCTATTTCACATTTTATATATCTATCAGGACATCATATTATACAAAATAAATTAATAAAATTTGCTAATAAATTCTTATTTATTAAATTTTGTAGCAGATTAAAAATTACAGCTCCTATAGTCTAGAGTAGAAGCTGCAAAGTTTTGGCCAAATTTGACCCATTGTCTACTTTCATAAATTTTAACTGGACTACAGGCTTACCTATTTGTCCATGTCTGTTTTCATGTTACAAGGACAGTGCTGATTTGTTGCAGAACACTATGGCCTGTCCATAAAATATTTATTATCCCACCTTACAGAGAAAAATTTCCATCCCCATTCTGGACTCTGAATACATATTTCTTATTACTATCATCTATCTATCCCTACATTTTTCTATCTACTTGCCTAATATGGTTGAGAATATTTAATAATTACATTATACAAATATAATAAATAATTAAAATGAGTATATTTCTTTATTTTCTACCATTATTTCTCAAGTGACTAACTATGGAAAAACAAAAACAAAAACCTTCATCTTTGACATTCTTAAGTCTACCATTAACTTTTAAATTCCATGCTTAAAAGTAAGGAAAGAAATCAAAATGGCCACTCTGCTTACAATTTTCCAAACCATTCATTTGCACTTAAAATGACTTAAAATTTTTATCTTAAGCACAATAAACCAGACAAATATTGTATGGTCACACATATATGTGGAATGTAAAAAAATTGAATAGAAACATAGAGTAAAATTGTGGCTACCAGAGGTTGTGGGGTGTTAAGGAGGTTAAGATGATTATAGACAAAGAACAAACAATTTCAGTCAGGAGAAATAAATTGAAGAGATCAATTTTACATCATGGTGATTACAATGATGACATAGTGTATGTTAAAAAGTTGCTAAATTGATTTTCGTGTTCTCACTATAAGAAAATGATAATCATTTTAGGTACTTCATAAGCTAATGGTTTAATTTGGTCATTTTTAAATGTGTCTGTCTGTTGGAACACTATGTTATGCACAATAAATAAATAAATAATGATTGATTTAATAAATTGAGTAATTTTTAATGATTACTTGTCAAATTGTGTTTTGAAAAACTGGGTTAAATGACATCTATGAAAATCTTTTCAGCATTAATATTCTTTATCTTAATTACAGTACTGTACATTCTGCAGTGCTACCTCATACTATTCTTTTCCACAATCCCATTCCTCATGCATGCCAAATTCCTTCATTTTCATTTCTTGGAATATTATCCCCACAAACTTGCCATTTAAATCCCAGCATAACTTTCATCTTCTCAAAGACCTTTTTGCCTACCCAGACTGAAGTCTATACTTTTTGTTCATGTGTTTAATTTTTAATTTAATATCTCCCCAAAGTAAAGTAAAATCTTTATGAAACTAAATTATTGTGTCTCTCTTGTTCTTATACCATCACCAATAAACAGAACAGTGACTAGCCTTAGGCTATACAATGTCTATTTTTAAAAAACATATAATTTATTATAACATACTAATATAGTAATTTATATAGCTAATCATTCAATAATTATTACTAATTTACCAATTTAGTAATATATAATTTTAGACATTGAATATTTTCTATATTTCAAAAAGTTCTATATGACTTTTTAAAATATCAATTCCATATTTTGGATTTATAGTTCACAGATCTAAAAAATAGTTCCAGAAATCTAAAAATCTAAAAATTTTTTAGATTTTTTTCCCAGAAAGCTTAAATATCCAGTGTATTTTTCTTCATAGTGAAAATAAATAACATGGAAAAAGGATGTTGTTGTGAGAAGGGGTAATCATTTTTGTAGTCACAAGATTATTCTAATGTAGTGGGATTAACTTTTGTATGAATGAATGTAAAAAAATCTTCTTTGTATTTTTTTCTCACTTTCAATGTTTTTTTGTCTTTTCCTGGTATGCTCTTCATAATATTCTCAGTCTAATAAATTACATCTTGCCATTGTCAACTTGACCTAGAATTTAAATGTTCAAAGTAGGTACTTTTCCAATTAAACCATACTATTCATATGTTTTTTATTCTATATATTTTGAGGAAGATTATAAGTGGATAAAATTGTTTTAATAACTATTAGAATGCCTAATTACATTCCTCAACACTGAATAATGCAGTTTTCTTTCTCACATACAAACTCAAAATGTATATTCTAATTTCAAGTTTACTTCTACATATATAAGCAATAAAAATAAATACAAGATTTTTGTGAGTAGAGGTTCACTCCCTTTTTCATATCTTTAATTACACTCCTATGTACTATCTAGCACAATGATCATTCAGTAAAACTTAATAGTTACAACTATACAGAATAAAATAACTTGCTTGCTGTTTAATGTATTTTTTCTATTCTTACATGAAAGTTTTGCCTTTTGTTTTGGATTTTCTTAATATCAATGAATCCTTAAAGACATCTTTCACATGCAGCTGTTGGAACTCAGGAAAAGATTAATAAACATAAAGCCACTGCTATCACTGAGCTCTAACCTAGGTTCAATTGGGGAGGGGGTGGCATACATGAAACATCTTGGAAAGTGAAATAAAATATAACAAGGCATTTGAAATATAAAATTATGTAACTACTATCTGTCAAAACTATTTAATTAAGCATGAATGATGTTCTGAAATTTGAGTTATATAGTTAGCATATGATGAAATAAACCAGAGAAAAATACAGCTAAAATGACATTCTTGTGAGGAAGTCTTGATTATAATCGTAGTGAGACATTTTCACCTATCTAAATCATGTATTTCAAAGATTGAGAAAAAACAGAAAAAAAAGATTAGCTAAAAATAACTTCAAAATAAGTAACAAAAGAAAAAAAAATAATACCCATTCATGCACTATATACTGAACAGACCAATGAACCAGTAATTTTTGTGCAGATTTATATAGCAGAATATCCTGGCTCTTTGCTATTAAATATTTATTAACATAATTTTATTTTTCTCATATTGTGTTTACAAAGAAAACTTGCAAGGTCAACCACTTGTTTTTAGACTGAAGTGGCATAAGAAGAAATTACATGTAATCTGGTAAAAAAAAAAGTAAAGAACTTATTAATAAACTAATGTTAAATTGTATGCATGTGTAGATATATGTAAATGGATGTGGATATTTGTGTATGTGTTTGGGTTCATATTCAAATCTCAAGTTTTCTAGCACACTTAGTAAGTACAAGTCACTTACCCTGTAAATAATCTGTAAGAAAAAGTGAAATGAAACAGGGCATTAATAATTTGCGTTGGTATAAAAAGCATTCTTAATTTCATGATTAATTGGTTTATATTTAATGTAACATTTCAACTAATTTAATATTAAAATATGCCATTCATATGTCCCCTGTGAATCATAAGAAACTTAATTTAGCAACTGGGATAATATCAGAGAAAATTATTTCCTGCAGTTACAATCATACATTCCTTGTGAGAGAGATCAATGATAAAATTAACCATTCCTTTGCTTTAGCTTCTTAGTGTGATAACATTTCTATAGATAGAAATACTACATACATCTTCAGAGGTAAGAAAATGCAAAATCACCTTTTCTGTGGGTAGTAATATAACAATTCCCCAATCATTTTCTTGCCTGATTTATTGCTGAATTTATACATCAGGAAGATCTCCATCTCACTGGGATTGATCGACATTTCTAGCAATGCAAATTCTATAGAACTTGTCTAGGAAAATGGAGCTAAAAATTCATAAATACGATATTTTTATTAACTACTACCAATGCAAGGGTAATAACTCTTCACTTCTATAACTTCAGAACATGCAATGAAATATAGCTGCCACTCACAGTTCAGATATAAATTGGTTTACTTTAAGACAGTGTTAGAAAGAAAGTTGGTTGTTGTATGGTAGGGTAAAAAAAATCCAGAAAGAACCTGTTTCAGATTTATAATAAGCAAATAAAGGGCAATATTAGAAGAAAAACTATAGTATATTAATCTACCTCTTCTCAGTTCCTTCAACTGCTCCTATGGACATATCATGTGTAAAATACTACACATAGTCGCATCTGAAATTGATATAGTTGACTATAGGACAGAAGACATAAAAGTGGGCACAGATAAAGAGAAAATAGAGCTTGTTAAGACATTTCTGGTAGCTTCGACACTAATAAATTAGAATGATACTAACAAAATTAAAATGTCTTTATCAGCACTCATACTGACTTGTTGGAATAAAAGATATTAAAAACACCAAAAAGTTTATTTTCCTACTTTAAACCCATCAAATAAAACAAAAATACATAAAAGATGATGGAAAGGGGGAGCATAAACTAGCAAAAAATTAATACACACAAAGAGGTGGCAAACCACAGTGTCAGGAGCATTGCTGACAAATTCTGTGAAACATCTGACCTTAAAGCAAAGATCAAAGTATTCATATTAAATTAATATGAGTAAGATTTTCTTGTTGAAATAACATTTTGAAGTGTAACATATAGGTTCCATTGTACACACAGTATCCCTGAGCTGGGCAATCATCTATCATCATTTGCATAAATGACATTAAATTAGAGGTGATCCATTAGTTATCAAACGGCCAGTCTAGGTCTCTATGATTTGTAAGGAAATAATCCATTTTAGAGTCAATGAGCAGATGGAATAATTCCAGTTCTCAGTGGGTTTACCCATTCCCTCTCCTTCATTCACTGTAATAAGATAGTCATCATAGTACATGGATAGTTATCATAGTACATTATAAGTACATAGTACTAATAATAGTTTGCAGGCCTGTGGGGACCCTCATCAACCAAATCCTGTCTACTCAGCAATAACCGCAAGTAGAAAATAGCCTCCTATTAATTCTTATATGGCAATAATGACTCGCCAGACTTCTGCTTACCACTTTTCCAAATGTCTTAATTCTTTCTTAGAGTATACCCTGCATTCTCTGGTCACCTGGCTATGGCTTCCACCTACCTCTCTGGTTTTTCTGAGTAATTGATGGTTTTAAATAATTTAGTTTGTGAATTAATGTAAATACCAGCCTAGGTAGCCAAGAAACTCGAGGAACCTTACAGAGAGCATTTTTTTTTCTTGAATTACCACAGCATTTACTTGTATCTTTCCTTGATCATTTACTTTAGAAGACTACCTTTTACTAGACCATTATCAAATCAGAAAAAGAAATTTTCTCTTATTTACATCTTCTACTTCTACTTGGCCATGGCTTTCGGGTCTAACTGTATTTCTTCTAAGTTCCTTTTTAAGATTTATTACCCATTATAGATCCCAGGCCTTTTTACCACATTATATGAAGGATGAGTGGGCACTTCTTCCAGCATTAAGGCCTCATGGTGTTTTTTCTTTTGTTTTGTTTCTCATTTCCTCCTCCATCACCAAATAGGACTTGGTCATCTAATTTATGGATCAGAAGTTTGATGTTGTTCCTAATGTCAATCTGGAACGCAGCAAGGTTTAGATTTTGACTGCAGACTTGGAATTCAGAGGTTTGGCCCTCTAGAAAGCTTTACTATAAAGGGGGAGGAGGCATGGGAGAAGCATTTATTGTTTACTTAAGAATTACTAATAGCTGCCATAGAACCTTCTGGAGGGATAAAGAAAGATGGCTAGCGAGAACACATAATCAGAATTTCCTGAATTTTGCAAATTGAAATAACTCATTATATAAAGAATGTAATGCACTCCTAATTTTGCAGTAGAGGTTATTAAAAATTGAATAAGAGGATATAATTAAATACAGCATATGACATATGGAATGTAGAACATTTAAAGTGGCTCTCCAAATAAATATTGAAATATTTACCAAAAATATATTCATAAGTCTTATTAATGTGTTTAAACATGTAAAGAAAAATGGAGAAGTGCTTTTAAGGACTATTAAAGGCATACTTTTATTGAGTCAAGATGTATTTGACAAAATGAAAATGGTAATTACTATTATCAATAAACACACTTACCAACTACATTATTATTAATAGTGCTATCAAACACAGATTACTTAGTATATGCCAAGTCTTCTGTGTGTAAAGGAGTCTCTATTTTTATGTCTGTATATGAAAATACATGTGTATATGTGCATATGTGTACACATATCTATATTTATAAAGATTCATCTGAAATCAAATAAAATATATATATTTACATGTGTAGTCTTAAGATAAATATTGGAATTAATGTAAGTATACATATTTATATTAGCCATATGTGAAAACATATTGATGATTAATGATTTTTCACAAGGTCAAATAACTTCTTTTTTTTTTTTTTTTTTTTTTTTTGGGTGCTGGGGATCAAACCTAGGACCTTGTGTTTGCAAGGCAAGCACTCTACCGATTGAGCTATCTCCCCAGCCCCAAATAACTTGTTTTCAGTCATATCAAGGAAGTAACACACTGGAAATTGAAGCTGTATCTTTGCTCTAACGTCAACCTGTCAATTGTTCTATTTCAATGCAGTAAAAGAAAACAATACAGTAATGTGTAGGATCATATTCATATTGACTTCAAAAGGATTTGGGAAGAGATTACTTTATGTTTCCTATTCTTTGGAAGATTTTGGTGAAAATTGACCAATTAAGATTAAGATTAAGATAAGAATTAAGATTCTATATAAGATTAAAAACCAAAGAATTCCCTGATGAAGGAATCAGTGAATTTCTCTGAGAAACATTACTACATGATACATTATTTTTCTAGATTATCGTTCAGATTTTTATGCATTTAATTTTGTATTTGGTATATTTAAATATTGTCCATTTCATTTGAATTGTCATATATATTGGTATAAAATTGTTATTCTGACAAAATCAGTTCTGAAATCTGCTTTTAATTCCTAATATTAATAATTTGAGATTTGTATCCTTCCTTGATCAATTCTGAGTAGAGTTTGGTGAATTCATCTTTTATAAAAAATAAATTGAAGGAGAAGTGGTCACTACTTCTATAGTATGTATATTTTCTTTTTCATTGACTTTTCACTTTATTATTTTCCATATAATTTACTTTGATTTAATTAAGGGTTTGTTGTTGCTCCCTTCCCCTTAATCAGTAAATTGAATAATTTAATGTTTTCCAAAATTTACTTTTTCCTAATGTATTTATGACTGAAATTTTCCTTCTACTACTCTCTGTGGCTATAATTCAAACTATTTAAAAAGAATTCTGTATCACTCAATTCAAAACATTTTCTGATTTCTTCCATTATGTTTTCTTTTCACAAGTGTGAATTAAAATAGTGTTGAATTTGTAGTCATTTAGGCATTTAAAAAGCATCATTTTGCCATTGATTTTTAACAAAATTCAACCACTGGTCAAAACAAAATAAATGATTTTAATATTTTGGAATTTGTTGAGGAAGTGGTTCTTAATAATTTTGGAGTCTCTAGTCTCCGTTATACGGAGTTGATTATGGCCAATATTGTATGTATACTTCAAAAAATGTGAATTCAGATGTTATTGGTATAATGTTACATATACTTCTTCAATCAAGTCAATATAAATTTTTCAGACCTACTATAATTTTGATAAGATCGTTGCTGCATTCAAATATCAACATAATTAAAGATTTCATTTGTTTCAATAATTTATATATATAAACTGTATATATTTTGAAGTTATGCTATTATATGCACACAAATTTAAAGCCATGATATCCCTTTATCTCCAGTATTGCAATTTATTCAAAGATGAATTCTGTGATATTAATGCATTTGCATTAAGTTATATTCGATTTGTACTTTGCATGGTTTATCCTTTTTCATAATTTTCCTTTCATTCTATGTTGTTGTTATTAAAACAAGTATTCTCATTTTTGCCTTTTTCTGTTGTATTTAGTGTTTCCATTTATTGTGTTTGTTATAATTGGAACTATTTCCTCCATCTTAGTATTCATTTCCTAATTGACCATGTTTCTTCTCCTGCTTTCCTCAACATCTTTTGAATTGACCATAATTTTCCCTTCCATTTTTCACTTTATTTTCATCTTATTTATTTATATTTCTTTCAGCAGCTGCAATGGAGACTACAACTTGCCTTCTTACCAATTTATATCAAGTCATTACTTAATCATTTCTAACACTGCTAGAATTTAGAATATGTTGTCTTCTTTTAGGTCTTTGTCTTTTGTTTTTATGGATATTTTGCATTTAATATGTTTTACTTATTATCTTATAATTCCATATTTATTTGTACTTTTTTTTTTTTTTTTGTCGGGAGCGGTGAATGAATCATTGCTTTGAACTCTGTAGCCCTGGACAGTGAGATGCTTTCCGTGTGAGAGTGCTGAAATACCCATTCGCAGGTGACCACGGTTAATGGGGTGGATTCCATGCCAGACATGGAATTTATGAGTTCAACAGCTTTGTGTTCAAACGTCAGATGCCCGGGTGTAGTAGAAATAAGCGCGAGCTCTGTAGTCTTGAGGTGCCAGCTGCCCGGAGCTAGAAAGATATCATGCAAACTGGTAAGTCCCAGTTAGTCCTGTTCCTGCTCACAACCTCGCTTTTGTTTACCTTGAAGAAGTTTTCTCACAATAAATGCTTTTGATGTTTTAACGTATATAATAAATGCATGAAAAGCCCCGCTTTTGGTTTAGCCAGACCGTATCATGGCTGGCTCCTCACAGGGTCCCACTTTCACCTATTTTCGTGTCTTTTGTCTTTATTTCTTATTCTCCGTATGTTTTCCACTCTGCTCATTACCTACATTTGGAGAACTGTTTTGTGCTGCACAGGCTGCAACATTTTTCATTTCCAGGGTTCCTTCCTGACTATACTTTTATGCTTCCATATAGGATCATATTCTGTAAGAACTATTACTACCTTTCATGTCTAACTGCTGGTGATGTATTTCCTCAGGATTTTGTTTAAGTGTATACTTAAAATTATCTTAATTTTAAGTGAGTTTCAGAGACTATTTCTACTTAATATAAAACTTAGAGTTGTTGGCTATACTGTTCACTTTCAGTTTTTTTCCCTGGATTCCCATCATTTCTGTTGCAAATTTAGGTTTTACTCTTATTGTTGACCTTGTGAGAATATTGTGATTTCCATCTCTCTAGATGCTTTAAATCTCATGTGTAATATCTACCAGTTTTATCATGACAGGCTTGTGTGTGTTTATGCTCATTTATTTACTGCTTGAGGTTTATTCCACACACTGGATCTGTGTGTTGAATCTCTCACTTGTTTTGATAGTTTCTTGAACATTAATCCTCAAATGTTTTTTCATCTCACTCTTTCTCTTTCTTCATGTTTGATTTAAATTGCATGTATGGTAGAAATTTGGAGTTTGTTTTCCAATATTTTAAAGTATTTCCTCTCATTTTATTTGCTATATTTTATTTATTTTTCTTACTGGTCACTGGCCATCTATTCTGGCTTGTATGGTTTGTTCCTTTTAAACTATCTTGTTATATCAGTATTACCAACTTTTGTGATGACCTGAACTTTAGCCAGTAAGTTGTACAGTATGACCACAGTATTTTCATTTTCATTCTCCTACAAAAATTAAAGAAATAAATCAAAGCTAATATCAAAAACAAGCAAGTGAAAACAGTAGCATCAAATTGATATGCATGACACAGAAAATAAATTGCAATTCATTTCTGCATATAATAGTAACAAGAGAATGTAACTAGAATTAACTCATTCTGGATTGTCATTACATATAATGATTACTATAATACTGGGTAAGCCAGATCCACTGTCTAGGTCATTATATATAAATTAGGTTAAATTTTCTCTATGTTGCATTGTAGAGAGGAGGATTATATACAAAGTATTTTCTACAACATCAACTATATATTTTATCATTCTGGAAGATGTTTGTTTATCAAACATGTTTAACTTCATCCAGTATTTGAATCATTAAAAACTACTTAGAATACTTTTAATGGCTATAATATTATGAATTGTTCTTTATCATATAATCCATATATTTTAATATAATGAAATTTTCATCCTTAAGAGTGTATTCATATGTAAACAATTTCAATTTAAAAGAACAAAAACTACTCGGGGATTTAAAAATCACGCAGTTCATGATATGATCCATCTGGTACTCTTGCACATTGGTGGTGAGAAAGCAAATTACATAGTCCTTTCAGGAAAATAATTTGTTAGTCTTTCATAAATCAAAAAATGTACCTGCCAAAGATCCCATCAACCCCTTCCTAGGTATTCTCACTATTGAAATAAAATTTTAATACATAAAGAAGTATATATATGATTGTTTATAATGGCATATTTGTAAATTATAAAGATGGAGGCAAGTCAAATGGTCTTCAACAGGTAAAAGAATAAACAAACTGTGTTCTAAACAATTGGATACTTATCACCAATGAAGAAGAATTAACTATTTTTATATGCAGTAATTTGGAAATATCTTAAAGAATGATGTTGAATGAAAGTGCCAGTCAAAAATGATTTCATATCTTATGATTGCATTGACATACTATTCTTGAAAAGACAAAAGTAGCAAATTAGAGAATGATATGACATTTGAAATCCGTGACTGCCAGAGACCAGGGGAGCAGAGTGTACTACTTTCATAACATGAAAAAATATTTTAAAGTGATCAAACTGGAATGCATTTGATTATATAGTAGTTACATAAATTAATGTGTATGTTAGAATTCATAGAAATGTATACAAAAAGAAAAATATACATTTTATTGTAAAATAATTTTTAAAACAAAATAAACTACCGTTTAAGATAAAAAAAAAGGCAAAGGAGAAATATTTTACCTTATTATATCTATTTCAACTATAATTTTGTAAATTTTTTCTTTTTTGAGAAAATCTAATTTTCTTTCCTCAAAGATCTCTTTGACTGAAAAACATACATAAGGATCAATGTCATATTAGGAAGTATAATATACTGAATTCATTTGAATATCTATTGTACAGTTAAATAAGGAGTAATGAAGATATTCATATGAAGTTCACAGAGAAAAAAAGTTAAGAAATAAAAAAATAAAATATTTAAAAATAATCAATAAGCGAGTCATAGTAAAATATATAAGATGTATATTTTACATAGACCACTTGTCTATGCCGTATCAGTTTTTTCCTCTTTCATTTAATATCATTTCTTATTTCTGCTAGAACCTAATCAACTAAACTTTAAAAATTTTTGAATCAGTAAATTCAAATAGGCAAGTTCAGAGAGTCTGAATTAATATTCACTTACCAAAGAATTAAAATATTTCCATCTAGTCTGTATGTAATACTCAGAAATACACATTGTTAAGGTTTGAATATGAGGTGTTGCCCCCAAAGTTTTTGGGTTAATGCAGGAAGTGAGGTTATTAGCTTATCAAAATATAATGTTGTTGGTCCATTTAAATGGTCTGACTGGATAGGATCTGTGGGCAGGAGTGGTATGGCTGGAGGAGGTAGGTCACTGAGGGTATGACCTGGAAGGGCTCATCTTCTCTGCAGCCTTCACTCTCTCTGTTTCCTAGCTACTCTGAGGTGAGCAGTGCTCTGCCATGCCCTCTTGCCATGATATTTTGCTTTACTTCGCACCCAAAACAATGGAGTCAGCTCTGAAATTGTGAGTCAATATAAACTTTTTCTCCTCTATGTTGTTCTTGTCAGGTATTTTGGCCACAGTGATGAAAAGATGACTAACACACATTAATATTTGTATCCCAGTAGAAAACATTTCAAACATGATATATTATTATTAGATGAGGATGATGGGAACAAGTAGTTAAGAGAATAATTCTATAAAATGGGCCCACTGTCCCAATCCCCACATGCTTTCTTTTCCAAGAAGCAATTTACCGGCAGCCCTGTCTGGCCTAAGTGGACAGGATCTGTCACATTCCTCATGTACTACCTGTTACCTGCAGGAGAAATGTAGACTGGAGATAATGTCACTGGGAGGAATCTGGGAGACTTTGGTGAACAGATCCCAAAACTTGGAGAGATAAGGGCAATTCCTCCTACCCATAAAATCTCTAAGATGTATGGTTAAGAATTCAATTAGAATTGAACATCATGGCAGTTTATACTTGAAAGTCTGATGTTATCTTGCTGTCAGTCAAAAATCAAGAGATGAATAGGGGTGGGACTCTTTGGAAACTTCTCTGGTATCCCCAATAAAACTGGAGTGCAGGAGAGGCACCTTGTTCCTCTCATTTCTGAGATGACCCATTCTCTTCCTTGAGAGTGTCCTCTCTCCCTTTTCCTATCCCTTGGGGGGGAAGGGGAAAAAAAAAAAAAAAAAAACTCATTTCTGCTACTCCAAGTGACAGTTCTGAAATATTTTTGACTTCATTGCAAGAATTGAGTTTGAAGTGTGGTTCTTCAAATTGCCTCAGTTTCCCAAAAGGTTCCATCTCTGTAACAGTAGTATGTCATTCTGAAGATTGGGCAGAGATGTTTACTCAGAAAACTCTGCATAGTGCATATCTTGAAATTCAAAGCTAGATTCATAAGAGATATTGCATATTGAAGGGCTAAAGATGCATATCTGCCTATGCTAGCGCATTGTAAAACTTAATAGATGAATACCTTAATATTACTACAACATTATCACTGTTGTTTTTATTAACATATATGCTACTTTATCAAGCATATCTACATACAGTGCTTTATTCATTTCTTTTCACATTATCAATTAATAGAATTAATCACAGATAAAGAAGTTTTCTATTGAAACTTCTTATTAAGTATATGAGTGTAAGGAAGCCAGCAGATTATCTCTTGTAGAAGTTATACTTTCCTCAATCTGCAAGATAATGTCTAACATGCTTTTCCTGGCTCTATGACTTTCAGTTCTACATTCCTAATTAAGATTTCTTTGAATTTTAAAGAGAAATACAAGTACAGCCAGACTTTCTAACACATCCTGCTGAGATCGTTTTACTTACAATAGCACTTCCCTCCATTCCGCCTCCTACCAAAGCACATCTTAATGTCATATTTTTCTTCTTCCTCTCAGAATGAGAAAGGAACAGAAAATGTACTTTTGAAAATGAAAAAAGAAAAAAGAATCCATAAATTCAAACAAGATATGAAACAATCTGACAAGAATTTCCTTATGACATTTTTCCAAATCTGCCACATATTTTGTATGTAAACTATATCCTAAATGCACAACCTGCTTGTTTTTGAAGTTTAAAAGATGATCCTATAGGGAAACATAATATAAAATAAAGTATTATCAAAGAAAAATGTCACTGGACTTTTGTAAAAAATGATGTCATGTTTTATTTAGGTTACTGCAGTAGAAGAGAGAAACTTTCATATGCCTGAGTTTCACTCCTCTGAAACAAAAGGTGGGAGGTTTTTCAAGCATCAGGGTAAGCTATTGGAAAACTGCTGGAGAAACCTAACGGGAAAGTTTATCAGTGGAATTAGGCCATTTCTATTTGTTATTTGGCTAACAGACACTGATCAAAGTTGAACTCCTTTCCTTCACAGAGACTGGGAATTAGGAGCACTGTGTTTCTTGATAATGACATTTTAAATGGAAGGCACGATGATCCTAAGAAAGGCATTCCTGAGTTGTAAAATTGACAAGCAGATGGGAGAAGATTTACAACACAATGAACAGAGAATTAATTTGCAATAGCAAGTTTTCTGAAAGAACTAATCTGAGGAAAAGGAAGTCAGCGGCCTATCTTCAGAAACAAGACTGTCTAAGTTTAGTCAAGTTAAGAAAAACATAAAGGCCTGGTCAATTGGTCAATACAATAGGATATAAGATACGTTGACACCAGGAAAATCTTATTGTTGATAGCAACAGATGAATCAGACATTGGACTCCCTAGCCATGGGTAAGGAGATGAAATGGTACCTCATCCACATTGAACACCTGATTGAAACTTTAGGATGATAATAACTTTAAAAAATGAATCTGGGATAGAGCATCAACAGAAAAATACTCAAAACCCCTCATGTACTTGAATGTCATAGCTCTTCAATCAGTATGTATTTGTCAAAATAGAAAACAAATTGCAATGCCTTTATACCCAGGGGTTCATGTCAGTTAGACCCTGTTTTTAACAAGTTATTTGGAGCATTTATCTGCTATGTTTTGAAGCATTCTTTGAATGAGTCGTTAATTTGCATCTATAAAAAACAATCCTGACATTATTAACTTCTGTGTTTAGTGGCAAACATCATGGTATCTCTTATAGGAATTAACTTTAATATTTGCCTGAAGTTCAACTCATTAAGAAGAAAGTAAATTTCCTTAACCCTGTAATTATTTTATTTCTAAGTGTCATAAGTTTATCTCAATTCTTCATTGCAGTTACTATTTTTTTTAAAGTTTTTTTATTTGTTTTAATCAGTTATACATGACAGTAGAATGCAATTTCATGCATCATATATAATGGAGTATAATTTCTCATTTTTCTGACTATACGTGATATAGAATCCCACCAGTTGTATAGTTATATATGTACATAGAATAATAATGTCTGATTCAGTCTACTATCCTTCCTATCCCCATCCCCTCTCCCCTCCCTTCATTCACCTCTACCTAATCTAAAGTAACTCTATTCTTCCTTACCCTCCCCATTCTGAATTATCATCCAAATATAAGAGAAAACATTCAGCTTTTGTTTTTTTGGTATTGGCTTATTTCACTTAGCATGATATTTTCTACCTCCATCCATTTACTGGCAAATGGCATCATTTCATTCTTTTCAAGGCTGATTAATATTCCATTATATATACACACACACACACACACACACACACACACACACACATATATATATATATATATATATATATATGAACAACATTTTTTAAATCCATTCATCTGCTGAAGGTCATCTAGGTTGGTTCCATAGTTTAGCTATTGTGAATTGAGCTACTATAAACATTGATATGACTGCATCACTGTAGTATGCTGATTTTAGATCCTTTGGGTATAAACCAAGAAGTGGGATAGCTGGAAAATGGTGGTTCTATTCCAAGTTTTCTGAGGAATCTCCATATCACTTTCCATAATGGTTACACCAAATTGCATTTCCCCCAGCAATGTATGAGTGTACCATTTCCCCCACATCCTTGCCAACAGTTATTGTTGTTCATTGTAGTTATTAATAACTTCCATATGATGGCTCTGCAAACTCTTAATTTCAAAGAATTGTATTACAATCTGGGAGAAATCACAAGTTATTTGAGTGGTTCTTCAGAATACACCTGTTGCAATACACAGGTTGCATACTCCCATTGCTATGAATATGGTATTCATTGACTACAGACATTATTTCTGAGTAATTTATGAGCTTGCTCATTTTACATACTCTCTTAATAAACATAACATTTTGAAAGAAATTGAGATTAACTTTTTAACTAGCAAAGACAATTATAGCTCAACTGCAAGAATTGTTAATCACATAATTATATTTTAAAAGTACTATTGCTATGTATATATTTAGCCATATATAAATATTTATATATAGTCATATATGCATAACTAGATATATATATACCCACATATAAATAACAATATATAGTAACATTGCAATATATATAGTAGCATTGCTTAATTTTCTATACGTATAACTGTAGTTAATATTTCTTGCACTCTTTCTGATATTTTCTCTATCATCGACTTTTCACCTAAATGTTGCTTTCTTGCAGATATTATGAGAAACACAAGATATAAATAGGTACGTACTCAATTACTGAAGAATTAAACCTTCCAGTTCAGCTTTATTTCCACAAGCCTTCTTTCACCTCTTCAGCATTCCCATTTTTCTTTTCTTCTCTCTTTTCTTTCATTTTTTTTTGTTTGTTTTTGCTTGTTCTTGTTATTTGTTGGGTATTTTTTGCATTTGTATTTTTCAATCCTTTTCCGTTTCAACACAAAGAACACATTCATTGGAATTCTAGTTTTAATTCAAAATAGTTTAAGACAAAAATGCAGCCATATCATTTTCAACAGCCTTTACTGTGAAGTTTATATGATTTGTCACTTATTTTTATAGTTTCTTCATGACATGCTGTTTTTGTTTTTTTTTTTTTATGTGCCACTTTAATACATTATCTCAAAAGCAATTTTATAGCATCTTATTTGGTAAGAGACAAGTATTTAGTGTGCTTATAAATTCTTTAAAGCTAACCATTTTTATGTGGGTAGAAAAAATGTTGGAAAACATTTGATAGTCATTGAGATGAATACTTTTCTTTCATCACCTACATTAAACTCTTACAAATAAGAGTCAAAACTTAGAAATGTTATATGACTTGCCAGTCATTATGAGACCAAAATTATGAATAGAACTAACATCTGACAGACATAACTCTGATATTCTAATTTTCCAATTAAAAAAATTTTCTAAAACAAAAATCACATTGTAAGTTCCTTAGGTAATTTTTCATGCTATGTGAGTTTGGATATTTGTTTTATTTTCCTTTAAAAGTAAGACCTGAACACTTGATTAAGGCTAAATGAAATTTAAAATGATACTTTTGCTTTTGGAACCTGTAACTGGAAAACAAGGGAACACTGGGATGTGGGTCCTTGACGTCAGGGAGTTTGTGAGACATGACCCTGAAGCTCACTGTATAAAGGAGACCAAATACTGGAGAGCTGGTCTGTGTATCATGGAACCAGGAAGCTAGAGATGCAGCCCATGATGTTGGTGTCAAATTGGTGAACCAGCAAGGCAAAGGTGAGATAATACAAGCTCAAGACAAGATGGAGGCAGAAAGTTTAAACAGAAGGAAAACTCAGAAGAATGAGATTCAAATAAGTTGAGAATAGAGGTCAGTATAAGGGTAAAGGGTTTTTAATTTCTCACCTAAGTAAATTCATCCCTTTCACATATATTTTGATACATATCTATAACCATGATGTCCAACCCAACCCTGTGTGTATGACAGCAATATATGCTTATCAACACAATCCTTAGGAAGTATTCGTGGATGCAAGGATCTCTATTCTGGATACACTAACAAATAATCCATGACTTCCTTTAATTAAAATGTCATTCTTAAGTTTAGAAGTAAATGAATGTGATTTTTTTTTGCATAATACTTCAGATAAGATATAAAGAAACAGTTCTACAGAAGCATTTTTATGTGCAACATCCTACTTTTCTTCAAGAAGTATTTTTCCAAATCTCACTTTTTTCCTCTCTTCTATCATTTAACAAACTCCTCACATTTCTTCACACCCTGGTTAAATAAAGTTGATTATTTATTCATATACATTTCAATTCAATAAAACATTAATTACCTTTTTTAGAGGATATTTGTTCTTCTAGTGTCTTTAAAAGTATCCCAAGAAGCAATTAACTGGCTAAGGTGACTTTAAAACACAATTTAGAAATAAAAGCACTGAAAAGATAAAAAAAAAGTACTAACTAACCGAAAAATAATTACTGCAGATAAATATAGACATATGTAGAGTAATTAAATTAATTTTTTTTTATATTTATGGTGCTTTGGTTTGATATTACTTAATATTTAGAAATTAGTTTTATGGCACTGATTTTAAAAAGAGTATTAGCATAAACTCTTCTCAGAACTGAAGAAAATTTCTAAGAAACATTTTAGTAATTAAAATAGGGGAATTAATAGCAGTAACAGTAAAGACCCTTGGGTATTAGACCCACACCAAAAAATACATTAGAAGGAGAAAGTCATATAGTGAAAGATAATTTTACATGATAAAGAATATGAGTTCAAAGGCTTTTTCACAAAAAGAATTGCACATAAACATATGGGAATATTTTCAAAGTATTTTTTGAAGTTCAATATACTGATATGTTAATAATGATTTTGAAAAATTTGACAGGCATTCAGTATATTAGGTTCCCTTTATTATAAGACTGATTTGGAATCATTATTTTCTAATAAATGTTCATTCTTATTCACTTCCATGCATTAAATAACCTAATAAAATTTCAGTTACACACTATAATGAATTATAATTTAAGAAACATGTCATGTTTCTAGACTCAAAATAAATACTTGCTCACTGACTTTTTTATATCATTAATGAAATTTGTAAAATTCATAATACCATGTTCCAATAGCTTTATCATCAGAAGTTTAGTGTAGTCCAAAACAATGTAGATATAACTGCAAATAAAAATTGATTTTGATAAATTAGAGTGAAATATATCAGTAATAATTTAAGACACTTAAAACTAATTAATATACAATTATTACAGGATATCACTCTATGATGCATCTTAAATAGTCAAACTGGTAGAAGCAGAGAGTAGAAAGGTTGTCTCCAGGAACTGGAGGAGGTATTAGAAGAACACGAAGATTTAGTTATTCAAGATTAATAAGTCCTAGAAATCCACTCTACAGTATAATGATGGTAGTTTAAAATAATGTATTGTATAATTAAAAATTTAGTAAGGGGGTAGATCTTACCTTGTGTCCTTATCACTAATAACAATAATAATAAGAAGAAGAAGGTGGAAATGATGGATAGGTTTATGGAGCAGACTGAGGTGATAGTTCATGGCCACATGTTCTTATCTCCAAGTTCATCAAATCTCAAATATTAAATATATTTATAATTATGTTTGTCAATAATACCTTAATAAAGGGGTTTCAAGTATATATTTTAGCAAATAGAAGACACAGGCATAGAAACATTCAATGTGAACTAATAATTAAGGATAAAACAGGGTTTGTTTTTCAAATAGTTTTACTAACATAGCTAATTATAATTTTAATAGCCTTTAATTAATTCTACAATTAATTATGATGCAATGTTATTCTGTTTTCAGTAACATTGAAAATAGTGACTACAGAATGCTCCCTTAACCTGACTATAAAACTCAGTAAATACATAATAACCAAAGGATAAGAATGGATAAATGTCATATTCCAGCATTTTATCAGAAGAGACCCCTTAGATTACTTCATGTTACTTCACTAGAATAATGGAGAATAAATAAAAACCATTTAGTAAAATAGCTACTTTTTACATATATTTGTCTTCAAGTAGAAGGTTAAAGTACGCTATTACTTATGAACATTGCAAGATCACATGTAATTTGTATATAATTCATTCAGAAAATAATTTAGCAATAATTTATCTTAGTTACAGGAAGCCAGAAGAAGAGTGAGTGTATCTCGAGAGCCAGAGAAGTTCTATTTTGCTCTTCCATAGAGATCAAGAAGGAAAGGGATCATGGGGAAGTGGAGAGGGTATTAAAGGAAAAGGCAGTGAAAACACTGCTCAAGTTCATACCAATGAAGTTCTGTGAGGCACTTTACAGTTCTTTACAACTTAATTGGCTAAATGTATTATAAATGTTGGTGCAGGTTAAAAAAAATTAAAATAACAGTTCAACAAGTAAATATTTAGTGTCTCCTCACAAATTACAGAACGAATGATAGATAGATGTTACAAAGAGTAAGTCCAGTCAAATGATTGTTGGCAGAATCCCAGGTAATGCAACTTATAATTGTAGATGGAATGACAGTGAGCTTTTTTACCCATGTTTAAGAATATTTACTTCTTGTAGTTCTCATTATTTTACTATAATTAATATTTTTTTAATTCAACAGCCCAGTTATTACTCATTGTTCCATCATGCCATATTCAAGATGCGAAAAGTTTTCAAAACTTCCTCATGTATTCAGTCAAGTTATTATGGAGAGTCAAATTGTCACCAGTCTCACTCCCTTGTAAATAACACAATTTGTGCTGCCACCTGTTGTCACACAAAATAAAATTGCCTTTCCTTTCAGCAGAATGATAATATTGAAAATACTTTTCCTTCTCATTCGTTTCCACTGTAGGATTTCTGTTTCCAGTGATTCCTGTTTTCTCTTCTCCTCTCTCATAATCCATTCCACTTTGTTTTCTTTTTGTCATATTTTTTATTGTAGCCTATTTTCACTTCTTTCACTGTCATTTTCTATTAATTTCTTTCTTCTTTCCTGTTCTATCATTTCCTGATGTATGATTCTTGTGAAACTAAGAAGAATCAAGTATCCAATACCCTCACAGGTAATCACAATAAAGTCTGCTCCTCAAAATAATTGAGACTAAATCATTTTCCCCATGAACATCCCTCATTTACTTTAGAAATCATGAAAACTATTCAAAGTCAATTTGCCTCAGTTACTGTTATTGCCATTTTTCTCAGCTTTCGAAAATTTTACTTGTGACAACAAAGCAACTCAGCCCAATCCCAAACACAGGTTTACAGTCATCAAGTTAGGAAATTTCTCTGCAAGGGACAGATATGACATAAGTAGAACTTCTAACAAATGAAGAATTGATGCTGAATGTGTCAGTGTTTCTTGAAGTGAACAAAAACAAAATAGCACAGGTGGTTTTCTAATGTTCCAAAACAACTCTAAAGAAAATATATCTTTTACTGACATGACATCTGAGGGCAATAGAATAAGACTTTTCCCAATGAAGGACAATGTGGGGTAGAAACCAAATTCATTCATCTCAGGAGGAAACAATGCCTTCCTGGATGTACAGATCTCACATAATAGGCTGTTGCTGTTTCCCTTATAGAAAGGCTACTACTGGGTTAACCCTTCACCCCTCTCAGCTCCCTCACTTCTATATAGGATGAAAGATGAATGAATGCAATCAGATATTCTGGGAGGAGAATCTCTTCCCCTCTCTACTGCTTAAAGGATTCTTGACCATAAAAGCCCGTGTTCTGGTTTCTCACTTAAATCTTACAGGAATAGGTCCCTATGAGGGGTGTCATAAATTTGCCCACACGTTCTGGCAAGAGGAAGTAATAAATTTCTTCCTGATGCAGCTTTAAGGAGCCCTTTAGCTTAAAGCCACACTTTTCCAATCTAGACTTTTTCAGAATCATACATAGTCATTTTGAGCATCATCTGCTGAATGTTCATGCCCTAAATATCTCTCAATTGTTCAGTCTTCAGCTAAGGAAAAATATTAATATTTTTTGTTGGATAAAATAAAATGCTAGACCAATTATTTAGGCTGAGACTCTTGAGAAAATAATAAGGAATGGGAGTGAGCACCTTCATAATCCTTTCTCATGGCTAGGCAATGTGTAGCATGCTACTGTGGCAGAAGCTGGTGTAACAGAGCAGTGTTTGCTGGTGTGTAGCTGAAGCCTAACCTTAGGATATTCCAATTTTAGGTTTATGGAAATGCCTTTCAGCAAGTTCAAAGACTCAGGTTTAAGTATAGGAACTTTTTCTCATGATAAAGGGACATGAACAATTCAACTCATGGGGCTTCCTGAAAACTTCAGAATATTCAGGTACAACTTTCCCTGAAAGTGACCATTATTCAATTATTGGGGAAACAAAAATGTGCTGTATGTATAGTCTATTTGAACATAAAGGGGCAGAGAACTTACTTTTCTGCTCTTACTGTCTTTATGTTTCATATCTGCACTTAAAACTTCAGGTCCCATGTCAACAATGGAGTATATGTCTGTGGTATTTCGACTTTAAGTTTTTCCCGGCTTTGAGCAGAGCTGGTAGCCTCCCTCAGTTTCCATTGTATTTAGGTAAACTTAAAAAGTCTGTTTGAAAGACACAAGGAAACAGATTTTCTAGGAATCTAAAGAGGTTAATAACATATGTAGGAATCATGTAGGTTGATTTTTGTGTCCCAAAGGGGTAGGACATAATTTTAAGAGAGATTAATTGAGCTAAAAGAAAAAAAAATGTATGCTTTCCTGTGTTAATGAGTTATTATTTTAGAGGAGATGTTCCTTGGATATGCAAAGAAGCATGATCTTCAAGTCCACTGAAGATTTATCAGAAAGGAAAAATAAAATATACCCTAGTCTCACTATTTGAAAGAAGAGAACAAATAAAGTGAAATTGCATTAGATACTACTGGATTAATAATTAATTATTTTCTCAGATAACCAAAGTGAGGAAGAGGTTTACAGTTTCAGAGGGCTGAATGAAATTACTCCATAGTTAATTCATAGAGGATGAGGATTCAGGAAATTATGACAATGTCATCTCTTAAAGAAAATAATGGGAGATTAATAGGGGTTCAATAAAATATTTAAGTAAGTATACCTAATACAAAGGAATTAAAGACTGGGAAAATCAGTATAATCACCCAATAATTCCTTAATAAGCCTCCTGGTGGAAGTTTAATTGATGGAGAGATTCATAAGAATTGCTATTATATCCTGAATATTCACAGACAAAAAAAGTATGGAATTAAGACTCTAAGAGAAGCCTGATCATAGATAAGGCATAAATACACAGAGATAAAAGAACACAATAGATTATTTGATTTTGGGTAAATGGGTTTAAAAATTCTGAATAGAATTGTTGATCTTTTGGAAATGAAAGTACTTTTGCTCATTACAAGTGCATTTTCTATGGAAGCTTTACTATTTATTTAAAAAGTTAACATTACCAAAAATCTATTATTCAGTATTTAAATATTTATTAAAACCTAATGAGTTATATAAGATATGTAGACTAACACCCTCTATCAAAATGCATATGATCCATTTATTTTAATATTTTATATGACATTCTTGTCTACATCTTAGTTTGAAGATGTCTTTATATGAAAGTAAGCATTTCTGAACTTTGTCCTGTGAAGAAATAAGGTCAGTTTCTCTGGTTTCTGGCTCCAGGGGTACTTTATAATATTCTGTCAATTTCTTAACAGTACTTAAATGCCAGCAAAGGATGGCAACACTCATATGAATATAAAACAAAACTAGACAGATATTCTATAGCTGAAATTATTGCCAATTAAGCAAAGGGGAATTTTACAAATCAGGCGTAATCTCTAAGGAGACAAGTAATCTTATAGGAGTTTAGGATAGGATAAAATAAAGTAACTACAAATTCTAGAGTAAAAAGACTGGCTTGGTGCCAGCTGTGGAGACCCAATTCAGTGGATGTCACTGCTGGGTTACTGGAATGCCTCCTTTCCTGACTGCCGCACTTCAGAAATGAAGTCTTTTTGTTTAACTTACAGAGCATGGTCACAGAACAACTTGCTATTTTCATATTTTTAAACATGCTTAAAACTAATTTTTCCTCCACTTTTTCCTACATATAAACGTAATTAGTGTAACTATATTTTTCATTGAATTGTTTGTTGTTTTAAAGTAACATACTTACAAAATTATTTCCTTCTCACATTTGTATCAGTTGGAACTAGAATCCAGGGACTTGCAGAGAATAAATGTTATTCAGGAGATAATAACACGAGTAGAACTGAATGTTTTGTTGAATGTCTGAACTCATCTGCTTTTAAGTAATGGCAGTTGAGGATGTGAAATTGATGGGACAAATAAATATTTGTGCTTAATAAATAGCATTGATTCCCTTGAGCTTTCAGTTCCAGTAACCCTTGTTGAAATATACGTGACCATATATTCCTCTTTTATTCTACTAAGTGTATGTCTTAAGAGTCTCTTCTTTATCCCAGGGTATCACTCTGCTTTTCACTAAGCCAAAATTAATTTCAAATACAGTACTTGTACAACAAATACTGTTAAATCAGACATTGCTAAGAGCAGACAGAAGATTCCTTCCAATTCAGACATTAAGGGGCATCAGTTTGGTGGAACGCAGGAGGAATAGCCAACAAATGGGATAAGAAAGGACGAGGGATCAAAATGCAGTCTGTAAAAATAAAAAAATAAAAATATATTTTTTTCTTTTAAAAAGGAAGGGCTACAAGAAATGAAGTATGTAGATGTAACACTGTATCACAATCGCTCAGGACAACACTGAGCTTTAGAAGCAAGATAAATGAATTTCAGTAACAGTATAGTGGTTGGTGCTTTAAAAGCAACAATACAAGGTATGATCAAAAAAAAAAAAAAAAAAAAAAAAAGAAGAAGAAAAGAAATTTCTTTTAACAAGGGCCATAATCACCCAGGGTCATTTGGCCTCTGAGCCACACTTTCAGCCTTTATTTATTTATTTATTAAACAGGATCTTATTAAGTTGCTTAGGACTTTGCTAAATTGCTAAGGCTAGCTCTGAACCTGTGATCCTCCTGCATTGGCTTTCCAGGTAGCTGGAATTACAGACATGTGCCAACATGGCTGGCTATGATTTATCCTTTTGAGTTTAAAATCTTTGTTTATTTAAATAAAAAATAGCAAATATTTTTATTTTGATCTTTTATTATGAATTTTTAAAACATGACTTTTCTTGCTCTCCTGCCCCAGGGTCATAATGATATTTACTTACATTTTATTCTTTGGTTTCAAGAACTTATTTTTCTTTTTAATTTTGATCCAGATTTAAAAGACAACTGACAAATTAGTAGAAGTTTTTAGTAGAGGAAGGTAGCAGGGAGAGTGAGGAGAGGCGGGCAAATGAAAAAAACTGGGGATTCAAATGGAACAAATTATATTCCATGTGTTTATAAATAGGTCAAAATGAACCCCAATATTATATATTATTATAATGCACTAATATAACTATTTAAAAAAAACACTTAATATCTAGTATAGACTGGGAATTCCTGCAAATAAGCAAGAAAAACACAACATCCCTCTAAAAAATGACACAGATGTACAAGAAAGCAAAAAATAGAGGAAGATGTCACAGAATCCCACAAATATTAAGAATTAGACAATGTAAAATTGAGGCAATAATGCAGTAACTTTCCCTCTATTGGATTGGCCAAAAAATATTAGACATATCTTTACTTCAGATTGGAGCATAGAAACAATGTTTTCAGCTGTTAGATATTATGAAGAAGATGTACCAATTCCAGACTCAAAGTTAGGGCAGACCTGTGTAGGAACAAAAACCTTAAAGGTTGCAAGAAATACTGCCTGGTACACTTTTTCTGTGAACCTTGGTTTCATTCTCCATCACTCACACAGGATGTTTCCTATTTGTTGAAAAGGTACCCATGATATTCATATGATTATGTGCTAATGAATAGATGACCTGGAGTAAAAGGATAAATTCATGGAAACGCAAGCCAACCACTACAGAATCATGAAGAAATAGAATGTCTGAATAGATATATAATTTATAAGGAGATTGAATCAATAATAATAATTTTTAAAAAAATATCTCGCCAAAGAAAAGCTTAGGTCATATCTTCAGTGGAAAATTCTACAACATATTTATTTGAAGAAGAAATAAAGCCAGTCCTTCTCAAACTCTTCCAAAAATTAAGAGGAAGAAACACTTAAAGTTACCTTAGGAGGTCAATATCACTCACATAGTAAAACTAGATAAAGATGCTACAAGAAAATACAATTAAGGTTAATATCTCTGATGAACAGAGATCCAAACCCTCAACAAACTGAATTAGCAAACTGAATTCAATTGCAAATAAAAGGATCATATGCCATGATCAAATGGAATTTATACCAGGAATGTAAGAGTGTTTCAATACCTACAGATCATAAATGTGATTACCATAATAATGAATGAAGGCAAAAAGGTCACTTCAATAGTTACAGAAAATGCATTTAATAAAATTTAATATTTCTGCATTTTTTGTATAATAATGCAATATAGGTATAGAAGGAATGTTCATCAACATAATAAAGATCATACCACAGTTGACTTCATATTCAATGGTGAAAAACTGAAATAATTTCTTCTAAGATAAGGAACAAAGCAAGGATGCCCACTTTTAATATTTCCATTTGCCAGGCTCCATCAAAGATTTTAAGAGAGAAAGATAAGTAAAAGTCATTCATATTAGAAAGGAAGAAGTAAAATTGCTTCTGCAAATGACATCGTCTTTTATTTGGGGGTGGGGGAGGAGTGTACCTGGGATTGAACCCAGAGCCACTCAACAACTGAGCCACATCTCAGGCCCTTTTAATTATTTATTTAAAGACAGGGTCTCACTAAGTTGTTTAGGGACTCAGTATATTGCGGAGGCTGACTTTGAACTTGTGATCCTCCTACCTCAGCCTCCTCAGTCCCTGAGATTAGAGGTGTGCACCACCATGCCAGGCAGAAGACATGATCTCATATAGAGAGAGTCCAAAGGAATATGCAGAATCTGTTATAAATAAGAAAAAAAACTTGGTAAAGTTGCAGAATACAAAATTCAAAATACAAAAATCAGCAATGATATGATACACTAACAGTTATCTGAAAGATAAATTAAGAAAGCAATTGCATTTGTAATAGTTTAAAAATAAGCAGGAATGAATTCAATAAAGGATGTAAAAGTCTTATACATTGAAAACTATAAAGCAGTGATAAAATAAATTTAAAAGAGCAAATAAGTAGAAAGATATCTTGTTTACAGGATGAAAGAAGTAACCATTTAAATATCAAAACTAGTCAAGGAAATCTAGAATTCAATGCATTCTCTATAATATTCAATCATAATTTTCACATAAATATACAAAAACACTGCCAAAACTTATATGGAACCCAAAAGACCCTAAATAGAGAAAGCTCTCTTGAGAAAGAAAAATAAAACTAGAGGTATATAATTTCCTTATTTTACACTGTATTACAAAGCTATAATGAAACAGTATAATAGTAGCATAATAGTAGTATAAAAACAGACACAATGAGATAGAAGAAGAGAGACCTCACAAAAAACCCAAGTGTTTTAGTCAGCATTTTCAACACTGTGACTAAAGGACCTTACCAGAAAAACTGTAGTGGAACAAAAGTTTATTTGGGGGGACACAGTTCCAGAGGTCTCAAACCACAGACAGCAAGACTTCTTTCCTCAGGGCTCAACCTGAGGCTGAACATCATGATGGAAGAGTAGTGGAGGGAAGCAGCTCACATGATGATCAGAAAGCAGAGAGAGAGAGAGATCTCCCAAAGCCACCCCCAAATGCCCCACCTCCTCCAGCCACACTCCACCTGCTTTCAATTACTACTCAGTAAAACCCCTCAGGTGATTAATTCACTGATCGGGTTAAGGCTCTCGTAACCCAATTATTTCTCCTCTGAACCTTCTTGCATTCTCACGTGAGCTTTTGGGGGATACCACATTACAAACCATAACACCAAGTTTTCAAGTAATTTTTAAAAGCAAGTCAAGAACAAGAAAAGAAAGGATGATCTCCTCAATAAAAGGTTCTGGGAATACAATATCCATATTGGAGAAAAAGAAAGAAGGAAGGAGGGAAAGAAAAGAAAGAAAGGAAGGAAGGAAGGAAGGAAGGAAGGAAGGAAGGAAAGAAGGAAGGAAGGAAAGAAGGAAGGAAGGAAGGAAGGAAACGAAAACATGACTTCTTATCCTACCACTTATGAAATTTACTGGAAGTGAATTAAATATTATATCTGAAACCTTAAAGATACTGAATTGAATATAGTGAATAAGTTCCTATACATTGGTTTTGGCATTGATTTTCTTTTGTAGATGTGACACCAAAGCTCAAAAGCAAAAATAACAAAGAGCTTCTCCACAAAAGAAAGAATCAACAAAGTGAAAATGAAACCTATAGAATGGGAGAAAAATGTATGAACCAGATATCTGTTAAGAGGTTAATATTTAAAATATACAGTAATTCATACAAAAAAATCCTAGATCATACAACTTAAAGATTGGCAGTGTTAGAGTAGATGTTTATTCAGAAAAGACATTAAATATAACCTAGAAGGTCACCAAAGGATGCTCAACATTACTAATTATCAAGGGGGATTCAATTCAATATCACAATGGATTAGCCCTCAGATCTGTTAGGTGGTTATGAAAAGGAGAAGAGATAGTGAGTGTTGCAATAATGTGGAGAAAAGAGAACCCTTGTCCATGTTCACTGTTAGAGGGAATATAAATTGGTACAGTATGGAAAATACTGTGGAGGTTCAAAAAAATTAAAAACAGAACAATGATAGGATCCAGCAACTCTCACTTCTAGATACTTATCCAAAAGAAATGGAAACAGTTTATAGAAAATAAATCTACTTACCACTCTTCATTGCCATATTATTCACAATAGCCAAGACACACACACACACACACGCACAGTGGAAACTTATTCAACCTTTAATTAAAAATAAGAAAAAAAAAAGAAATCCTTCAATGTTTGACAATATAGATGAAACTAGAGATTTTATTAAGTGAAATAAGCCAAACAGGAAAGACAAATACTGTATGCTATCATTTATACGTGGAGTCAAAGGGGTAAAAATGGAAAAAAAAAAAAAAAAGTTGAACTCATGGAAGCACAAGGTAGAATGATAGTGCCCAGGGTTTCATGGGGATGGAAAGAAGGAAATAGATGTTTGAGGAATATACATTTTAAGTTGTAAGATGAATAAATCCTGATAATACAGTGTACAGCATAGTGACTACAGTTAATAATTCTGCATTGTGTAGTTGAAGTTTGCTAAGAGAGTACATCTTGGGCATTCTAAACAAAACAAAAATAAATATGCAAAGTGGTAGATGTATTAATTAACCTTCATCATGTTAACCATTTCACATTAACCTTCATCATGTTAACCATTTCACAAAGTATGCTTATGTCTGGTCATCACATTGTATGGTTGAAATATGAATAATATTGTTTGTCAATTTTACCTCAATAAATTTGAAAAAAAAATTAGAAATTTATTTAGATTGTCATTCATCCAACCAATGTTCTTTGAGCTTTTACCACTTAAGAAGTATTTGGTTGGGTTATAGGAATACAGACACCAAAAGGAAACTAGTGTAGAAATTTGCAGTGTGTTCTGGGGAAAGAATTTACTAGAAAAAAATAATTAATAATTAATTGCACTACGTGATGAGATCCATATATGTACAATACAGTATAGAAAAAAATAATATGGATACCTAGTATAGTTTTGGAGGTGGGTTAAGAAGTTAATGTTTGTGTCTGTATGCATGTGTGTTTTAAGTGGAGGTGAAATCACAGCTTGAAAAAACGGTCATTGGCCACATAAAGGTGGAAGAAAGAAATAAGAAATGATGGAAGTAAGACAATGGTATGTGGTTAAAGATGATACCATTCTGCAATCTTTAAAAAACCTTTATCCTTTAAAGTTTGCCATCCAATTTATACTGTCAAGTTCTTTTCAGTGTATGTGTTGGTTGGTTTCAGTGAAAACAGTACTATCTGAAAATATGACAAGAGATTGGTCACAGCATGTTTCAGAAAGCCTTAATCAAACCAGTATTTTTGAAATCTTTATAAAATTAGCTGAGGACGTGCATCTATGTAGTATTTTAAAAATTAGAATCCATTTGCATCATTCCCTTTATAATTGATTATTTAAATTCAAGACTGCACCCCTCCAGTTGATTAAAAAAAGAAAAAATAAATAAACTTTCCAAAATATCAGGTGATAGGCATGTGCCTGGAAAAGTATGATTGGGTGGATCCAACACAGTCAGTCAGAGAACAGTTGGTTCATTAAGAACCAAAATGCTTGTGTTTGAAGAATCAAATGATTGATTAAAGATATATCTTATTGCTAGAATCTGAATGATTAAGGTTTATGCCCTGGATAGTTAGAAAACTGCACAGTTAAGTAGAGACAACAAGGAAAAGTATGGATTCTTTAATTGCTAATGAATTGCTTCATGAAACTGAAATTGCTTGGAAGAGAGGAAGAGAAGTAAGAAAAAGTCAAGCACAAGCTGTGAGAACTGTTGCAGGAGAGAAAGAGAGAGCAAGGGGAAAGAAAGAATTCCACCTTGTAAACATGAAGCTCAGTTAGTGACATTTAATAATACCACATTTAATGATGCTTTTGTCTGTGTGTGACCATTAAGGACGAACTATCATTCAACTTACAGTAATGGGCAGAAGACAAAGGAGTTTTAATGCAAAGGAGCTGAAACAGCTCACTAAGGTCGAGGTTAATTAACCTAGGGAAATTTAAGGAATATGTAATAATTTATTCTTAGACACTGAAGAATGCAAAAAAGGGTTTATTCCCAGGACCAAATCACCATTAGAGAATCACCCAACAGCATAATGGCAAAGTCCCTTTTGTAGTAGAAGCAGTAAAAAGAGTCAATGCTAGGAAAAGAAAAGGATAAGCCTCCTTTCTTTCTTGGGAAATTCAAGCTTTTTTCCAAAAGGAAAATAAATGTTTGCCTACCCTCCAAAAATGATAAAATATGAGGAAGGAAAAGAAGAAGAAAAAATTAAAATGTGATTTGCAAAAGAGAAGGGAAATAATAGAGCTAACCTTAAAATTGTAAACAGGATATGAAAATTAAAAAAATAAAATAAAAATAAAAGGAAACAAAAAGGGAAATAAAATAAAAAGAAAAAATAACAGTCAGGTCCTAATACTTCAATCAAGGATATACACATTATTTCTTCCAAGGGTCAGTACCAAAAGCATAAAAAATATAAGCATCAAAGGCATAATTTTGTGTCATACTTTATGTTACACAGGAACTTGCAGGGTCCCCAAAAGCACAGGATTGGGAAAATATATTGGCAGTTGCTTTAGTTCAGGAATCCGTTGAATCATTTTGTAGCAGAGGTATGTGAGGCAAAGAGAAAAATATTTTTCACTAGGCAGATCTCATAAACTGCAGAGATTTCAGGTCAGGAAGCTCTACTGTACCTGAGGGTTAAAACAGTTCTGGAGTTTGAGGTACTGAGTAAAGGGAAGGAGAGAAATCTTGCTTGGTAATGTGTGACTATTATAGATAAGGGTTAACTTGCTCTCTAGAAAGAATTGTGCCATTCTCAAGGATCAGTCCTCTGATGCACACCAGGATGCAAGATATAAGTGGAGCAAAGAAGAAACAAAAAATAAAGTTATTTAAATATGCATGCACTTATATGAACTGAAGGGCTCAGGATTTGGAGAGAGGAAGTGCCAGCATTTTTTAAATTCACAAATAATTACACACATATATATATATAATTATATAAATATAAATTTATATATGCATACTTACGGAATGCACTGGAATGCTTTGATATATGTTTAAATTGTGGCATAATTAAATCAAGTTGATTAATATATCAATCAACTCACATACCTATTATTTTCTGTAGTGAGAATATTTAAAACCTACATTTTAACAATCTTGAAATATACTTTCTAAAACTGAAATCCAAGGACTATTTTTAATCTTATCCTGTAAGAGAAGGAATGAATGATTAAAGGAATTCTCCCAAGGTAATGGACAATCTAGTACCACAAAATCTTATTATAAGAGATTCCTTCAAAATAATTGAAATTGTTAAATTGTTTATGATTCTCATATCAGATAAATTACCCATGGATTAAAAATAGATCATCGTTTTTCTTTTTTCTCTTTCTAGGTTATGATCTTTCTACAAGATATTAAATCTTTGCTAAGAAGGAGACAATACAAGAGATGAGATGGTGATTTCTACTTAATCCTTTTCTTTTAATTCAATAGTTTGTGAAAGTGAGATGGACATAGTGATATTTTTAAGTTCTCAAATAATTCTTTACTTTCTGGAAGAGTGGAGTACATGAAGTTTGACGAGTTTGAAATGACACTGAAAAAACGGAAGCAGGCATGTCCTTACTGGATGAAATCATCTCAAGCTCAGTTGCTCAGGAGGGTCACACGATTCTTCGCCTTCCTGTGCCACACATTCCCATACCTACTACAGATTGAACCATCAAGTGGTACTGATCAAAAAGATATAAAATTTAGAGACTACTATAGGAATTACTTCTCGCCAGTGACACTCAAAAAGAGTTTAGAATTACTAGCACATAAAAATATCAACAATATAAAATTATAATAAACTATTCAGATTTATTTTGTGCCTGTTTTCAAAATACAATGTCTCTTTGATGTTTAGGGTAAGGTCAAGCTACTGTTCCCCTTTGACAGGCGATCACTTCACTTCTCTTATCATCACAGACTTTCTGTTCTTATCTTCCTCCTTCTATTGGTGCTTCTTCTTGTCTGTTTGGTCAGAATCTCATATTCATTGAACAATACTATACACAGGGTTTTCTGTGTTCAAAGTTATATACATATAATCGTCCTTCCTTATCCATGGAGAATATCTTCAAAGACCCCCAGTGGGTGCCTGAAACTGTAGATAGTAGTGAACATTATTTATTCTATGTTTTCCCCATATATACATACCTATGTTAAAGCTTAATTTGTAAATTAGATATAGTGATTAACATCCATATATAATAACAAAATAGAAAAATTATAAAAATATACTGTCATAAACTGCCAATATTAGCAATGTTTAGCTTTGGAGCTATTACTAAGTAAATTAAGGTTTATTCATATACAAGCACTGTGATACCAAGAGTTGGTAAAAAAAACTGAGATGACTACTGTGAATAAATCTCAGGTGACACATACAACCTGGACACCCTGCAAGACTGATTCATGTCAAAGACAAGAAAGAGGAGAATGATTTCTGAGATTTCTGCATACTCAGAACGGTGGACAACTGGATGCAAATCATGTATCATTGTAATTTTCCATATTATGTTTTCTAAGCCCACTTACATGGTAATTGGAACAGCGGAAGGAAAACCATGGAGAAAAGCACTTTGGTGGATGAAAGTGCCTTGAAACCTGTGAAGTTTTATATCAATGTAGAAGGCAAAATTTTTATTTCTCAACAATATTCTCTTTAATACTAATTTTATTGAAATAAGCATGTTTATTTTCATATACAAACATGTTTCCAATGACACAACTCTGGGAAATTACATCTGAAGATTTTTTAGTTTGAGAAAATATTTCAAATTTTATCATCTGGAAAAAAAAATACAAAACAAACAACAACAACAACAAAAAATAAAACCCCAAACTAGAAAATCATAGAAAAGAAAATTTTCATGTAGAAGATAGCAAGAAAAAAGGAAAAATATTATGAAAGAAAGTAATCTAAATGCTGCAAAAAGTATCAATAAAGAACAAAAATTAATAATATTCAATTAGGTTTTCTTTAGACCTTTTACATGTGACTTCTGAAATGTTTCTAAATGCAAGATGATCTAGATAGAGAGGTTCAAGCATAAAAGCAGAACAAAAATTTAAGTATAAATTAATAGAAAGTCCATGATATACTACTGAAGCAAAGTATGTTTTTAATCCAATTTGTAGTATAACTTAATGTTTTACCTCTCTATTTAAGATCATTATAATTTCAAAATTGCACCATCTGTTCTACTTCGTTGAGCTACTTAGAAATATTGCAAAGTTATAAAATACCAAGCCTTTGTCCCTGTTAAGATTTGTCACTCTGAATACATTTTCCTACCACTTTGTACACTCAATTCTGCTGGTTGACAGCCAGATACGGTTTGTCACTGATTTTGAATATCGCCTTCTTTTTTCACTATATGTTTCTCAAAACTGGTTTTTTCCCTTCCCTGAAGAAAATTAGAAATTTATTTAATATATAAAAGATTGAATATGTTAAGAATGATTATAATCTATATTAAAAACAGTTATAGAAAATAGGCCTCTATAATCCAGACATAATCAACTATGGCTTCATAAGATATATTTAAGAATAAACCATTAAAATAACTATAATATTTTGGTAATATTTTGTTTCATAATTTTATTGATTTATGTAGAGTATATTGAATGACACTTAGTAGTCTTAGTATTATTTTGTAATTTTACCTTTTTATTGGAATATCCCTCTCAAAATTAAAAACATTTTTGTTTCTGGGCATAGACTAAGACCAATAGTATCTGTACAGAGGGATCTGAATGAAAAATTTCCAACCAAATACAAAAAAAAATAGAAGAGAAAATAATATTTGATCTCTCAGCAAGCCTTAGTATAGAAAGAAATAGGAAAAAGAGCAAAATATTCCAAGAGAAAGTAATCTAAGTGCTGTAATAATCACCATCAGTAAATAACAAAACTTACCAATACTCTGTTATGTTAGCAATTTTTATTTAATTTCTGATAATTTAATTACTCATAATATTTGTTGATTATTCTTACAATATTTGTTAAATAGTTATAAAATATTTGTTGAATAAAAGTGAATTCATAAATGAACAGTTGAATCGTACCACTGTAATTAATCTGTTTAGTATTTAGTTTGAAAATCTTGGTGGTAGATTTTTCAGTCATGTCATTCTTTGCAGGCAGATGACAGTACTGCTATACATGGCAAGAAAAGAAGCAGAGAAAAATATTTATCAAGCAATAAACACAGAACAGAAGAAAAATATATGAAGCTAATTCAATTCTCAATATGCTTAGTATAGCAATGATGCCAAAGGGAAGAAATACTTGAATTATTGTCTAACCTTAATCATCTTGAAATGGTAATTTCAAATGTTTCAATTCACTCTAATTTAATGTTTTCCTCTGTGTTAACTTTTTTATTTGTATGTGTAAACTATGTATGTTTTTGTATTCTGTATATGTGCTTAAAATTATCTAAGCTAAATAAATGCTATGATGTCTGGAATTTACAATTTGATTCAGATTATCCATTAATGAAGGCGAACATTAATGAAGGGATTAAAAAACAAAAACAAAAACACAACTCAGTAATGGTCGATAATTATTGATGTTGGTTGATGTGGTCCTTGGAATCTTTTTTGCTAATTTTTCTGATTTTTATCTTTTGAGATTTTTTATAGGAGTAGATGTTATATTTCAATGCATGGTATTATTATTATTATTATTATTATTATTATTATTATTATTTTGGCTTGTTTTCCTGGCATTTTTTTCTTCTTGCTTTAAATGCCTAAATGAAATTTTAGTATGCTATACTTTGGGATCAGTTCCATCTTCCCTTACTTATTTGGGTATATGGTTATTTAATTCCCCAGATGCTTGTGGAGACCTGAAAAGTAGTGGAAATCTGTCTAGTTTTCTACATCTTTCAATGAGTTAGGTTTACCCATATGAATTTCTCTTGTACTTTGATGGAGGAAAATGAGGGAAGACGTTAGTAATGAAAGTGAAACTATAAGACATCAACTTCTAGCCCTGTCTGTCCAAAGTCTTTTTGAAGATAATAATGAAAGAGGAATTAGATCAGATGAACTTGGAGAAAGTACAAAGATAAGGGAAGAGTAATATAGTGGAGAAATATGAAAAACCCTAAATATTACTAGGAGAAAATAAACACTAAGAAGGAGAAAATTAACGTTTGACATTTTAATTGAGAATATAAAGCATAACCTTTATTAAATAATACAGGCAGCCTCGGACTACATAAATCCAAATGTTATTCCTTTAACAATCTAGTAATCTGTCTTAATTTTTTTCTAATCCAATTTAATAACAAAATAGACCGTCTGTTATACTTAACAAAAAATTAAAAATTTATTGAAGAGTATAATAGGAAGGAGCATTCATAAGATTGGAAGACTGTATTTTAAGTTATTAATAGTGTGAACATTCATTTTTAATTTATATATTTTCTCTAAATTTTGGTTTTTAAATTAGAATATCATAGTCATGGACATAAAGTAGAAGAAATAAATATGAGAAATAGTTGGAAATGTATAAACAGGCAATGAAATAAAAGGAGAGAGAAAGAGAAAGAGAATGCTACATCTTTACCTACAGATTTCTGAAATGATAAATAAATGACACTTCTCTCTTTGGACTGAGAACTCCGTCCAGATTTTTGCTATCACACAGCTTTGGAAATGATAAAATGTCGCTTATCTTGGATGAAGAAAATATGATTTCTTTTTTTCTATCAGGATCCAGAAAAGTACTTCACACATTTGAAGAAGGTTTGTACACATTTTTCATAAAATAAAAAAAACGAATATATGTAACAACAAAAATAGAAAATTAAAAGAAACAAATATGAAACACAATAACTTGAATAAAGCACTAAAACAGTCTGAAATGATATTAAAAAGTAATTTTATCACAAATCTTCCAATTTTTGCTTCACGAAATGAATAAATCACATAATGTTAAACAATAAATAAATCATGTAATGAAATAAATAAATTATATAATGTAGAACTAGACTGGAAACAGGAAATAAACTTGTTAGGTTATTATAGTGACCTAGGTAAAAAATGATAGTGTCTTGGGCCAAAGGAGTATTGGTAAGGGAGATTAGAATTAGGTACAAGCATGATGCAAATTATACATGGATCTGACAGGATTTAATTTTGAATGGAATGGGAAGGAGAAGAGAAAGTTAAAATTTAAAAATGACTCCATGTTTGGGGGGGCTAAAAATATGAATTAATAAAGATAACATGCATTGTGTTTGAGAATATCACTTATACAACAGATTTGGAGGGATGTCTAATTAGTTTGACCATGCTAATTTTACATGAATTTTGAGATTTTGAGAAGCTGGGAGTAAAGATACTTTGGGGAAGGGTATTCTCATGCATGCAGTCTTTTGACTCCTGCTGGGCTGAAAATGAATGGGCCTCACTTACAGTATGTCCTTCTCAAGAAATAAAAAGGTTTTCAAAGCCTGTGCTGCATTTATTATCTTGTAAGGGAATATCTTTCCCTGTTTTAGTCTATACTTTGGTGGAGGTAGGAATGGGGATGAGAATCCTTCCACTGCACATAAGAGACTGTGTGCAGGTCAATAGACCTGCATAGGGTGCCAGAAGGGATCACCTGGCCTGAAGGAACTAGCATCCATTGTCAGCTGATTTTTTTTTTTTTTTAGACTCCTGCATGGAATAAAAGTTTCTTCCAACAAAGTGATTGACTGCCTTTTGTTTTCCTCAGCAAACCCAAGATATGGTAGGACAAGGATTCAGATTTCTATTCCTGGTGACAGAGAATGGAAGTTACTTGATTGACAGAAAGATGGAGTCATTTTTATCTAAATAGGATTTAAAGTTATTGACCCGGGTGCAGTAGTCTAGGAAACGAGTCTTTAAGAGAAAATGGTGGGTGTTAATTGCACAAAAACAGAGATACTTAAAAATGAGGATTACTTAGTAAGAATTGTTTCAGAAGTCAAAGTGGAAGGAGGAAAACAAAGAGGATCTAATGTGCTCAAGGATAAACCTGTGCATCATTTCATGTGTTTCTTTGCTCCTGAAAAATATTGGATAACTTTATGCATCAACGTAAATAGAGATTTTCTTTGCCACTTAAAAAAAATTAAAGAATCTTAAAATTCTTTAAGAAGCAGATATGGGAAGATGTTGTACAAATTTTTGCAGTTATGCATTTATTTGAATGTAAACTGATGCAAAAGAGTTAAACAATTGGCATATATATGGAATGCATACTAGAAAGTGGCACAAAGAAAGAAAATGGCCTGTCAAGGTTAGGAAAGATTATGACATTTTGGGCCAAATTATTCACTCTATTCTTATAAACCACATGATTTGTCCTTTCCCAAACATAAGGCTATCTGGTGGGAGAAATGATGGTTATTTCTTTTGTTTCCCCTTTCCAGCTCTTTGCATACAAACTTTAGCTATTTAGAGGCACTGTATCTCTAAGTCTTATCAATTATCAATCATGCTTCAAGATAGGTCTTTTGAGATTGTCCTTTTTCTTATAAAATAGTGTTAAATCATAATTTACTTAATCCTATGGAGCTTATTCTTACTGGAATAATAGCAAAAGAAAAATATTTAATGACAACTGGAACAATATTGAATTTAAAAGAAGAATAATTAAGAAACAATCCTGAGAAATGATCTCCAATTACTTAGTTTGGATAACCAACACTTTTAGTAATATTCAAAGATTATCCTTCATGTGATTTGTATGATACCAGTTGTCCTAGATTTTCTATATATTGTTTGTTTTTTTTTAAACTTCATGATAAAGTGGTGAAAATATAGATGATTTACCTAAGTTAGCAACATTAAGTTTTCCTCCTAATAGTTATGATTTATTTTACCTATTTAACTCAGCTTAATCTCATTCAGTTTCTTAATCATCAAAAAGAGGAACATTAAGCATAAAATTTAACTAATTACATTAATTAAGTTAAAATATAAGTTAAAATTTAATGTGTCCTTAAAATTTATATAAGGAGAGGTAAAAATACCCTGAATCCTAAAACACAACGAAATAATTTTCTGATTTTTTATGACATTCTAAATGAATTTGTATTTCAGGTACATGTTTAGATCCATACATAACTGATTTCATATAATAATGAGATGAGGCCTAACAAGGTCTTATTTAAATTTGACCAGAAAAAAGCAAGGTTTGTTTCTAATTAGATATGCATTTCCTGGTAGTAGGTCTTTTCTTACAGTAGTATTTGAGATCCCATAATAATATGTCTTAAGTCTACTCTTGAAACAGAAACCAACCATTGCTTTTGTTTTATGCTTTTAATTTGCAAAGCATATAAGCTTAAATAGGTTCATTTCAATATGTTTTGTTATTGAGAACATAATAGACTTCTCTTCCACATATGATGGTTCTGAGAAAACCAATGAAAAAATCGCACTGACTTTACAATAGTAAGAATAATCATAAAAGCACAATAAAGTAATTGAAAAACTGCATACATTTAAATGACTCAAGTATACACAAATGTTGATTTGAAATATTGCATAAATTTAAAAACATTATTTGGTTTATGTCCTAATATTGCAAAAAAATTCCTCAAAGTGTGAGTTCATTGCTATACAAAATGAGAAACCAAGATATGAAGGTATACATTGAAAAAAAATTTGAAAACTATTTAAGGTCAAAATGTAAAATTTTGTACTGACAAATCAGTTCTTATTAAGTGCTAATTTAGAAGTCCATGATTTTACTTTACAGGTAATTCAGGTTTTGAATTTTATGAAGGTCTACCACAGATATAATTATCTCTCCCTAGATAAAATATCTATCAAAACTAAATTGAAGTCAACACAGAAAAGTCATTCAGATAGATTAGAAATATGAAATAAAAATGTCTCAACTCTTTAATGCATATTTAAAAATATCCTTTTTTAAATGTAATGACACTTATGAAAACTGGAAGTGATTGGAAAGTGGCAGTTGTCTTTGAGGCAATGGTCAAAAATCAGACCATTATATCCCAAAGCAGTACCCTTTTAGTGACCCAAATAGAAGTAATCCTCATAGAGTGGTTGTCTAAATTGTTTTTATCTCACATCCTTAAAGGCAAAGAAAACAGTAGGCACTCTATGGTTTTATACATGAATATGTTTATAAATTATTCATAATGCCATAATATTCATACTGAATGTGCATTTTAAGATGTACTCATAAATTGGTAATTAAAGATGAACATGAGGAAAATATTTTATGATTATCATTTTATATTTATATTAATCCCCAAACTATTTAACTTTATTGAGCAACATAATATAATGATACTTATTATTTCAGAACATCTGAATGTAACTGTGATATAATGAATCAAAGTCTAATTTTAAGTACAATTTAGTTTGATGGTTGATCAGAGCTAAAAACAATCATACAGACACACTGTTGGAAATGAAAAAAAGTGCTTTTTTCTGTAAATGAGAAGCTTTTAAAAACACTCATTTTCAACAACCTGTACCCATACAATGTTCTTGTTTTGAAAGCAGTCTTTTCATTAACTCTCCTTTGGCTTAAAGGTATGTTGTTGTTGTTTTTTTTTTTTAAATCTGCTAGGCAGCATCTATTGACAGTGAATTATTATCAGTAAAGATGTCAGCAAATTTGGAAATGTCTTTCTGTAAAAGAAAAATAACTCAGGCTTAAGTTCAATATGAGATATCCAGTGAACTTCTCAATGACAGAACAGCTTTTCAGAGACACTACCTAGTATATTACTGGCATTATAATGGATCTATTTTAATTTCTTATTTTCTTAAAAGTAACCATATTAAATTCACAGATTAGTTTCTAAGACATACTTCACATTGTCATGATGTGCTGAATAAAAACAACAACCAAAGAATAAGATGACTTTCTTTCTTGTAGATTTTTCTATTTCTTTAATAAAAACGCGAAACATGGAGTCAGACATGCACTTATTGAGCATGCTATCGAGTAGTGTATTAAATTTCAGTATTTACTGAACACATGTCATGTTCTATTTGAAATAATAAACAATGTTAGGAGTTCTAATACTTCCATGCCACATCCCAATGTGGTACAACTGTTCATAAATGTTAGGGAATTGTATTTATTTATTTTAAATATTTCTTTCTTGGGAAAATAATTTGGATTTTCTATTTTCAAAACTATGTTAGAGCTTTGTTTCCATTTAAGGGATCAGATTAATTCTCCTACCTAAAACCATAGTAAAATGAAGTCACAATGGAACATTAGATATCACACAGCAAAGACATTGATCCCTTAGAGAGAAAAGAAAAAATGTTGACAGCACTGCTATTTTCTCAGTTTACTGCAGAAAGAACATTCCCAGGCTGTGTCTCTAGGAGGGGAAAGACAGCCAGGAGCTCAATGGATTCCTGAACTGAATCGATGAACCTGAGAGTCTGAGACCTCAAGGGCATTGGAATACAAAAGGCATAGTTATGAAAGAGAAACTTAGGTAGAGAACTCTGGAATTGTGCAGCAGGTACCTCCCAAGCATTCAAAAGAGTATTGATCGGCAAACCTTTTGAGAAAACCTATCCAAGGGCATACAAAGGAACATGTTAAAAAGGATTAGAAGAAACAGTACCTGATGCTCACACAAAACTGGAGCACGCCTATTCTCACCATCCAGAAGACTAGGAAACCTCATAATTCATGGGACATTGAGTAGGCTACTTAAAAGAAAATGGCCAAAAGAGCAGGGCTACCAAACTATAGAACAGTTATTCTTAATCAGGAGTTTTTTTTTCCCCAGGGAGTATAAAATCATATCTGGAGATTATTTTGTTTGTTGAAACTCAGGTAGGATAGTTATCTGATTGGTAGGGGCTAGAGTACTGATCTTCATTGTACACATCAGTTCCCTTTCATAAACATATAACAAAGAACTGAACAGCTCAACATGCTAATCATGTTGAGGTTCAGAAACCTCATCCTAGGTTAAATACTATTGAGATCCTTCCAATAAAACTGTAAAAGATATCTGAAGACATCACACTATTTCCAATTAAATTAATTATCACCATATACATGTTCTAAGATGTTAATAAATAGTATAATTGTCAGTATTTAGCAAGATAAAAATGCATGGTATTCCTATTCAATAAAAAATATCAGCTTATTAAGAATTACCAAAATATGAAGAGAAAAAGTTCAAGTCAAACCAACTCAGAACAAGCACGCCATTAGAATTGGCTGTAAATAAAGGAATTATTGTAACTATATTCTGCACATTCAAGAAAACTAAGCTGGGACTTGGAAGTTATACAAATAACCATATTGATTTCTAGAAATTCAAACAATAATGTCTGAGATAAAAACTTTATTGAATGAGATTAATAGTTGATTAAACACTTAACAGAAAACATGAGTAAAACTATACCTAAACACATCACAATCAAATTGTTTAATAACTACTGATGAGCAGGATATCATAAAAGAAACCAGAGGGAAAAATACTTGTACATCCACAGATAAAGGTAAAAATGACAGCACCTAGGAAAACACACAAAGGAGAAAACAGTGGAATAATTACTTATTAGTGCTGAAAAAATTAGGACCCTAAAATATGTCCAATGAAGTACCTTTTAAAAATGAAAAAGATGTAAAGACATTTTCAAGTGCATAAGACCCATATTGCCACAAGTAAAGTGTCTGGCTCCCTTCCAGAATTCTGTGTGTGTTTTCTGAAGTTTGCCATAAGCAATTATAAGCTTGTTTGGCAGACTAATTGTGGGAAGGAACTTCCTAACTGCACAGTTAGGAAGTTGCCATTTCAGGAAGGAGTTGGACTCAAGGACTCCAGTTCCTTGGGGCAGTCATGCATACACAGCATACCTGGGCTCCTAGACCAGGCACTCAGAGGACCCTTATTAGGAACCTTGTAAAGGTCTTCACATAGGGAGATCCTTGGCTAAGGTATTTTTCCTCAATTTTTACTCTACTTTTCGACCTCAATTCTTCACTGTCCCACTCAATCCTCTCCAAACTCCAGGTCTATGTGGTGGCAGGGGGCATTTGCTTGGGATTTCTCATCTGTGAAAGATTCTTGCCACCTGTACATGGCATGGGACCCTTTTTTTCCTGACTATCCATATGGAAAATTGAACCCTTAGGAGCCAGCCTTCTGTGACTCTTGCGTAGACCACTCTAATAAGTGAACTGAGACTTGATTAGTAATTTAGTTTTGCTTATTGTTCTAAACTGACCACAGTCCCTATAACCATGGATATACACTATGCAGAATGTTAAAATAGTCCTTCAATCAGAAAGAAAACTCTACAGTGTCCAGGGAAATATGATTATGCCCCAAAATAAAGAATACAAAAGCATATAGTCTAAACTTTTTCTTAACTTCTAATTCAACTTAATAGAACATTAAACGTTTAAACAGAAATAAATAATAGCATTTGGTTGGTTTTTTATTCATGTATAAGTAAAATGTTCAAAAGCAATAGCAGAAAGGCTCAGAGGAAAGAAATGCAAATAGACTATTATAAGATATTTAACAATCTAAAAATTTGGAATGGTTCAAACGAAATATGACAGAAAAAGGAAAGTAAAATAAAAATAACAAAAAAACCCCAAAATAAATAGCAAAAAAATAGAATTAAATATCACCATACCCATAATCACATTAAATATAAATGGTCTAAATACCAAAAAAGAGTAGATATTGCCAAGCTAAATGAAAACACAAACCCAATAACATATATCAAACCTTGAATTAAAAGACACAAACATGGTAAAAGGAAAGGAACAGAACAGAAATTATGAAAAGCTATTTGCTGGGGATTGAAGTATAGCTCTATAGTACAGCATGTGCTTGGCATGTGTAAGTCCTATAATCTAATGTCCAGCAAAAAAAAAAAAAAAAAAAAAAAGAAAGAAAAAGAAAACAGAAAGAAAAAAAAACTACAAGATATGTACTGCTAATATTAAAAAAAGGGAAAACAATTATAGACATATTGAAGTAAATTTCACAACAAAGAAAATTATGAGGAATAGAATTAAGACAGTTCTTCATGATAAAACTAGTTAATATATTAAAATCTAAGAACAATAAAAATGTTTAGGAACCAAGTTTCAAATAAAATAACATGACACAAAAAAACAGGTTTCAAGAGTAGCAGACAATATAAAGTAAGAGTAAATTAAACAGAATTTTTCTCTCAATAATTCACAGAAAAAGAATAATAATTAGTAAGATATGAATAATTGAACAACACTATTAAACAATTTGAGCTAAAAGAGACACTATAGCACATTTAATAAACATCACAGAATACCATAGTGTTTTTAAGTGCACACATGCATCACCCTTAAAAACTGAAAGGTTTCCTCCAACGTGAGAAAAAAAAAGGAAAATGATTCTTTTGTTACCCTTCAATTTCACATTATACTAGTTGTACTAAGTCAAGAAAATAGATTAAATTAAGTACAAAACTAAATAAAAGGAATTCATTTGGAACGGAAGAAGGATAACATCTTTTAGGACATGACACTAGTATTACTTAGGTAAAGAAAGTGGTAAAATTAATAAACAATGCATTTAGGAAAGTTATAGGAAACAGTTAAAAAATGTGTGTATACTGTGTGGTGTTTGTGTGTATAAATATATATGTATGTGTGTGTGTGTATGCACATGTGCAAAAGAGTCACAAGTTAAATGTTAAATGCTATTTAAAATTGTATACTGGTGTCTGTTGTAATCTTCCTTTTTCCTCATGAATTCTAGTAATTTGAGTTTTCTCTCTCCTCTTTGTAGTGTGGTTAAGGGTCTATCCATTTTGTTTACTCTTTCAAAGAACCAACATTTTGTTTTGTCAATTATTTGAGTTGTTTCTCTGTTTTGATTTCAGTGATTTCAGTTCTGATTTTAATTATTTCCTGTCTGCTACTATTTTGGAGTTGATCTGTTGTTCTTTTTCTAGGCTTTGAGATGTAATGTTAGATCATTTAGTTGTTGACTTTTTTATTTTTTTAATGTACTACTTACAGAGTGTCCCAGAAATTTTGATATATTGTGTCATTGTTCTCATTTACCTCTAAGAATTTTTTTTATTTCCTCCTTGATGTCTTCTGTTATCATTGCATCCCTCAATAGCATATTATTTAGTCTCCAGATACAGGAGTAGTTTTTTTTTTTTGTTTATTTTATCATTGATTTCTAATTGCATTCCATTAGGTTTGATAGAATACAAGGCAGTATCTCTACTTTTTTGTATTTACTAATGGCTTCTTTGTGGCATAGCATATGGTCTATTTTGGAGAAGGATCGATAAGTTGCTGAGAAGAGAGTGTATTTGCTCGATGATGGATGAAATACTCTTTAAATATCCATTAAGTCTATATCATTGATTGTATTCTTTAGTTCTATAGTTTATTTGTTCAGTTTTTTGTTTGAAGGATCTATTCAGTGGTGAGAACAATGTGTTAAAGTCACCCACTATTGTGTTTTGGTCTATTTGATTCTTAAAATTGAGAAGGATTTGTTTGATGTACATAGATTCCCCATTGTTTGGGGCATAAATATTTAAAATTGTTATATTTTCCTGTTTTTGGTTCCCTTCAGCAGTATGAAATGTCCTTCTTTATCCCTTCTGACTAACATAAGTTTGAAGTCCACTTTATCTGATTTGATGATGGAGACCCTAGCTTTTTTACAGTGTCCATGTCCATGGTATATTTTCCCCCATCCTTTTACCTTTAGTTTGTGGATGTCTTTTTCTATGAGATGGGTCTCTTGAAAGCAGCATATTATTGAGTCTTTCTTATTAATCCAACCTGTCAGTCTACGTCTTTTGATTAATGAGATTAGGCAATTAACATTCGGAGTTATTATTGTGATATGACTTATTCCTAGTTATTTTGGCTTATTTTTGGTTTTTCACTTGACTTCATTTCTCCTTTGATTGACTTTTCCTTTAGGGTAGTTCCTCCCTTTGCTGACTTGTAATGTTGTTTTTCACTTCCTCCTCATGAAATATTTTGCTGAGAATGTTCTGTAGCGCGGGCTTTTATTTGTAAATTCTTTTAAAATCTTTATTTATCATGGAAGGATATTATTTCATCATCAAATCTGAAAGTTAGTTTTGCTGTGTATAAGATTCTTGGTTGCATCCAGGTTCATTCAGATCTGAAAATACACTGTTCCAGGCCCTTCTTGATTTTAAGGTCTGGGCTGAGAAATCTGCTGATATCCATATGTTTCCCCTTATATGTAATCTGACACTTTCTCTTGAAGTCTTTAAAATCCTATCTTTATTTTGTATATGAGGTATTCTCATTATCATGTGCCTTGGTGTGAGTCAACTGTAATTTTGTGCACTTGTTGTTCCGTAAGCCTCTTGTATTTGATTTTCTATTTCATTTTTCAGGATGGGGAAATTTTCTGATATTATTTCATTGAACAGGTTGTTCATTCCTTTGGTTTGTATCTATGTGCCTCCTCAATCCCAATAATTCTTAAATTTGGTCTTTTAATGATATCCCACAATTCTTGGAGGTTCTGTTCATAACTTATTACCATCTTCTCAGTTTGGTCAACATTATTTCAAGATTAAGTGTTTTGTCTTCATTGTCTGAGATTCTGTCTTCCATGAGATCTATTCTGTGGTGATGCTTTCTACTGAGTTTTTAATTTGGTTTATTGTCTCTTTCATTTCGTGTATTTCTGTTTGTTTGTTTGTTTTTTTCAGAATGTCTATCTCTTTACTGAAGTGCTCTTTTGCTTCCTACATTTGCTCTTTGTTTATTGGAGTGATCATGCATTGCCTGCATTTGCTTTCTTATCTCATCTTTTGTTTCACAGATCATTTTAATTATGTAGATTCTAACCTCTTTCTGTCATTTCTACTGCCATACTGTTATTGAATTCTATCAAAATAGAATCTTGGTTGGTAGGGACACTTTCTTCCCCTGTTTTTTCATATTGATTCTGTATATTACACTCTGGCAGTGAAGATCTGAGGTATGGCAACTTCTCCCCTGTAGGCTTATTGTGACCCTGCAGGTTTCCAGTATCTCTCCTTTGAGGGGTAGATTAATATTAGCAGCACCCAATACAAACAATGTGTAGCCCTAAACCAGATAGTCCCTGTAAAGAATTTAACAGTATTATAATTAACAGGATGAGTTCAATTATTACTACAGTATAACCAATAGACTTGCAATGAGCTCTACAACTTCTAGTGGTGTATGAAGAGGATGTAGAGGCAGATGTAGGATGTGACTGTTAATGGGAAAAGAAGTGAGTAAATAGAGGTACATTATCAAGGGAATAGTGTGAGCGGGATCAAAAGAAGTTGGTCTTTAGTGTGAGAAAAGGGAGAAAGAGATCAGAGTTGAAATAATGAAATTGAACTAAGAGAAATATTTCAAAAAATTGACAAAACAAAAAGTTGATTCTTTGAAAAGGTAAAAAAAATTGATAATTTTTCAACTGATAATTTCCTTAGACACACTAAGAAAGAGGAGACAAACTCAAATTACTAGAATTTGTGATGAAAAGGAAAGATCATGACAGACACCATTGAAATAACATAATTAGAAACTATTTTGAAAATTTATACTCCAACAAAATAGAAAATATCAAAAACATTGACAAATTTTTAGAGACATATGATCCTCCGAAACTGAATCAGGAAGACATACACAATTTAAAAAGATCAATTTCAAGCACCAAAATAGAAGAAGCCATCAAAAACCTTCCAACCAAGAAAAGTCCAGGACCAGATGAGTTCTCAGCTGAATACTGAAAGACTTTTAAAGAAGAACTAATACCAATACTCCTGTAAGTATTCTGGGAATAAAAAAGGAGGGAACCCTTCCAAACTCATTCTATGAAGCTAGTATCAGTCTGATACTGAAAGCAGACAAAGACACATTGAGGAAAGAAAAGTTTAGACCAATATTCCTGATGACATAGATAAAAAAAAATCTTAAAAAAAATTGTGGCAAATCACATATGAAAACACATTTAAAATATAGTGAATTTATATTTCACTTGAAGTGGGGTTTAACCCAGAGATTCAAGGTTGGTTCAACATCTGGAAATCAATAAATGTAATTCATCACATCAATAGACTTAAAGTTAAGAATCATATGATTATTTCAATAGATGCTGAGAAAGAACTTGACAAAATACATCACCCCTTCATGCTTAAAACACTAGAAAAAATAGGAACAGTAGGAACATACCTCAACATTATAAGGCTATCTGTGCTAAGCCTAGGGCCAACATCATTCTAAAGGGAGAAAAACTGAAAGTCTTCCCTATAAAAACTAGAACAAGACAAGGATGCCCTCTTTCACCACTTCTATTCAACATCATCCTTGAAACACTAGCCAGAGCAATTAGACAAACCAAAGAAATTAAAGGGATATGAATAGGAAAAGAAGAACTCAAGCTGTCACATTTTGCCAATGACATGATTCTATATTTAAAGGATCCAAAAAACTCCACTAGAAACTTCTAGAACTAATAAATAAATTCAGAAAAGTAGCAGGATATAATATCAATATGCATAAATCTAATGCATTTCTATTCATAAGTGATGAATCCTGTGAATGAGAAATTAGGAAAACCACTCCATTCACAATAACTTCAAAAAAATAAAATAGGGCTGGGGATGTAGCTCAGTTGGTAGAGTGCTTGCCTTGAATGCACAAGGCCCTGGGTTCAATCTCCAGCACCGCAAAAAAAATAAATTATTTAAAAAAAAACTAAAATACTTGAGAATCAATCTAAGAAAAGAGGTGAAATATCTCTACAATGAAACTGCAAAACACAAAGAAAGAAATTGAAGAAAACCTTAGAAGATGGAAAGATCACCCATGTTCTTGGATAGGTAGAATTAATATTGTCAAAATGCCATTCTACCAAAGATACTGTACAGATTTAGAGCAATTCCAATTAAAATCCCAATGACATTCCTCATAGAAATAGAGAAAGTAATCATGAACTTCATCTGGAAGAAAACAATTCTGAGCAGAAAAAGTGAAGCAGGAGGTATCACAATACCAGACCTTAAACTATGCTGCAGAACAATAGTAACAAAATTACATGCTATTGGCTCCAAAATAAACAGGCAGACCAGTGGTACAGAATAGAAGACACAGAGACAAACCCAAATAAATACAGTTACCTTATACTAGAAAAAGGAGCCAAAACATACAATGGAGAAAAGACAGCCTATTCAACAAGGCTGCTGGGAAAACTGGAAATCCATATGCAGCAAAAATGAAATTAAACCTCTTTAAACCCTGCACAAAACTCAACTCAAAATGGATCAAAGAGTTAGGAAATTAGACCACAGACTCTGCACCAAATAGAAGACAAAGTAGGTGCGAATCTTCATCATCTTGGCTTAGGATCAGACTTCCTTAACAAGAATCCAGAGCACAAGAAATCAAAGCAAGAATCAATAATGGGATGGATTCAAACTAAAAAAAGTTTTCTCAGCAAAGGATACAATCAAACTGAGAAAATCTTTTCCACACACACGTCAGACAGCACTAATCTCCAAAATTTATAAAGAACTTACAAAACTGTACACCAAAAATACAAAAACCCAATCATAAAAGAATCAAGGAACTGGATAGACACTACGGAAGAAGATATACAGGCGATTAATAAATATATGAAAAAGTGTTCGACATCGCTAGAATTAGAAAAACGCAAATTAAAACAACTCTAAGATTGCATTTTACTCCAATTAGAATGGCTATTATCAAGAACATAAACATAATAGATGTTGGCATGGGTGTGGGGAAAAAGGATACTTTTACATTGCTGGTGGAGTTGCAAATTGGTGCAACCACTCTGGAAAGCAGTGTGAAGATTCCTCAGAAATCTTGGGATAACCCACCTTTTTACCCCGATTATCCCACTGCTCTGTTCATACCAAAAGGACTTAAAATTTGCATACTATAGTAACTCGGCCACATCAATGTTTATAGCACTCAATTCACAATAGCTAGATTATGGACCAATGCAGATGCCCTTCAAGAGATGAATGGATAAAGAAACTGGAATATATATCCATGAAATATTATCAGCCATAAAGAATAATAATATTATGGCATTTACTGGTAAGTGGATGGACTTGGAGAATATCATTCTAAGTGAAAGAAGTCAATCCCCAATAAACAAAGGCGGAATGTTTTCTCTGATTATTGTCTTATGGTATATAATGGGGGTGGGGAGTGAAGGATGAGAGACGAATAGAAAACTTTAGATTATGTAGAGGGAAATGAGAGGGAGGAGGGTATTAAAATGGTGGAATGAGACAGACATCATTACACTATACATGTATGAATCTACATCATGTACAAACATAGAGATGAAAAGATGAACCCCATTTGTGTACAATGAATCAAAATGCAGTCTGTAAAGAATTTAAAAAAATTGTAAATTGCATAAAACACTTAGCAATAAATCTGCCGAAACAACAGCAAAGAATTTCAGCAGATAATTTATAGTTGGCAAGTAAATATGGTTGGCCACTAAGCACAGGAGATATTCAATATCATTAATCTTTTGCCCAAATCAAGCTATATTTTCATTATTGAAAACATTCTTTGATAGATGATAGATAGAATTCTTCTCTGTTTTCTTTCCAAAATTTACCACCTACCTTGTAATATGTTGATCTTCCTGTCTGATTCCATTTGCATGGATACCTTCTACTCTTGCAGTCTTATTTTGCTTAACCACTGTATACTAAAACCCATTCTATATGCTGTCTTTTGGGATCACAAATCTGTTAGTTATTTCAAGTTGGAGTTTGCTGATTATTTTTATTTTCCATCACTTGGGTTATTTCAAAGAAAAAGAGGAAATTTACCTAGTTGTCAGATATTTGAATATGAGACTTTAAAAAAGACCTACCATTCAAGAATAATCAGTTTAAAAGTAGAATAAATTAAGGCAGAGTTAAATTCAAGACTATGCAAGAGATAAAGAAATATTGAAGAGGTATAGAAGCTAAGCTCATATTTCAGATTACAAAATAATAATTTTTTCATACCAATGGCAAAGACAAATGTTTAAATTGAAAATAAAATTACAAGTATTGGGTATTACACAATCTGGGAGATTTTAAAATATAGCCATTCTTCCAAGTTGTCAACCACTTACCTCATTTAAGGTCTGAATAGAAATAATTAAAACATTTTATGAGCTCATTTTTCTTTCCTTAAATATATTATCTGAACTTGCAGTGAGAAGGTTTAAAGTGTAACGACTATGTATGTGGGCCTGCTAAAGCCATTTCAGTGTTTTCTATTTTTATAAAATTCCTAATATAATAATTTATATTCAATCAAGATATCCAGGAAGCTGTTTTTTAAATCTTCTATATCCTTTCAAACTTAACCTCCCACAGTATAATTCTTGCCTATCTAGTACACAACATGCTATGTTACACTCTGTGTCTTTAATTATGCATTTCTTCCTGCCTAGAATTCCCTCAAAAGTTTTGTTCCCTAATTAATTATTACTTATCCTTAATGACTAATTTCAGGCTTCATTGTCCTAGAAAATCCTGGCTAAATGCTTCTTCTTTGTATTATTGCTTAATCATGTATGTCTTAAATTTAATAGGGTACTTATCAAATGTCTATCAACATTCTTTTCTGAATGGACACCATGTTCCATGAGTTTGGAAGATGTTTTACAGTGTTTTCCTCTGCACATGTATAATGTACTTTCTGATCTAAAGTAAGTCCAAACTTTTGTCAAGAATCTCGGAGGACAGATTGGACAAGTAAACTTGAATATATCAGACTGCATTGATTAGAAGACACATATACATCATCAGAACACAAATTTTATCATATAGTACAAAAGAGTGGGTTGTGATTCAGGAGACATGTTTGGAGAATGTATCTAATTAAATAATTTGATAATTCCTGGAATAGTGTTTCTTTCTTGTCACTGGAAGAGTGTAATTAGTCAAGATTGGGAGGAGTCATTCAACTGACTGGAATGGAGTATGACAGAAATAATTACAAAGTCCCACTTCATTTGAACAAATTATGGTAACTTCAAATGTGCTATGGTAACACATAACTGGAGTTATCACTCTTGGTAACACTGGAAAAAGCAGTTTCTTTTCACTTGTCTCAAATAAAAGATAAGGAAAGGTTGGGATATCATCATTAGTGAGGGGCTATGATGAACCCAAATCTCTAGAAAACATTAGTACAGGAGACATTTTTATATCACACAGAGAAGAGTCCTATTCACTGTAAACCAACTATGTGCTTTCAAATGAACAATTTTCCATAGCTAGTTTTGATCTTCCTGGCAGAATGGAAGGAAATCCAAGAACTAGGAAATATTGGTGTTTTTTTCCCTTGGTTGTTTTTGTAATTTAATTCAAAAGTGATTGTTTTCTTGATGAATAGCCCTAAGAGGGTTGAGAAGCATCTAGGAGACCAGGATATTTAGAGTTGACATGAAAACAGTTTCTCAACAAGATGGTATATAAGTGCTTTACTAATAGAAGTTAGTATTTTATTTTATTTTCCATTTATGGTCATGGAAACTTGCAGAAATTAGTGATAAATGCTATATGACATATGAATATTAAATGTTGAATTAAATTATGATAAATATAACTTTCAACATAGTAATAATTCAGTAACTACAAATTATCCTCCTCTTCAGAGTTAGGAAATAGGTGCAAATGGAGTAGAAGAGAAAATCTTATATATCATTACTACTTTTTTTTCTGTGAAGAGACAGAGTGGTTACCAGAGGTATGCTTGGATTAGAGTGAAAACTGAGATTTTGCTCTAATAGTTATCTTAGTAAATAATGTTTAGGACAAATAAAATAAGTTCTCTAAAGCCTTATTTTCTCTATGCATACTATAAGTAATGTCTATCCCATTTCTCCAGAGTTCATTATGTATCATATTTTATACAAGTTTGCAAAATACAAAATATTGTTATTTATAATATTTTCATAGTCTTAGCACTCTAATTTGAGGACAAATGACATATCTTAAAACAGCAGCATTTAAGTTAAGTAAATGTTATATGTTGAAAAACAAGAATTTGTAACTCTGGAAGATAAAGTCCTTACACTTATTAAAACTAGGGATATGGAGAATGCAAAGAAATAGTAATTGTTACCATATTTCTAACCATTTAATTCAAATAGAACTGAATCATTGACTTTGGTCAGAAGTTCATAATTGCCACACTTCATCTGAAGTAAAATGTATAAATGTCAATATAACAATTTTTTATTAGTCCTATTGTTTACATTTAAGATGGGTCACAGTGATCACAACGCCATCTGGCAGCTGTGTAAATGAGTTTTTCATCAACTTCAAGTCTAAGTGGACAGATGGTCACACTGAACAATTACCATGATGTTTGGAACTAATTGATATCCTTTCGAGGACTCAGCTGAGAAACCAAGGACTAAATGTATGCTGAGACTGAACTATATAGATAACCTATAGGAACAAACTGGTTATATAAGACATTATCTACATATGTGATTACAGAGAATTGAGAAAGCTATTTTTTAAAATTGTTTTTAAAATTAATAAAAATATACATATGACCACTTGCTAATCAACTATTTTAGTATTTACTAGAATATCTTAAAAATAAGTTTTATTACAACTTTTAAATTGTATATAATCTTTTAATTAAAATAATTTTAACCTTCTTTATTTCATCTCTTTTTTGCTTAGCATTAAATTCTTAAAATACTAAATTGTTATAATTAAACAAGCTTTCATTTCCTTACCAACCTCTTAGTATCTTTGTAAACAAATAGATAGTTCTTTTGTCAACACTGAGTTCTTAGCTACCTTAAAAGGATATCTCTGTAGTTCCCTGTAGAACACTAAATCAAATTCAGTGCATAACTTTTCTGTCATAACAATTTTGTCTATAACCATTTATCCTGGAAAATATCTTTTAGTCTATTTCCATTTAACATTTCCCAGAGCAAGGGATTTTAAGATAACACTAGAAGCTGTTACACATAACAAATGATTATGGAACCAAATTTCACAAGATGTTTCTGAATAGTAATAGATCTATTCTTCTCAGGAGAGCTATAAATTTGGAAAACTAATTAGAATTTACTATAATATACCATTGCTTTACTTAAATAAAATCGTTATATATTTTAAACTGATATATCTACTTCTTAGCTAAAATGGATTTAAATATAATCTAGGCACGTTCTTGATTTATATAAACCGTCTACGTTCTATCTATATGTGGCTTTTGCAAAGTGATCTAATAAATTTGATGAATTAGTGGCTTATGGTTATTTTCTGTAAAGGTATTCTGATTTCTTAGAACCTGAAATGTTTGGCAACAATATAAATACAAGTGTTTTAAAATTTATGTGAAACAATCAAAATGATCAAATTCATTACAAACTAAGAAACTGTCAGAAATTTATAAACATATATTTTTACAAGGATCGTATAAAGTATAAGTATAAAGCATAAGGTGCTCTAATGTTTCAATCTTAAAGAACTACAGTTGAGGGCAGTTTTTCATAATCTTTCCTACATTAAGTGCTCACCACATTAAGAATTAAATATATGACTTGTATTCAGCAACTATCATGCCTCTAAGTTCTTCTGTATCATTTGAAAACAAAGAACATGAACTAATAGCAACACTTCATTAAACATTTATTCTATTCTTCCAGATGAATTCATAATTGCTTACTCTATTTCGTAAGGTACATCATTGGGATTTTAATTGGAATTGCATTGAATCTGTATAGCACTTAGGTAGTATGGCCATTTGACAATATAATTCTGCCTATCCAAGAACATGGGAAATCTTTCCATCTTCTAAGGTTTCTTTAATTTCTTTCTTTAGTGTTCGTAGTTCTCATTGTAGAGGTCTTCACCTTTCATGAGATTGATTCCAAATATTTTATTTTTTTGATGCTACTGTGAATGGGGTAGTTTTCCTAACTTCTCTTTATGAAGATCATCACTTATGTAGAAGAATGCATTGGATTTGTATTCCATTGATCTTGTAACCTGCTACTTTACTGAATTCACTTATGAGTTCTAAAAGTTTCTGGTGGAATTTCCAGGTTCCTCTAAATTATAATCATGTCATCAGAAACAGAAATAATTGAGTTCTTCTTTTCCAATTGTATCCCTTTAATTTCTTTGGTTTGTCTAATTGCTCTGGCTAGGTCTCAAGGACGATGTTGAATAGAAGTGGTGAAAGAGGGCATCCCTGCCTTGTTCCAGTTTTTAGGGGGAAGCTTTCAGTTTTTCACCATTTGAATGATATTGGCCATGGGTTAGTGTAAATGGCCTTACAATGTTAAGGAATGTTTCCACTACCCAATTTTTCTACTGTTTTGAGCATGAAGGGATGCTGTATTTATCAAATACTTTTTCTGCATCTATTGAAATAATCATGTGATTCTTAACTTTAAGTTTGTTGATATGGTGAATGACATTTATTGAACCAACTTGCATCCCTGGGATAAAACCCACTTGATCGAGGTGCACTATCTTTTTAATATTTTTTGTAAGTGATTGCTAAAGTTTTGTTGAGAATTTTGTTGTGCTGTTCATTAAGGATATTGGTCTGAAATTTTCTTTCCTCGATGTTCTCTGTCTGGTTAGGTTTCAGGGTGATATGGCTTCATAGAATGGTTTGGGAGGGTTCCATCCTCTACTATTTCATGGAATACTTTGAGGGTATTGGAATGAGCTCTTCTTAAAGGTTTTGTAGAACTCGGGTGAGAACCCATCTGGTCCTGGACTTTGCTTGTTGGTAGGCTTTTGATGACCTCTTCTATTTCATTGCTTGAAATTGTTATTTAAGTTCGTATATCCTCCTCGTTCAGTTTAGGTAATTCATATGTCTTTAGAAACTTGTTGATGTCTTTGAGGTTTTCTGTTTTGTTGGAATACAGATTTCAAATAGCTTCTAATTATGTTTTGTATTTCACTCATGTCTGTTGTGATATTTCCTTTATTCAGAATTTTAGTAATGTAGTTTTTTCCGTCTTTCTTCTTGTTAGTGTGGCTAAGGGTTTATCAATTTTGTTATTTTTCAAAGAACCAGCTATTATTTTGTTAATTTTTTCTGATTATTTCTTTTGTTTCAATTTTGTTGATTCGGCTCTGATTTTAATTATTTCCTGTCTTCTACTACTTTTGGTGTTGGTCTGCTCTTCTTTTTCTAGGGCTTTGGCTGTAGTGTTAAAAAGCCAGAATAGCTAAATAATCCTCAGTAGAAAGAGCAAAGCAGGGGGTATCACAATACCAGATCTTCAACTATACTACAAAGCAATAGAACAAAAACGGCATGGTATTGGTACCAACATAGACAGGTAGAACAATGGTACAGAACAGAGGACATGGACACAAAACCCAAATAAATACAATTTTCTCTTACTATACAAAGGGACCAAAATATGCAATGGAGAAAAGATAGCCTCTTCACAACAATGGTGCTGGGAAAACTGGAAAACTATAGGCAACAGAATGAAATTAAACCCCTATCTCTCACCCTGCACAAAATTCAACTCAACATGGATCAAAGGGTCTCAGAATCAGACCAGAGACCCTGCATTTTATAGAAGAAAAAGTAGGTCCAAATCTTCAACTTGTTGGCTTAGGATCAGACTTCCTTAACAAGACTCCCATAGCACAAGAAATAAAAGCAAGAATCAACAAACTGGGATAGATTCAAATTAAAAAGCTGTCCTCTCAGCAAAGGAAACTATGAGTAATGTGAAGAGAGAGCCTACAGAGTGGGAGAATATCTTTGCCCACTCATACTTCAGATAGAGCACTAATTTCCAGAATCTATAAAGAACTCAAAAAACTCTACACCAAGAATACAAATAATCCAATCAACAAATGAGCTAAGGTAATGAACAGACACTTCACAAAGAAGATGTACAAGGCAATCAGCAGATATATGAAAAAATGTTCAACTTCTCTAGTAATAAGAGAAATGCAAATCAAAACTACCCTAAGATTCCATCTCACCCCCAATTAGAATGGCGATTATCAAGAACACAAACAACAATAGTTGTTGGCGAGGATGTGGTGAAAAAGGAACACTCATACATTGCTGGTGGGGTTACAAATTAGTGCAGCCACTATGGAAAGCAGTATGGAGATTCCTCAGAAAGCTTGGAATGAAACCACCATTTTGACCCAGCTATCCCACTCCTTGACCTATACTCAAAGGACTTAAAATCAGCATACTACAGAGATACAGCCACATCAATGTTCATTGCTGCTCAATTCACCATAGCCAGATTGTGGAACCAACCTAGATGTCCTTCAATTGATGAATGGATAAAGAAACTGTGGCACATATATACAATGGAATATACTCCACCATAAAGAATGATAAAATTATGGCATTTGCAGGCAAATGGATGAAATTGGAGAATATCATGCTAAGTGTGATAAACCAATCTCAAAAAAACTAAAGGACGAATGATCTCGCTGATAAGCGGATGAGGACATATAATGGGGGGTGGTAGGGGTTAGCATTAGGGTTAGGGTTAGGTTTATGGTTAGGGTTAAGGAGGGTGGCAATAATGGAGGAAGGAAGGACTGTATAGAGGGAAAGAGGGGTGGGAAGGGTGGGGGGAAAAGGAAAAAATGGCAGAATGAATCAAACAACATTACCCTATGTAAATTTATGATTATACAAAAGGTGTGCCTTTACGCCATGTACAAACAGAGAAACAACATGAATCCCATTTGTTTACATAAAAAAGTACATAAAATAAAAAATAAATGAATAAAATTATCTGTAGAGAACAGGCCCCAGAAAGGAAAAAAAAAAAAAAAAAAAAAAAAAAAGAATGAGCAAGATTCAATGAACTGATATGGTATACCTCCAGGACACACTGTTAAAGTTAAAAATGAATGCTCAAAAGAATATCTATAATATTCTATCCTTTCTGTATAAGGATACATGTGATCCATAAAAAAAAGAATAAAACCTTAGTATATTTTATTTCACTCACTAAAGCAAAATGTTATATTTTAACATGTAATTGATAGAAATCATTAAAAATATATTTTTTTAAAAAATTATTCTACATTGAACATTATATAGATCTTTTATTGTGTACAAATATGTTTATTCACAGTAAGAACACATCAAAGTACATCTTAATGTTGCCCTTAAAAAAGGCCAGAGTCAGAGATATTAGGTAAATATCCAATATAATATCTAGCTTGGAAAGGAGTTAATTTTTGCTAGATATCCACTCTCCCTAGTTTTAGAAAACATATCCTAATATTCCACCTGTAGGCTACCAAAGAATTGACAATTAGCAATGTTAATACAACACAAGTCATACAGAAAAAGAAAATAATGTATATCTCTCTTGGGTATAAGACAAAAAACTCAATGAAATATCATCAAATCTAACAATGTACATAAACTATTAAACTATTATACAACACAAACAAGTAAGATTCATCTGTGTGCTCAAAATATTCAGCTTCTGAAACTCAGTCAGTATCATCCAACACATCAACAAATCTAAGGAAAAAAATAATATAATCTATAAATTGATGCTGAAAAAAGTATTTAGCACAATACAATATTCATTTCTGATAAAAAATCAGCAAACTAAAAATGTATGGAGAATATTTCAACTTGACAAAAACATCTATAAAAACACTTGTAGATGAGTTCGGACTTAATAGTGAAAAACAGGAAACTTGCCCCAAGATACAGAAAAAGACAAGAATATTGTTTCTCTTCTTACTAAACTATTCACTGGAAGAGCCAAAGTATTCCTAAGGAAGTAAAATTTGTGGGCCGTACACTACCTATTTAATTAAGGCTATAGTAATCAAGACAGACTTATGTTGGTAAAAACAGATCATTTGTCAAAAAATGGAATAGAGATCTAGAAATAAGCAAGAGAAATATAATAAACTAAGTTTTGACAAAACAAGCAAGGCAATCAATGTTGAAAGAGTAAGGTTCAAGAAATGAGACTGGGAAAATTGGATATCTATGTGACAAAAAAAAAGAAATCTAGGTACAAAACTCATACCTTGCTTCCAAATTAATTCAAAATACATTTAGATATAAATAAAAATGAAATTCAAGAAGATAGCTTAGGAATAAATGTCCATGTTTTATGTTTGGGGATATATTTTAAAACATAAAAAAACGTAATCCATAAAAAGGAAGAATCCAGATTAAAATTAAACGTCTGTGAAAGACACTACATGAAGAGAATGAAAATATAGACAAGTAGGAGAAAAAAAATTGCAAAACATATCCAACATAGGATTTTATCTATCTAAAATATACAAAACAAGAAGAAATAAATAACCTGATTGGAAAATAGACAAATTATCTGAACTGATATTGACCAAAAGATATACTGATGGGAAGGAAAATATGAAAAGATGTTTACAGAAAATTTCAGTAACAGATTGCAAGTAAAAACAAATATGCAGCACTTCTACATCCATAGTATGCCCAAAATCCAAAAATCAGACAGTTAAAAACTACTGATGAGCATTCAAAAAAAACAAGAACTCATGTTCATTGCTCATGGTAATACAAAAATGGCACAACCACTCTTTATAAGGCAATTCAGAAGTTTTAAATTTTTTTCAAAAACTAAACAGTCTTCCTTATGAACTAATAATCATGCTGCTAATATGTATTTCAAAAACAAGTTTAACATAAATTGTGTAAAGAATTTTTATTCTTAATCAACAAAACAAGAACTAAAATGTTTTCAAAAGAAGAATAAGTAAACTTAGTGATCACATATAATGAATATTATCTCACCAAAAAAAAGAAACTACAATCAAAATGACAAAAAAAAAAAAAAAAAAAAAAACTAAGGATGAACTCCTAGGTTTATCACTTTGAGAAAAAGTCCAGTCTACAAGAATTACATAGTAAATGACTACAATTATGTGACATTCTGTAAAATGATTAAAAAAAAAAAAACCTAAGTGGTTGCCAAAGTTGGTGACAGATGAGAACACGTGGAACCGGTAAAATTAGGATGGTCTGGTATGATCGCCCACCGCCTGCGTACGCTTTTCTTCATCACAGGAACCCAAAAGGGTTTTATTCCACAAGTCTCAGACTTATATTGAGAACATCAGCCTATCAGAGAGTAGACTACCAGGCAAAGTCAGCCTATCAAGGAACAGTCTCCAGGCAGATAACCAGGATTACCTCATGTACAACAGGCCAACCAGAGTTACTTCCTAAAACTTGTTTATGAGTACAGCTATGTCTGGCAAGCTGCCAGGCTCCATCTTAGAGATCAGGCCACGGTGCAGCTCTGGGGCCCTCAGAGCCCGCCCCTGACAGCTCCCCCTTATTCTTTAAATAAAGAAAAGATGACTTGGGGACCATGCCTGTCTTAGGTTGTTCATAGGCAAATTACATCCTTACCGGTCCATTGGAATTCTGACCACCAGGCGTCAGAAACCCTGTCTTAGGTTGGTATGCATTTCCACGGATCTTACCCGTCTTTGACTACTGGTCCAGCATGCTTAGCCATACTTGGGGGGATGTGCCTGTCTCAATGGCTGCGTATAACATAGGCTATCCCTAAGCAGATAATAATCAAAACAGCTACTGTTCCAGCCCACTGTTTTGTCAATCCCGGGGCTTTAGATAACAAAGAGAACATCTCAGATACTGATGTAACTGAACCCTGGTGGCATTGACTCTGAGTATCAAACGTAGATGACCAATTAACAGTAAGGTAGACAGAGAGATTTTTAGATAACATAACCACAGAGCTAAGGTTATTATAAGCAATAGGGGTGACACACACTGCTCTTAAAGGATAAACACATCCCAGTCCCAAAAGTTCTTGCAAGATATCCACTTGTTCTTGTAGTAAGTCCACTCTTGATTTACAAGGAGTATGCCTGCTCTTAGATGTTGGTTTAGGGTCTCTTTAGTCTGTAAGGCTGCAGCTGTGTTTTCGGCCAAGTGATTTTGTTGCTGTCTGTATGGTTGTGTCAATGCTGCTGCTGCGGTTGCGGCTGCAGCTGCAGAGACTGCTACCGTGGCGACCACGGCTGCCTGTGATGCCAAAATCTCTCCTGTTTCTTGATAGTACCACTGGCAATTTCGCATCTGTAACAGAGACTGGGACTGGTAGGAAGGTAGGAACACACATTAAGACTACCAGCGGGAACTAGAAGCATTCCAAATTGAGAGAGATAGCATCCTAAGAGACTAAAAGAGGTGTAAGTTAGTTCAAGGGGGGCTATGAGCATCATGGTCATCAGAGTATGTTGGTCTGAGTTACTTGTTGGTAGCGTTGGCACTGGTCGAATTAGTCGCTCAGGAATCCAGGTAGGCGATATTTTATCCTGTGGAAACACACAAACCGAGCCACGGCTCCAGTAAAGCACCAGGTTCCGGGCCATTCATTGTCCTGTAAGAACATCCTTCCATTTTACCGTCGCTCTATCATGTTGTTTATGATTGCCATGTCTCTCAGCGGCACAGCGACCCTCATTATCCAGAGTTAAAAATTTTTAAAATAAAGAGGCAAAGAGAAAGTTTATCTTTAGGGGACCTGAAGGTCTCCCCTATTCCCCGTTTTGTTTATTTACAGACTTTCTTAGCACTTATTTAGACCCTTATGTATTTTATCACATAAGCACTTTCTTACCCAGAAACATTTTGTTTTTCACTAGATATATTTCCATATCTAGAACCTTTTATTTTTTTCTTTCCTGTTGACCTCTTTGTTCACATTCTGAAAACAACTCTTATGAAATTTCTGAATTTAGATAAATTACTCTATTTTAACAAGATTAAGTATTTTGTTATTTATAGTACTCTAATTGAAACACAGTTGAAACTTTTAGAACCCTTTGTGTATAGAATTGTACCTGTTAGGACATAACTCTTAGTAACCTTGTTTTTTAGTTTAGTGATGACACAAAGCAATTTTCTGTACAAACACATTTGAGTAATCCCATGCATGTCAATTCTAATTCACTTATTTTCTTAAAAAAAACCCACGATATTAGACAAGTGTCCTGAACAGTATTTGCCAGCTTTTTCTTGTTGGAGGAAAGTCCTAGAAAAATTGATGTTAGACATTTTATTAACATCAACATTTTATTAGTTTGACCACCTAGAGACTTGCAAGTTATTTTCAAGACATTTTACTTATATTAGTTTACCCAAATTAAATTGAACCTTTTTAAATCACGTGAATTAAAAGTATTTGGATCCATTTTTTATATTTTAATTTTAAGAGTGCTCAGTTTTGATACAGACAAAACATGACATCAGACAGCACGACATACAAATAACACAAAATCAAAGGCCTTGAAACTTTATAGGTGAATCTCCATTGCAATGTAACAGATGTTCAAAACTTTAGTTGAATAAAAAAAAAAAATGGAACTGATCAAAAAAGTCATGAGCTCAAAAAAAATGTAGAATTCAAAAAAAACAAGAGTCCTGGAAAAATGAAGCGGCCGTTAATTACTTTAGTAAAGCACCATAAAATTTACTTTGCTGGAGTTCAGGTAAGACTTTTGCTCTTCTTTTTTTTTTTTTTTTTTTGGGGGGGGGGGTTTGAGACAGGTCTCCTACTGAGCCTTCAGGCTTTCTCTATTTACATTTCAATGTAAGCCTTGACTGAGATTTGGATCTGGAAGGGACTAAAATGTTCCAGCAGAAACTTGATGCCTAGGGCATTTAACCCTTAATTCTGGGTAGTAATCAATTCAGGTTTGGATGCAGAAAATTGTGAAACAATTATCTCCCAATATTTGTGGGGACTGGGCTACTATATCATACTCCTTACTAGGACATGCCACTGATGGTTGGGCTGGTTACTCCCTCCACACCGGCATATGTGGGACCTCATGGCACAGAGGACTAGGTGGGCTGGGTGGGGCGAAGTTGGAGGAGGAGAAGGACTTAGCATAGAAGCATAAGAAAGAAGAGACTTGAAGATAAGGAATCCCTTTCCATCTGCCCGCTCACTTGCAGAAGCTGTGTGCCAATATCTTTGGTAGCCACAATCCACCTTCCCATGGAGCCATCTTTCATCCCTGCACAGGCCAATTTGTTATCGGTAGTCATTCCTTCCCAAACTAACATTTTAACATTTACCGGGAAGGCCCTACAGGGAGGGGGGAGGCTAGAGTTTGTGAGTTTCTGGAAGGAGACGCAACGGGGAGGAGCCGGCGGTTCTTTAGGCGACGGCTCTTTGGGGAGAAACTTGGAGCCCCCTTTGGGAGGTCCTGGAGAGAAGCAGGCCTTAAGGGCGGATAACGTAGGGCAGACTCCTAATGGGGGACCCTCCCCTAAACTGATTTCCCTCTTCCTACAAGTTGTTCCTCACACCCAGTTTCATTTTCCTTGTCTGTCTCTGATCTTATTGACACCCTTTCTGATGCTTTAGACCTTTCCCTCTTTTATTTCTCCAAAACCTCTTCCCCTTGTTTTATGGCCTCTCTGCATTTGGTTCGGGCGTGTTTTAGTTTCAAGAGGAATTCCATTGGCCCGGAGCAAATCCTTTAAGGGAACTCCATGCGCATTCGTGACATTTCAGTGCCCATTTTTCTCTATTAAACTAACAGAATGCAAAGCACTTTAACTAGCAAAACAAAAGCAAAAGCACTTACAAACACTCAATCTCCGTCGCTTATCCCGCGAACTTTAAACTCGTCGCTTTTCCCACGAACTTTAACTCGTCGCTTTTCCCGTGAACTTTAACTTGTCGCTTTTCCTGTGAACTTTACTTGTCGCTTTTCCCGCGAACTTTAACTCGTCACTTTTTCCCGGAACTTTAACCTGGCCAGACTGTACTTTACTTTCCCTGTATTTACCTGATCAGTTTCTTCTTTATAACTCGAGGTCCTGGGTTTCGGCACCACTTATGATCGCCCACCGCCTGCAGGGACAATCACAACGCTTACGCTTTTCTTCATCACAGGAACCAAAAAGGGTTTTAATCCACAAGTCTCAGACTTATATTGAGAACATCAGCCTATCAGAGAGTAGACTACCAGGAAAGTCAGTCTATCAAGGAACAGTCTCCAGGCAGATACCAGGATTGCCTCATGTACAACAGCCAACCAGAGTTACTTCCTAAAACTTGTTATGAGTGCAGCTATGTCTGGCAAGCTGCCAGGCTCCATCTTAGAGATCAGGCCATGGTGCGACTCTGGGGCCCTCAGAGCCCGCCCCTGACAGTCTGGTTAGGGTGGGAAGGCTATTCTATACAGCACAGCAATGGTGAACACAAAATATTATGCATTCTACTCTGTTTAGTAAACTTAAGGCAAGAAAATAATAAAAATTCCATTTAGTACACCAGAAGGATACCAAGATGGAATGCATAATGTGACAAAATAATCTAAATGTGCTAAAAATGTATGAAAAACTTCACTGAGGGAATGACAGAATAAAACATTAATCTAAGCAAGTTTTGTAATAAGAAGACATGATAAATTTTGAGGAGATGAATATATTTAACCTGATTTAAATATTACACCATGTATACAAGAATTGAAACATCATGTGGTTCTCTATAAATATGTACAATTTTTGCCTTTATATATCAGATAAAAATAAATATATATATTTATAATGAGAGGAAATCTGTAAGACTAAAAGCCAGGCCAGATGTGGTAGTGCATGCCTATAATCCCAGTGATTTGGGAGACTGGGAGAGGAGAACCACAAGTTTTGAGGCTAGTCTCAGCAAACTTAGCGATTCTGTTTCAAAATAAAACTGAAAAAGGTTGTGGTTGTGGCTCTATGGTAAAGTATCCTTACTTCCCTAGGTTTAATCCCCAGTATCAGTACTGAAAAAAAGAGTATATGTGTGTGTGTGGTGTGTGTTGTGTGTGTATGTGGTCTAGATGTTGATGGGATAGCTTTTTAATAAGTCTGAAATTGCTGTAATGTATAATGACATTAGTAGTTAAAAGGAAATGTTGAGAACGAAATTTTTCACTGTTGCAGTAGAATGCTTCACATAAGGGAAGAAGCTGTATGCATACATGTGGAAAAAACAGAGTAGGAAGCATGTATATGGATTTGTATTTTTCTTTTATATTGATAGAGATGGGTACACATATAATATTAAACATATATCCGCATTTATATCAATTAGACTCTAGTTTCTAAATACTCATGTATTTCCCATGCTGTGTCATTTGGAGGGTACTGTATCAATAGTGTTCTAGAAGCCCTTAGCATGTGTAGCAACCAGATTTGGTTTAATACCATTTTCTTTATTATGTATTTTTAATACAATTTTTGTGGGGTTCTCTCTGCCACATCCAAGTAGTGTACATGAGAGAAGGGTTAACTGCCAGAAGATGATGTTGGCGGTTTTCTATCTATTGCCCAAAAACTTATCTACTCAATAAACATACAAGAGTCAATATTCTTTCTAAATGAGAGGGGGCATGATGGGTCTGGCCATACCAGCTCGGGACTCTTAGAACAGCAATTCGCCCAACTCTCTTTTATTTATAACATACAGGTAAAGGGGCACAGACAGGGAGTGCTTCTTCTGTGATGACAGGATAGAGTAGAGTTAGGGGAAGTAAGCTCTTTTGAGGAATATCCAGAAGGAGACAGGGAACCACTCCCACGCAGAGTCATGTGCTTCCTGTCAGTTCCTCTGACAGGCCTCTGCTTCCCCTGGCTCAACCTAGTTTGATTCTGCTAAATAAGGACAGCTTCCCACAATTTTTAATATCAGAAACCAGGACACTTTATAAAGTCAATAATTTTACAACAATAGCAGAAACATGAAATAAGGGTGAGGCATCTAGTACTGGAACTTCAAGAAGACATGAATAAACACAACTGTGGAGTCATCAATGGGATCTTGTGGGGAGAGAGACAGGAGGGTAAACTTAAGGATCTAAGTAATGCATGGATTTCATTGATAATATTATTATTTTTAAATTAATTGCAAGAAATATCCAACATATGTTAAAAATAAGAGAAATAATGTGGGTTACACAGAAACTCTCTATGCTAACTTTTCACTAATTTTTTAACTCTGAAACTTTTCTAAAAGAAAACTGTTAAAAATAAATGTCTCACAAGCATAAGGCCCTGGGTTCAATCCCAGCCTACAAAAAAAAAAAAAAAAAAAAAAAAAAAATGTCAAAAATGTGTATTAATGCTGGTAAGATTACTAATATGTAGATATAGGAAATGATTAATAAAGAAATCATTTAAATATTTAAAAAATGTCTAATGGAATAAATAATAACTATTTCTAGTAAAGAACAATGTTTTATGTACATATTTACTTTAGAGAATAAAAGTAAAAAAGGTATATGTATCTAACTCTGGACATATTATGTAGAATATACTAAGTATTTAATTGATTGCTTTTTGCACAATAATTTTACAGACTTCTCTCATTGCATCATCCACACTTAAATGGCATGTTCATGTGTATTATTTTAACTAATAATTTCAAAATCAGAGAATGGTATTCTTTCAAACTTCATATTCCTCATGTAATACATAGTTTGTTACTGAAGCAAAATTTATTGAAATAATGACAAATTAAAAATTAAAAACAGATTTTCTAGGCATATAACAGTGAAAGTAATATAAAAATATGATTAGAAAGGATTATAAAATAGTGAAATTGTTATGAATCACATTCCTTTCATTGTAAATATCAAATATATTTTCTTATATCTGCTGTCATTTTAAAATCTTATAGTTTCAAAACATTCAAAACAACATATTTAAAATATCTTTGAAATAAGATCAAGTAAGAATAAAAATTTAAAAATAATATAGGTACATGCTTCAGAGTACTATATTAAAAATGTGCTTAGATTTTTCTATGCCAGCCAAATATTCCTTAAAATATGTATTCAAGTTTCTAGCAGCTGAGTCACTTCTCACACATGATGTATTTTTTAAATTTAGAGTTTTAGTTTTGTGAAATCACAACATTTTCTTGAGTACAATATCTCTAAAACAAAACCAGTCAAATATTTTTATGATAATTGATGGAACAAGATATGCTTGATGTATTAAATATCTTTATTTGCATCTTTGTAAATAATACAATGACAATTTTATAAGAAAATTTTCCAAAAGTTTTAGCATGTAGGCATGTGGCATTGTTTGTATAAGCTAGCCATAGTAATTAAATAAGAAGTCAATGGGAATGAAAATAAGTATTTGCTTCACGTTATTTCAATTAATTAACACTAGCAAAAGATTTCAAAAATATCAGGAAACTGTTTGGATTTCATGCTTCATGTAATCCTTTACAAATACTAGTTCTCTCAGTAGTGTTTTTGAAAGTCATTGGGAAATAACAATTGAGACTCTATACCCAATAAGTACATATTGAAACTGGTCTATGTTACTATTAACTGGGAATAATCAGATGCTCTAATAATTAGCTGCTTTAGTAAATTTAAAAGATTAAAAACACATACCCAATTAGACAAAGATGAATACTATTAATTTCTCAAGAAATACATTGTGAATCAACTTTAAAAAAAGATATGAAATGTCAATATCCTTGATTTCTAGTCATAAAAGTACAGAAAATGATAATCATATAATAATAATAAAAATGTAACTTGAATATCATATCCCTTAATAATCAGATAACATGAGTCTGTGATCAAATTACACTCCTTAAAATAATTTGCAAAAATCATCTAGGTAAACATTTCAATTAGTTTCCCATTGCTATTTATGATAAGCTTACTTGTGTTAAACTTTCAAAATTCTTAGAATTGTATAGACTGTTTATGGATTTGGTTATAGTAGAAGTCTATATCTACATCAGTAGAAGACTACTGAGAGTTCAGAAAGACAATTCATGATAAAAAATATTATCTACATATAGCTGTTTTTTCACATGGGAAGTCATATAATCAGTTCATTCTAAAGTGGTTGCAAATATTTCAGAAACTAATGATAAAGAATTTCTGTTTTTAACCTGCCTGGAAATTGCCCTCTGATTTTTCAAGAGACAATTACTAATAACTGTGTTCTTACATTCAGATTCCTGTCAATGTTCAACCATCAATCCTATGATTTAATCAGCAACTTGATTGGCACACCTGAATTATCCTTCCCATCATACACAATCAAAGAAGCCACAGATTCAGACTTAATTTTCTTCCACTGATACATAATATAGAACTACCCTTCCTGCTTTTCTTTACTATTGTGTATTTGGCTGTACTTTTTTCTAGATGAGGTACTCTACAAGACAAAAGTTCATATCTCCTTCACTACCTTTCCCTGAAAAGATGCCAAAAGCTATGATACTTTTTAATTTTAAAAGTTTGTTGAACTTAAAACAAATCTTCATCTCCTGTCAATTCCAACTCATTAATATACTTACAATCTGCTGGTCTTTCTCCACCCTCAGAATAATAGCTTTCATTATGATTCTGTCACTTCTAGTCTGACTCTTTCTGTCTCTTGTGTTTCAGCAGAGTGGCTCCTCTAACCTGTATTACCTTTGCAACCTCAGTGGTTCACCAACATTCTTGGGATTCAATTATGGGTTTGGGTGATGTTATTATCACAAGCTAGAAACTGTTCATTTTGCCACCTAACTCACACAACTGTCTTACTCTTTTCATATTTACTACTAGACCTCTACACTCCATACATAATAAGGCACTCTCATATTCTCGAACATGCCATTCATTTACTTACCTCTAAGTCTTGCAGTATTTCTTCTGTCTGGAACACCCTTCCTTTAAGCTCTGTGTAGGTAACATCAAATTTTCTCCATGTCTCAGGCCAGATATATAAACTCTAGAAAAAATACAGATGCAGTAAAACTTCATGCTAAGTATTAATGTGTGTCTTTCTAACATTCATATGTCGAAAATTAGTCTCCAAGAGGACTGCAAATAGATATTCCACTATTTTGTCCTTCAGTCCCTTATACCATATGAAGATCCTATATGACACACTCCATAAGTAATGAGCCTTCAGCAGACACCAAAGCTACTTGTGACTTCATATGGAGCTTCCTAAGTTGAGGATTCTGAGTAAAGTTGTTTATTATAAACATAACTTATTTTATATATACCCAATAGTAACCACATGCCCAAAACTGTAGCTGATACATAAATGACAGAAAATAATTAAAATTTAGCCATACAAAATATCATCCAGTCACAAAGGTAGATAATAAGAGGGGAAGAAATAAGCAAAGTCCCACAAAACAAACAGAAAACGTGATGGGCTGACAGATCTGGTTCCATGAGAATGTTATAGGCCAGACTCTAAGGAAATGACTAAACAGACTCCATTTTGCTACGTTTTATGTAGGAAATAAGCTTCTCCCATGGGAACACCCCGCCTCTGTGCCCATCATCAGTTACTTAGTGTGACATGTTTAATAATATACAATGGCAACTCCTATGTAGTAAAGAATTGCTCTCTTTTGATTCCTTATTGCTCCTAAACAATGTACCATGTGAACAGTGATTGTGTGAATGTTAGTAACCATTCTTTAGTTTGTACCTAGGTAAGGTTCATTTTGACCCACTTCCCCCTCTGTCAATGATCTCATGATGTTAATGTGTAATTTTGAATCATAGCAACAGACACTTATGATTAATGTGATTTTTGGTATAAGAGCACCTACAACCCTGTGGTCAGGGCTGGTCTCCCAATAGCCATTTTTTGGGCATTGTGTGAGACAGTCAGCTGGGCAGCTTAATAAAGACTCTCAAATTTGGACTTCTCAGTGTTGATTGGTCTCTTCTTAAGTTGCCACCCCACAACAAAACACACACCAGAATGGCAGGAAGTACCTATCTATCAATAATAAACTTGAATGTAAGTGGATTTAAACTCTCTTATCAAAAGACATAGAGTGAGTTGGTGTTAGGTCATAAACTTCAGGTCCCAGGGTCATCCTGGATCCCCTAGAAACAATTCTGCCTTGGAGGTCCTGGAACCCTGTACCAAATTTGGGAGTCACAGCATGGAAATATCTGAACATGTATCTGAGATCATTTTTCCATTGTCTTGTTAAATACCCACCTGTCTTCCTTCCATCTGCACTAATCCTATCAAATGTTTGTTTGACCACACTAGTGTCTTCTCGTTAAACAGATTCCACACACAAAAAAGTTAAAAATAATATTTTTTTTTAATTACAGGGAAGAAAAATCAACATTTAAAAATCAATAGAATTTTTATACATAAATAATTACCATATTACAAAAGACATAAAATAGCTATAGGATACTGAAATATATACATACATATTTGTGCATATATATGTATATATATAATATGCATATACCTACAAACACACACATACATATATTTGAGAAATAAATTTAAAGAAAACAATATCAGAGTTTCTGAAACATGGATGAAGAAAACTGAAGAAGACAAAGAATTTTGAAAGACAGTCTATGGTCAGTTTCAAATAAATGATGTTAAAATTTCCATACTACTAAAGTGATCTATAAATTCAATTAAATTTTTATCAAAGTTCCAATGGGATGGTAACAACTCTGCAGGTGTGCTATGGAGGCATGGTTATCTCTACCTGTATTTCAAAAAATGCCTCAGAGAGCCTCAGGATCTAGGCAGAGTACTGCTAAAGGGTAGTCACTGCAAGAGCTCTCACTAGGACAATAACCAGAAAACTTGTGGGGTTATGGCCACTTCTGATATCCTGGACCCCAACTTCTACCCCAGAATTGGGACTGTACCTGTTTTCCTTTTCTTCTTTCTATTTTTTCCTTTGAAATGGAAATATCTATCCTATGTCTATCCTGCAATTTTATTTTACATAAAACTTGTTTGCTTTCACAGATTGAGAGATACAGAAAATTTGCTTCCGGGTTAATAGTAGTCTATTCAAAACCCAACAGGTAAACATAAAATCATCAAGCTTGACAATAACCTCTGAATCTATGTTCTACATTCTAGATAAATGTGTATAGGGCAATTCAGAACATCTATTTCTTATTTTGTAAATTTGGTAAGCTGCATTTTACAATGAGTCTATCATTTCATGTAAAACAGTGAGTTCATTTATATAATGCTGCCCATAGCCTATACTTACATGAATTTAATATCTGTAAGATCTGTGATGGTATTCCTCTTTCAATCTGTGCACTGATAGTTTCTGTATTTTTTTTCTTGAAGATATGTCTCAAGATTTTGTTGATTTAGTACTCTTAATGTAATCAATGTTATTTTATTAATATTATGTATTGATTTTTTACTTCATGTTCACTTGTTTTCTATTCTATTATTGTTTATTACTTAAAAATGTTTTAATGTTTAATATTTGATTATCTTAACCTCTTTGCTTCTAATATAAGCATTAAAGCTATAAATGTCACTCTATAGACTTCTTAGCAGCAAGCCACACACTTTGATATGTTCTATTATCACTTAGTTCAAAATATTTTCTATAATCTTTGCATTTAATTATTTGATATTGGCATTATTCTGGAATTATTGATAGGTTTCTAGATGTATTAGTGTTATTAATTTATTATTTTCTTCTGTTGCAGTGAAAAATGAAACCATTGACTTATAGGATTCCCACCACTGACTCATCTTAGCAATGTCTAATGGCAATTGACTGACCCTTGAATGTAAGCACTCCAGCTATTGAAGATTTTATTTTAAATAAGGCTTATTCCATTGTGTGATTCTATAACAAAATACAAGAGACTGTGTAATTTATGAAGAAAAGAAAGTATTTCTTCCTATTTCAGAAGTTGGGAAGTGCCAAATGAAGTTCTTGACATTTGTCAAAGGCCTTATTGCTGCATCGTCTTTTGGCAGAAGCAAGAGGGCAAGATAGGGAACAGAGGGAGCAAGAGGAGGTCAAACTAATCCTTTATAACAAACTTACTCTTTACTAACAGCATTAATCCATTCATGAGGGTGGAGCTGCTATGACCTAAATACCTCCAAATAGAACCCACCTCCCAGTATTGCCACTGTGGGAATCACATTTCCAATGCATGAATTTTGTTGTTGTTGTTGTTGTTGTTTGTTTTTTTTTGCATAGTTTTTTTTTATTGTAAACAAATGGCATACATTTTGATTCTCTGTACATGGAGGTAAAGCATACCATTCGTGTAATCATAAATTTACACAGGGCAATGCTGTTTGATTCATTCTGCCATTTTTCCCCCTTCCCCCCACCCCACCCAGCCCTCTATTCCCTCTATACAGTCCTTCCTTCCTCCATTCTTTGCCCCCCTCCCTAGCCCTAACCCTAAACCTAAACCTAACCCTGACGCTAACCCCTCCCACCCCCCATTATATGTCCTCATCCGCTTATCACCGAGATCATTCGTCCTTTGTTTTTTGAGATTGGCTTATCTCACTTAGCATGATATTCTCCAATTTCACCCATTGCCTGCAAATGCCAAAATTTTATCATTCTTTATGGCTGAGTAATATTCCATTATATATATATGCCACAGTTTCTTTATCCATTCATCAATTGAAGTACATCTAGGTTGGTTCCACAATCTGGCTATGGTGAATTGAGCACCAATGGACATTAATGTGGCTGTATCTCTGTAGTATGCTGATTTTAAGTCCTTAAGGAAATGAACAGACACTTCACAGAAGAAGATCTACAAGCAATCAACAGATATATGAAAAAATGTTCAACATCTCTAGTAATAAGAGAAATGCAAATCAAAAACTACCCTAAGATTCCATCTCACCCCAATTAGAATGGCAATTATCAAGAACACAAGCAACAATAGGTGTTGGCAAGGATGTGGGGAAAAAGGTACACTCATACCTTGCTGGTGGGGGTTGCAAATTAGTGGAACCACTCTGGAAAGCGGTATGGAGATTCCTCAGAAAGCTTGGAATGGAATCACCTTTTGACCCAGCTATCCCACTCCTTGGCCTATAACCAATGCATGAATTTTGAGAGAGGGATCAAAATCATAGCAAATATAAGTAAATGAATCCATGGGATTCAGTTGTGTAGATTTTTTTCTGTATTGCTACTGATCTTTTTCTAATTTTTCTATCATTTTATGAGAAAAATATAAATGTGATTTCATCATGTTTTTACTTGTCTATTTTTCCTTTAATTCTATTAACTATATCATGTATCCTGAAACTTTGTGTTGGTATGTATACATTTATGATTAAATAACTTTTTGACAAATCAAAGCTTATCTTTTAAGTTATCATTTTGTCTGGGAATTCTACCTGTCCTGAGAGGTACTTGATTACACATTAATACAATCACCCTGTTTTTGATACCTATTTGACCATGGTATATGCTTACCACCCTCTTATTTCAATCAGTGTTTCTTTACATTTATAGTGCTTCTTTTATTACCAGGGAAAAGTCCCAGTCTTAAAATAATTCAAGACTGACAGCCTCTTGCTTTTAGATGCTGTTTAGTATATTCATATTTAATGCAATTATTGAAGTTGATTTAAGTCTTTCATTTTGTTATTATTTTACCTACCTCCTCCTCTTTCTTGACTTTTATAGAATGATTGAATTACTTTTAGGAGTGCATATTATCTCTTCTGTTTCTTATGATTATATTTCTTTGTATGCACTAGTGGTTTCTCTAGATATCATATGTATTCTTAGTATATCATAATCTACCTAAAATAAATTCTACTTCATGAATGAAATAAAGACATGGTATTAAGAACATCATATCCATCTCCTTGTCCCAATCCTTCATTATTTCAAAATTAATTTTTAAAATCAAGGAAAATTTTAATCCATGACAAATGTTAGAAGCAGAAAATATAAGAAATAAAGTTTCATATTAATGATATGTGTTTAGCAAAATAACAATCACTAATGCACAAACAGAATATCACGGCTAACTTGTATTACTACCAATATGTATAAGTATTGATATTCTAAATATATATGTGTATATATACATATATATATATATATATATATATATATATATATATATACATTATTTTTGGTAGTGGGGATTGACCCAGGGTCACTTAACCACTGAGCCACATCCCCAGCCCTGCTTTTATATTTTATTTAGAAACAGAGTCACTGGGATTACAGGCCAGCACCCCCATGCCTGGCTAAATAATAGCTTACATATTTAGCATAAAATATCTACCTATTTTTTTTAATTGTAAACAAATGGGATACATGTTGTTCTCTGTTTGTACATGGGAGTAAAGGCATACCATTGTGTAATCATAAATTTACATAGGGTAAGTTGTTTGATTCATTCTGTTATTTTTTTTCCCTTCCCCGCCACCCCTCCCACCCCTCTTTTCCCTCTATACAGTCCTTCCTTCCCCATTCTTGCCCGCCTCCCTAACCCTAACTCTAAACCCTAACACTAACCCCTCCCTCCCCCCCATTATGTGTCATCATCCACTTATTAGCGATATCATTCATCCTTTGGTTTTCTAAGATTGGCTTATCTCACTTAGCATGATATTCTCCAATTTCATCCATTTGCCTGCAAATGCCATGATTTTATCATCTTTATGACTGGTAATATTCCATTGTATATATATATATATATACCACAGTTTCTTTATCCATTCATCAATTGAAGGACATCTAGTTGGTTCCACAATCTGGCTATTGTAGAACTGAGCAGCTATGAACATTGATGTGGCTGTATCTCTGTAATATGCTGATTTAAGTCCTTTGGGTATAGGCCAAGGAGTGGGATAGCTGGGTCAAATGTGTTTCCATTCCAAGTTTTCTAAGGAGTCTCCACACTGCTTCCAGAGTGGCTGCACTAATTTGCAGCCCCACCAGCAATGTATGAGTGTACCTTTCTCCCCACATCCTCGCCACACTGTTGTTGCTTGTATTCTTGATAATCGCCATTCTATTGGGGTGAGATGGAATCTTAGGGGTGGTTTGATTTGCATTTCTTTTATTACTAGAGATGTTGAACATTTTTCCATATGTTTGTTGATTGCTTGTAGATCTTCTTCTGTGAAGTGTCTATTCATTTCCTTAGCCCATTTGTCGATTGGATTATTTACATTCTTGGTGTAGAGTTTTTTGAGTTCTTTATAGATTCTGGAGAGTAGTGCTCTATCTGAAGTATGGTTGCCAAAGATTTTTCTCCCACTCTGTAGGCTTTTTCTTTGCATTGCTGATAGTTTCCTTTGCTGAGAGAAAGCTTTTAGTTTGAATCTATCCCAGTTATTGATTCTTGCTTTTATTTCTTGTGCTATGGGAGTCCTGTTGAGGAAGTCTGGTCCTAAGCCGACATATTGAAACTCTGGACCTACTTTTCTTCTATAAGATGCAAGGTCTCTGTCTGATTCTGAGGTCCTTAATCCATTTTGAGTTTAGTTTCATGCACGGTGAGAGATATGGGCTTAGTTCATTCTGTTGCATATGGATTTCCAATTCTCCCAGCACCATTTGTTGAAGAGGCTATCTTTTCTCCATTGCATATTTTTGGCACCTTTGTCTAGTATGAGAAAATTGTATTTATTTGGGTTTGTGTCCGTGTCCTCTATTGTGTACCATTGATCCCCTTTCTATTTTGGTACCAATACCGTGCCGTTTTTGTTACTATTGCTTTGTAGTTAGAGTTGAGAGATCTAGTGTTGCAATACCCCTGCTTCACGCTTTCTGCCAAGGATTGCTTTAGCTATTCTGGTTTTTTTTATTCTTCCAGATGAATTTCATAATTGCTTGCTCTATTTCTGTAAGGTACATCATTGGGATTTTAATTGGAATTGCATTGAATCTGTATAGCACTTTTGGTAGTATGGCCATTTTGACAATACTCATTCTGCCTATCCAAGAACATGGGAGATCTTTCCATCTTCTAAGGTTTTCTTTAATTTCTTTCTTTAGTGTTCTGCAGTTCTCATTGTATAGGTCTTTCACCTCTTTTGTGAGATTGATTCCCAAGTATTTATTTTTTTCGATGCTATTGTGAATGGGGTAGTTTTCCTAATTTCTCTTTCTGAAGATTCATCATTTATGTATAAAAATGCCTTAGATTTATGTGCGTTGATCTTATATCCCGCTACTATACAGAATTTACATATGAGATCTAAAAGTTTTCTGGTGGAATTTCCTGGTTCCTCTAAGTATATAATCATATCATCAGCAAATAGGGATAGTTTGAGTTCTTCTTTTCCTATTTGTATCCCTTTAATTTCTTTGGTCTGTCTAATTGCTCTGGCTAGAGTTTCAAGGACGATATTGAAAAGAAGTGGTGAAAGAGGGCATCCCTGCCTTGTTCCAGTTTTTAGGGGAATGTTTTCAGTTTTTCACCATTTGGAATGATATTAGCCATGGGCTTAGCATAGATGGCCTTTACAGTGTTAAGGGAATGTTCCCCACTATCCCTATTTTTTCTAGTGTTTTGAGCATGAAGGGGTGCTGTATTTTATCAAATGCTTTTTCTGCATCTATTGAAATAATCATGTGATTCTTGACTTTAATTCTATGATATAGCGAATTACAATTATTGATTTCCTGATGTTGAACCAACCTTGCATCCCTGGGAAGAACCCACTTGATCATGGTTGCACTATGTTTTTAATATGTTTTTGTATGCGATTTGCTAAAATTTTGTTTAGAATTTTTGCGTCGATGTTCATTAAGTATATTGGTCTGAAATTTTCCTTCCTCGATGTGTCTCTGTCTGGTTTAGGTATCAGGGTGATATTGGCTTCATAGAATGAGTTTGGGAGGGTTCCTCCTCTTCTATTTCATGGAATACTTTGAGAAGTATTGGAATGAGCTCTTCTTTAAAGGTTTTGTAGAACTCGGGTGAGAACCCATCTGGTCCTGGACTTTTCTTTGTTGGTAGGCTTTTGATGACTTCTTCTATTTCATTACTTGAATTGGTCTATTTAAATTGTGGATGTCCTCCTCGTTCAGTCTAGGCAATTCATATGTCTCTAGAAACCTGTTGATGTCTTCGAAATTTTCTATTTTGTTGGAGTATAGATTTTCAAAATAGCTTCTAATTCTGTTTTGTATTTCAGTCGTGTCTGTTGTTATATATCCTTGTTTTTTCCGAATTTTAGTGAGTTGGGTTTTCTCTCGTCTTCTCTTTGTTAGTGTGGCTAAAGGTTTATCAATTTTGTTTATTTTTTTCGAAGACCCAACTATTTATTTTGTCAATTTTTTGTATTGTTTCTTTTGTTTCAATTTCGTTGATTTCAGCTCTTAGTTTAACTATTTCCTGTCTTCTACTACTTTTGGTGTGTTGGTCTGTTCTTCTTTTCTAGGGCTTTGAGCTGTAGTGTTAGGTTGTTTATTTGTTGAGTTTTACTTCTTTTATTAAATGCACTCCATGAAATAAATTTTCCTCTAAGTACTGCTTTCATAGTGTCCCAGAGATTTTGATATGTTTCTTTGTTCTCATTGACCTCTAAGAATTTTAAATTTCCTTCCTAATACCTTCTGTTATCCATTATCATATAATAGCATATTGTTTAATCTCCAGGTGTTGGAGTAGTTTCTGTTTTTTACTCTTTCATTTATTTCTAAATTCAATCCATTATGATCTGATAGAATACAAGGTAGTGTCTCTATCTTCTTGTATTTGCTAACATTAGCTTTGTGGCATAATACATGGTCTATTTTAGAGAAGGATCCATGTGATGCTGAGAAGAAAGTGTATTCGCTCTTGGTTGGATGGTATATTCTATAATGTCTGTTAAGTCTAAATTATTGATTGTGTTATTGAGATCTATGGTTTCTTTGTTCAATTTTTGTTTGGAAGATCTGTCCAGTGGTGAGAGAGGCATGTTAAAATCACCTAGTATTATTGTGTTACGGTCTACTTGGTTCCTAAAATTGAGAAGGATTTGTTTGACATACATGGATGAGCCACTGTTTGGGGCATAGATGTGAATGATGTTATATCTTGCTGCTTTATGCTCCCTTAAGTCCTTAAGTAGTATGAAAATGTCCTTCTTTATCCCTTCTGACTGACTTTGGCTTGAAGTCCACATTATCTGAAATGAGGATGGATACTCCAGCTTTATTGCTGAGTTCATGGGCATGGTATGTTTTTCCCCATCCTTTCACCTTTAGTCTATGGGTATCTCTTTCTATGAGGTGAGTCTCTTGCAGGCAACATATTGTTGGATCTTTCTTTTAATCCAATCTGCCAGTCTATGTCTTTTGATTGATGAATTCAGGCCATTAACATTCAGGGTTATTATTGAGATATGATTTGTATTCCCGGTCATTTGGTTCATTTTTAAAATTTTATTTATTTTATTTATTTATTTTTTTGACACACATTGATTCCTCCTTTATTTGACAGTTCCTTTAGGATAATTCCTCCCTTTGCTGATTGGCTTCTTTGTTTTTATCTCTTCCTCATGGAATATTTTGCTGAGAATGTTCTGTAATGCTGGCTTTCTTTTTGTAAACTCTTTTAGCTTTTGTTTATCATGGAATGATTTATTTCATTGTCAAATTTGAAGGTAAGTTTTGGTGGGTATAAGATTCTTGGTTGGCATCCATTTTCTTTCAGAGCTTGAAAAATGTTGTTCCAGGCCCTTCTAGCTTTTAGGGTCTGGATTGAAAAATCTGCTGATATCTGTATTGGTTTCCCCCTCAATGTAATTTGGTTCTTTTCTCTCACAGCCTTTAAAATTCTTTCTTTATTTTGTATTTAGGTATTTTCATTATAATGTGCCTTGGTGTGGATCTGTTGTAATTTTGTGTATTTGGAGTCCTATCAGCCTCTTGAACTTGATTTTCCATTTCATTCTTCAGATTGGGAAATTTTCTGATATATTTCATTGAATGGATTGTTCATTCCTTTGGTTTGTTTCTCTAAGCCTTCCTCAATTCCAATAATTCTCAAATTTGGCCTTTTCATAATATCACATAGTTCTTGGAGATTCTGTTCATGATTTCTTACCATCTTCTCTGTTTGTTCAACTTTGTTTTCAAGGTTAAATATTTTGTCTTCAATTTCTGAGGTTCTGTCTTCCAGGTGTTCTATCCATTGGTTATGCTTTCTATGGAGTTCTTAATTTGGTTTATTGTTTCCTTCATTTGAAGGATTTCTGTTTTTTTTTTTCAATATCTCTAACTACCTTATTGAAATGATCTTTTGCTTCCTGTATTTGCTCTTTTAACTGTCTATTGGTGCGATCATTCAATGCTTGCATTTGCTCTTTCATCTCATCATTCAATGCCTGCATTTGCTCTTTCATCTCATTGTTTGCTTCCCTGATCATTTTAATTATGTACATTCTGAACTCCCTTTCTGTCATTTCTTCTGCCATGCTGTCGTTGGATTTTATTGATGTAATATTTATATTTGTTTGGGGCATTTTCTTCCCTTGTTTTCTCATATTGTTCAGGAATCAGTGGGTCATTAAGATATTGCAGATTTCCTCTATTGACTTATAATGTCCCTGAAGATTGCTAGTATATCCCCTCTTATCCTTCAGTGGCCTGCAGTCTTGAAGGAAGTTGATAATGTGGTGCTCCACAAGGAAGCTGCCTCTCTAGGGTTGGTGACCCTCAGGTGGGGTATATTCCCTGATAGTGGGCAGAGTTGCCCTCCACTTGTTGACCAATGGTCATCCAAAGGGGAACTAGGCTGCGGGCTGAGGCACGGCCTGTTTGGGCCTGTGTCTCTGGTTTTACCATCCTTGGGGGAAAAACTTACCCGGCAGGGAAGACTCACCCGGTGGGAGGTCTTGCTGGTCAGTTCCCTCCTAGAGGTTCCCCTCAATGTACAACTACCGCTTGGGCTGGGCTGTCTTCCTCTGCAACGTTCCCAGGGGCCCGGACCTACCTCCTGGGCCTGGGAACCTCACCCTTTGCAGACGAGTCTCCTTAGGCTGCCTCTCCTCAGAGAATCTGCCCGCAGTCATGGAAACTTCGCTCTGCCCCTAGGCGTGTCTCTGTGCGGCTCTTCCAGCAAGAAGCCACCTAGGTCCTGGGACCCTGCTCTGCACCTAATCGCCTGGCTATGCAGCCCCTCCTCTGAGCCGCCACCTGGAGCCCCATACAATAGCTCCAAGACCCAGAGACCTGCCACACACCTCTTCCTCAGGACAGCCGCCCGGTGTTATGAGGCAGTCGCTAGGAGTCCAAGCAACTCACTTCGCTCGTCTCTTCCTCTCGCCAACCGCTCGTAGCCCTAGGCAGTCACTCCAAGTCCAAGTGACCCACCCTGTTCCTCCTCCTCCTCAGGGTAGACCCCGGGTGTTCAGGAGCGGTCGCTCGGAGATCAAGCGACCCACCGCACTCCTCCTCCAGGCAGGCCACCGGTGTTCAGGAGCAGTCGCTTTGAGTCCAAACAACTCACCACTCGCCTCCTCCTCTGGCAACCGCCTGTGGCTCTGATGCAGTCACTCCTAGACCAAGCGAACTGCCGCGCTTCTCCTCTTCTTCCGGGCAACCCCTTGGGTGTTCAGAAGCGGTTGCTCTGAGTCTAAACAACTCACCACGCAGCTCCTCCTCTGGCACCCGCCTGTGGCTCTGATGCAGTCATTCCTAGACCAAGTGACCCGCCACACTTCTCCTCTTCCTCCGGGCAAACCCCAGTGTTCAGAAGCGATCGCTTTGAGTCCAAACAGCTCACCACGCAGCTCCTTCTCAAGTAGCCGCCCGGAGCCCAAGCGCTGTGCTGAGCCGCCTCCTCTACGATGATCCCAGTTGTCCGTTTTTAACCGCTCGGGGGGGAGGGGCGTCTCACCAAGCAACTCTACTTCACAAAGTTCCGGGGCTACCACCCCATCCGGACGCCTCCCCAACGGGAGAGACTCACCAGGCGGCTTTGAGTTGGTCCCAAGTCTCTCACTATCTCCTCTTTTGAATCCTGCATCCTGGAGCAACATGAAATGCAGCCGCCCTCTAGTCCGCCATCTTGAAAACCCCAGGCTGAGGCTGTTCTGCCACCTATTTTTAAAACTAATTGCAGAAAAATATGCAGTATCTACTTTTACTGGTATAGTAAAAAACGTCCAGAATACAGTAAGTACTAATTGCATTGCTACAAATATATACTTCATGTTTGAGTATGCCCAGAAAGAGATGAGAATAGTGCATCAAATGTTAATTGTAATGATTATTAATAACAGAATTTCAGAAACTCTCACTTGCAAAAAATACACTTTATATTTTTGGTTTTCTATATTTAAATTGATAAAATGTGTAAGATTTTGAAGTTATTGTAAAGTCGGACAAAGAAAAGTGAAGAACAATGAAAAATTAGAGGAAAATCTGGGCACAGTGTGCCCACCTGTAATCTAAGTGGCTTGGGAGACTGAGGCAGGAGGATTTTGAGTTCAAAGCCAGCCTCAGCAAAAGCGAGGGGCTAAGCAACTCAGTGAGACCCTGTCTCTAAATAAAATACAAAATAGGACTGGGGATATGGCGTGGTGGTTGAGTGCCCCTGAGTTCCATCCCTGGTACCTCCCCCAAAAAGTATTAGAGGAAAGAAAGTTGACATAAAGTCTAAATTATTATGCATATATTTTAGAATATATGTATATTCTAAAGAGTTTCTATTGTGTTTATAGTCTGTACAACTAAAACTGAAGTAAAAGGCATAAGAGTATACAAGATATATTAAAGTTCATTTCTAGTTTTCCAAACATCTTTTTCCAAAGAAGTAAGTAAAGAATGATTCAGTTCATTGATCAACTTAGAAATTATCCAGTATACCACTTCTGTGATGGGAAGTAGAAAATATCACCACATTATTTTTATTGTAAGTTAAGATGTACAAATAAACAAAAATCAAAGAATTGTTATTAAATGGTTTCTATTTTATAAATAAAAATTTAGCTCATCTACAAATGCTGGAGTTATCCTATTAGTGTATTAAACAATAGGTAAAGATATAGAATAATTAACAAGGACAAAAGTGAAGCAAAATAATAAATAGCAATTAGTCAATTATAGATCTGACATATAATTTTCAATGAATCTATTATTCTGGTGCATTCTCTGGATGCATAAAAAGCACTGTTACTCCCTCAGATTTTAATTTCAACCTTTCACTTCCCCCTGTGTTCCTCTTTCTCTTGTGGCTTATATCTTCTTCTTGCATATACCAGGCTAAAATTTCCCATCATGAACTTTCTGCTAAAGGTGTTTTCATTTTGAGGAAAAGTAAAAAAAAAAAGTTGAAGTACTGTAGCCAATAAGTACATAATGCAAGCTATATGTGCATTTTTCCAATGACATAACTTACAAATATTATGGCCAAAGGACATCATTGTTCACTTACTTGCTTGCTCTTTTAATGCTGTTGGAAAGCAGAAAAGGTCCTGTTCTTTGAACCTACCTCACATCAGATAAAAGTATTATGGCTTGCTATTACTAAAGCTTAACACTTGTCTCCCAAGGAAAGTAATAAAGTTATTTCTAAATTTCTCCTATTAAAAACAGTTGTCTCCAGTGTTTTTGAAACACTTTAAAGTCTCCTAGAATAGGTTGTAGAAAGAATTGTTAAGATTTTGGTGGAAAAAATCCCAACGGCTGAAACAATTGTTAATATTTTATTATTGCTTAATATTGTTCTGGACAGTGAATATAGTGTCAGGAGACATATCCATGAATTGGTCTCTGTGAACTAGTATGTGGACTACTACAACAGAGCAAAAGTAGTCCTACTCCAAATTTGTTAGACTTCACTGACTTGGATAAGTATCTCAGACTTTTTGCCACCCTTATTTTACCTGCACCTTCGTTTTAAATTTGAAACTATACTTCTCAATTAATAAGGACATTGATTTGAACAAATTTTTATATTTTGACTCCATCACTTCCACAGGAATGGAACTTCTATTTTTCATCTACTGGCTGGAAGTTGATCATTATCTAATAGTGATGAAATTAAGTTTCTGTGGGTCTCAGACTTAGCCCTTCAGTTAAAGATTTGGACCAGAACTGGTGAGGTACCAGAGCACATTTAGTTTCATCATGGAAGAGAGCGTACACAAAAAAGGACCTCTCTTTATGATTACCTTCTCTCAATACTCTACCATCTGGTCAGGTGTATTCATTTATTCATCAACTTTACTGATATTTAATTAGTGCTATTTCTGCACCATGCACCTTTCTAAGCAGTTCATAAGACATGCAATTTTCCCATTTAATGAAGATGGGACAGACAATAAACAAATAAATAGATAGTTATGTTATGTAATACCAGGTAGTAATACCAGCTTTAAAACTGTTGAGAAGATGTATACTTCATTATATACTACTTTCTTTCTTGTGTATCATTCTTCTATAGATATAAACATTCTCATAATGGAATATTGAAATAGCATTTTTGAAAAATAAAAAAAACACTTTTCAATAATTTGACCAGAAAGATCAATCACTATAAATACAATTGCAGCTGCCCAGCTCCAAGTTCCCTATTTTTTACATTCTCCACCGTAATCACAATTAAAGCATTTAACTATTAATTTGGGCATATCAATCTAAATGGAACCTTAGGGCAAATTTCAGTATTGTACTCGATAGTACTCCAATTATAATGACAATGAAGATCTTCTTGACACTGAATTATTCTGAAATAATTAACCATATCACTCGAGTTTTTTCTACTCATTTGATACAAGTTATGAATCCAATGGTCAATTGATGACCAGTCTATATTAGAATAATTATGTCCCTTAATTTTCAACTAAAGGTCAATCAGAGACTTTATTATTCTCTTCTCTTATATTTATTGTTAACTAATATCTCCATATTCACATTTGGAACTTTAAATTCATAGTTTTTCATTGTTTAATTTTCACATGAGTTCATTTTTCTTAGTTACTTCAGTCCTACAATGCTTAAGTGAACTATGTTTTAAATTTTCTGGATTGCCCCAAATTTCAAAATATTGAGTTTTTTTTTTTTTCTCCTTTTTTTCTTTTTTTAAAATTCTTGAAAGTGTTAGACTGAATACTAGGTAGACATTTAACACTTTTGTCATATTTAAATGAGCAGTAACGAGTGTGTTGAAAAATACTAGTACTACAAATTTCACTGATAGAATTCTGAACTTCTTCACTGGAGGTAATCCTGAATTATGTCTTTTAGTAAATTATTGATTCAGATTATCCTTAAAGTTGTTTCTTGGACTCTTGGACCATACAGATCAGCAAGTTAGTATGAGCAAAGGTATTAGTCCCAGCAGGTTCTATGAATGTATGTCAGTGTAGGTTTTCAGTGAAATGTATCCCAGAGAGAGGATCTAAAAGAAACAACCATCAACTAAGTCCTGAAAGAGTTAGCATTAACCAATTCTTGTTCTCTTACAATAGAATGTGGATTTGTGATGCCAGGTGAGTTCCAAAGAGCCTGGGAAGAGTGTTAGATATGCACAGTGGTCAGTCAGTTATTTTCACTTTCAGGCCTTTGGAAGTACACAGCTTTGCTAGATAATATGGCAACCATTCAGGTTAAGAACCTTTAAAAAAGTCTGCTAATATTAGTTCATAAAGTGCATCATGAGAGAGCCAGAAATAGAATCTATAAAATATAGACATTTTAAAATATTCAAGCCACTTGGTCAGACTGTAACCTTACAATATGAATTAGTCAATGAAAATGATGCAATCATTCAATGAGAATACTGAATACATTTTTTACAAAAATGGAAGTAAAGATTATACAGCATAAAATTAAACAATCTAAAATTTAAATCAATTATATTAACAGTATTGTACAATGACCACCTATTTCAATTACCAAAATATTTTCATCACTCCCAAATAAATCCCACATCCATTAAGTAATCACTCACAACTACCACATTCTCCTAGAACCTAGTAACCAGTACTGACTGCTATCTGTATATGAACCTACCTCCTTGGCATATTTTATATAAAGAGAATAACATAGAATGTGACATTTTGAGTCTGCCTTCATTTTGCATAATGTTTATAAAGTTCATCTATGTTACAGCATGTATCAGTACTTTATTCCTTTGTGTTTTAGACTGACATTCCATTCTGTGGGTATATTACATTTTATTTATCCATATTTGTTTGAATTGTTTATAAATTTTGGCTATTGTGAATAATGTTGCTATGAACATTTGAGAGTAATCTCTTGATTAAATGTCTATTTTAACTTATTGGGAGCATATACAAAGCACAAAATGCTAAACTATGGAAATTCTGTCTAAAACTTGAGGAACCACAAAATTAATTTTCTCAGCATTGCATCATGTTTTTTTCCCACCAACAATTTGTGAGGGTCCAAACTTCTCCATATCTTTTGTCCATCTTGTTATTTTTATTGTTACTTACTGTTAATATTATAGCCACTCTAGTGAATACTTTGGTAGGCATGATGGTGTCCCATGAGTCTCATAGGCTCTGTTCATATATTGTTTACAGTGTTTTTCTTTCTGCTTCTCTGACTGGATAATTTCAATAATCCTATCCTCAGGGCCAACTATTTCATTCACTTAAGTTTGCTGTTGATCTTCTCTAGTGATTTATTTCAGTTATTGCACTTTGCAGCTGTAGAATTTCTATTTGGTTCCTTTTTATAATTTCCATCACTTCACTGGTATTCTTTATTTGTTGAGTTGTTATACTTTTCCTTCCATTCTTTCTTCATGGTTTTCATTAGCTCTTTGATCATATCTAGTATGGTTGATTTAAAATCTTTATTAAGTCTAATGTCTGTGCTTCCTCAAGAATAGTTTTTATTAAAAGCTCATTTTAATGGGTCAGTTCTACTTTCTTGTCTCTTTGTGTGCCTTTTGGTTTTTGTTGAAAATAAGACAATGTGAAAATTGTAATGGGATGAATCTGAAAATCAAATTATCCTACTTCAGACTTTGTTTATATTTCCTGCTCTGAGTTTAGTTTTATATTGTTTAGCTTCTTGTTAAGTTTGGTTTTATTTGTTTGTTTGTTTTAGTTTTAGTTTTTATTTTGGGGAGTGAGTGTAAGTTGAGGTGAGCTAGTATTTTTAGAAAGATTTCTTTGAATACCTGACAACAAAATGCAAATGTAAAGAAAAATGAGCAAGTATACAAGAATACAAGAAAGAGTGTAATGGAAACCCTCTGCAGGTTTTTGCAGATGATGGCTTTTGGGGACCAGGCTGGAGGAGTACTCCAAAAGTTGCTTTCTCAAACAAGCTAAACTTGAAAACTTATGCTCTTCCTGGGTTTATGTCCTGCCCTATGTACCTATGAATGCATTCATTTTCTAAATTCATGTGTGTATATATATATATGAAATTCATACCCTAATTCAATACACTAATTTCCCAGAGAAATACTCTCCCCAACCTTTCCTTCTAGTCATTTTGAAGTTTTTACCCTAGGAAGATTTTGCCTTACAATGTGTTCAAGGATGCCCTCCTCAAGCTGCTATTCTGTTGTGTTCTGTTCTAAGTGAAACAAATGAAGCATTATGCATCATTCCTGCAGTTAGCTTCTAGATAGATTAAAACCAACAAACACAGTTCTTGATAATGTGGTCTTCTCTGTTCTCTTCAGAGCCCATAATTAGGATTTCACACTGGGATCATCAGTTGGCATCTTCAAGACTGCTGTTGAACCAGGGATGGGAGTATATAATGCAGGTAACAAAGCTATAAAATGTTCCTCACGTTTTGGTTACCTTTTTCTGATTCAGTATTGTCTACAAACCATATACTATGTTTTAGAGTTCTAACAAATTGGATTCTGACAATTTTTGTTTGGTATTTCAGTATGTCTGTAGAGAGTCTAGCTCTGGGAGATGTCTATTTGGTCATCATTACCTTTATCCACTACACTTAAGTTGTAAGGTACATTTGTTAATAGCAGGTTCTAATTACTATTGGCCCTTTTGCTCCTGTGCATTTATTTTGTACATACTTTGAAATAATATAGCTTTGGCCTCATCTTTTGGAAAACTTCATCGGAAGATTAGCTTGAAAAATTAATTGTTGTACAGCAATTAAAAGCCAAAATAAATGTTTTCAAGACACATACTATTGTCTTGTTAAAATTACTTTCAAACTCCACCTATGGGAATTGGTGTCATGTATTTTAAAAATTCAAAAGCACAAAGTCTTATTTTTATTTTTATTTTAGTACTGGAGATTGAACCAAAACATTATGCATGCTAGAAAAGCACTCTACCACCAAGATAAATCGCCAGCTGGTACTCTTTTAATAAGTCAACTACTCTTTTAATAAGTCAACCAATCTTTAAAATTTCTGTGGTTTTAAAGCCATTCTGAATTTTTTCCTACAATATTCTAGACTACACAGTTATTTGAAATTTTAACTGTTCTTTTTCAAAATTTTCTCCTTTTTCAACAAATTCTGTTGTTTATAATTTATAAATATTTGAGATCTATCTTCAGTTACAGGCATTTATCACTAAAATGAATATTATATTTTCAAAAATCCTAAGTCATGTCATTTTATTTAATAAACATAATAAACATTTAGTTAAAGAGTCACTCTATCAGATTCTGGATTAACCACTGGAATTCAGTGATAATATGTAAGATGCCCTTGAAGAAGTTCATAATTAAGAAGGGAAAAGTGAAGTAAATTGTGAACTATTATTGGTTCCATGACATAAAACCTGTAACCTAAAATTTGCATAAATATTTGAGAGACATGTTAAAATGTTTTCTCCCTACATTCTTTGTATTATATAATGGGAAAACATACTATGTCCATTAGTATCAGTTCCAGTACCTAAACATTGTAATTCTATTGCATTTTTGGAAATGAGAAAATACAGTATAATATTAAGCATATCTGATAATTTAAAAATTCTTTGTAATATACATATAGAAAAAAGATTTGGTAAGCAAACAATACCAATGAATTGGTTTAATATATTTTGTTGTGATTAATTATGTTAAATGAAAAGGACATTTTTAATAGTCTTAGACTAAATACAATGCAGTGTCTTATTCTAAAATTGGAAAATGACAAATTTTGATTTTATTTCAGCAGAAGTGAAAAAAATAAAATAAAATGCAGTGAAAAATTCAAAATTCTTTGTTTTAATTCATATATAAATAGTACAAAAGTGGCATACCTCTGCAAATACCAAAGCTGGGTACATTTTTTAATTGCATTCACTTTCTTCAAAGCAATTCTGCATGGAGAAAACAGTTGGTAACAGGGTTACTAATTTACTTTACAGTTTTTAAGGTTAAACTGTATAAACCTGTTGTGCTATTGCCATCACCTCTGAATCCACAACTCATTGCATACTTTAATTTTCCACGTATGTATTGTGTAGAATAATTATTTTTCTATCTAATTCTTAGCTGAAAACATATCATAATGTAGTTTGTCATTTGCCAAATTACTCTTCAAATCTTCCAGGCAATAGAAAATAGTGAAATCACTCATCTAAGGAAATTTTTGTATGAATCAAGCTCAAGAATCCAAAGAAGAATTTTGCAGTGTTTATAAAGTCCATGACTGAAAGCAACACTTAATGGAAACATGTTTGATAACTTGACATTAATAAAATCAGTAATTCTAAATCAGAACAAATATTCAACAAAAGAGAAAACTCTTCTTGCCTAAACAAAATATCTCAGCTTTTATCATTAAATTATCTTTTTTTTGTTGTTATTATTCTTAGCTATGGATTTTTGCTCTTTAACTAGACTTTATTTTTGAGAACAGCTATAGGTTATCAAACTGAGAATAAAATACAGGGTTCCCATATAATACCAACTGGCCATGCACATAGACTCCTCAACTATGACCAAGCCCCACCAGTGTGGACAGAGTTGTTCAAAATGTATGTGGGAATTGATTTTCAACAACTTTGTTTATGGGGATTTCATATCTGCAAAAATTTCTACATAGTTGTAGTTTACATCAATTAATAGAAACTTTGATTGTAATTCTGGTTTCTCATGCAGTTTTTCTTTTTCATAAAAATCCATTTCTAAAATTAAAAATGCCCATACTTCATAGAACTTATGTTAAAATGTATGATAAATATAATTTTTCAGAACATAGTTTATATTTTTATCTCTTTTTCTCTTCTCAATAAAATGCTTCTGAAAGTCTGGAAAACTAATACAAAAATAACTTTAATTTCTATATTAAATATTAGTATTTAAATGATGACTTACTTTCTTCATTACATTTTCATCTTTGAAGTTACCCATGCATTTAAACACTTAATAAATCTCATTGCTTATATTAGTATTTATTTTTGTGGTACTGGGGATTGAACCCTGGGCCTCACACATGATAGACAAGCTCTCTATCACTCAGCTGCACCCCAGCCTATAATTTAAAATGCAATTATTATTATTTTTTATAAGAAGCACATACATTTCTTCTAATAACTATTTAAAATTTCATTTCATGCTATAGGTTTGGCTTAATTAGAGTTAATATAGAACACTTCCCTTGGCATACACAATTTTTGTTTACAAAACAGGCATAAATTATCCAGTAAGGTTTTACTCTGTAGAAATCTCCTTTACAACAGAATAAAGCAATCTAAGTGCAGTTTTCTTCTTGAGATATCAGTTTAATATTAAGGTAATCTGAATGATTTTCTATATCTTATATTTGGCTGCCAAAGTTATTACCATTTTCTTATATTTTATGCATTAAAACTTGATGCTTTGAATAGAAAATTTTCACTGAGTTTAGAAATAACACCTGTTTTTGTCAGAAAGCCATTCATTCTCACTTCTTTTATTCTACTTTTGAGTGAAAGCTTATCCACACTTTCTTGGTGCAAAAAGTGTTTACAGACACATATTTGAACATTTTATTAAACCAAGCATAATATTTCAATTTAAATATTCATATGGAAGCAATGTTTGTCTCTGTAAGTGTTCAGAAATAGTAAATGTGATCATCATGAACTGATTGACTTTATATTTTTGTTGAAGGAGTCTATAAAGGCAGTTATTTTTGTTTTCTAATAATCCCTGAATTCCAATATTAATATGATGACATATACACTACCAACAACAAATTTTATTGTTTTTTATGTTAGTAATTTCAAGACAGTTGCCCATTTAATTTGTGCTTAAAATATTTTATTGTGCAGATACTTAAAACATTTTTAAGATGATGACATGAAAATATACCAAAACTTCCAAATATTGTATATTTTTATTGATCTTCATTCAAAAAGTCTGCAGTGAGCAAATGACTGTGAACCAGGCATTCTTCTGACTGCTTGGGATGCCAACAATGACCAAAATGAGAGAAAGCCCCTGTATTCAGGAATTTTGTTATTGAGAGGGAAAAACCACAATCTCAACACTAAAAAGTGAATAATGTACCATGTTACTTGTTGAAATATACTAAGGAGGAAAAAAAGTCAGGGAAAAGTCAGAGTAGTGTTGGGCAATTAGAAGATTTAATAGGCATTTTTCTTAGGGAGTTCAGTTTAGATTACACTGAGAATAAAGTAATGTTTGAATAAACACCTGGAGAGTTTATTGAATGGATTACGAATATCTGATATAAATTTTAGTTAAAGACATTACCAGTGCAAAGGCCCTGAGGTGTGAGCATGTCTGGATGTTTAAAGACTGCAAAATGGCCACTTTTATGCTCACTGGGTGGAAAGGAGATTAGTAGGAAAATTCATCTCAGAGACAATTGGTTGGAGGACAGAGAATAAAGAGTAAATAATTTGTCTTTTATTGCTCGTGAGGTGGGTTACTTGGAAGTATTTTAACAGAAAAATAATATGATTTGGTCTAAGCTAGTAACATTGTTTTAACTGGTTCTGAAAGCAGGCATACAGTGGGGAATCCAGGTCCTTTTCCTGGAGCTGCAGAACCATGGACAGGGTGGCTGGAGCTTGGATGTAGCTTGCCACGCCTGTACCTGGACTTAGGTGTGGTAAGCCATGGCCTAACTGAGGCAAGACACGATGACCTGTCATGCTATGGTGGTCCTGGCAGGGCCTGTGAGGATGCCCTTTCCATACAGTGCCCCTGCCAGAATCCTGAGCCTACCAGATGTTGACCTCAACATCCCACTTCCCCAACCAAAAGTGACAAAACAGAAATGGGGCAGACCTGAATGGACATTCAGACTTAAGAGTTAAACAGTAGCCTTCCAAACTGCTATCAGCATGTTTGAACCAATAGTTTTGACCTAAGTGTTCTATAGACCCTTAGATCTGCCCACTCAGGAGGCAACCCCCTTTTGCCCTGCAAGAGTTCTATTTCTGTTCTTCACACTGGAAAAAATCCTCTTTCACTCTGGCCTTCGGTTGTCAATAATTTTCATTCTTGATATTTGCAAGACAAGCATCTAGAGTGAAATTTCTGGTGAGCTTCTAGAGTCTAGTGCAGAACTGGAGGGCATGGACCAAATTCAGAGTTGCAGTACTGAGAGCTGCAACCCCCCACTCAATGGTAGCAGAGAAGAATTGGACTTTCTAAGCCAGTTTACACAGACTCCACATGCCAACAGAGGCGACAAATTGAGTTTCATCTCAAACTTCCATTTCAGTGGAAAGACAAAAGCCACAGCAGGGAAAGGCTAAAATGATATTTAAATAATTCTGGAAAGAAATGATGATCACTCAGATCAGCATATCATGGATATGATCAGTGGGTTAAAAAAAAAAGACTTAAGACAAAGTTAAGTGATATTCTAGAAGGAAATCTAGATACATCATTTTTTTTCACTAATATATAAACATATTTAAAAACTAAAATTACACGTTCTTTCATATAATACCATTTTACACTTTTCAAACATTCTTCTGATACAATTGCAGGTGTCTTTCAATTGGATCCTTACTGTAGTTTTAAGATAACTGCTTATTCTATTCGGCATCTTGACTCTTATCATCTCATGCTAAGTGGGCTATAATAATTTATATAAAAATCTCATTTCTACCTAAAAGTTTAAGACAAGGAGATAATGCCTATGTTTGTAGTTTTTAACCAGGACCTTATAATTCAGTTTACATAAAATTTAATTTTCATCAATTTTACTGATAAGGCAACCCTCTCTCTGCCAGTGTCTTGGGAAAACTTATTGCTGATAGTATTTGTTGCATAGGTGAGACTTTCCTTAATGTTTTATGGCACTGCATTTCTACCTACTGCTTACCTAAACAGATTCTTTTTTAGATATTTTATGCAGACTTTTTGAAAAGCAACTACTTCACATTACTTTTTGGGAAGACTACATTCCATAATTTATTTTTTTCATATTTCTGTGGTCAGATTATGAGGGGACATAACTTTCTCTTTTAATAAAGTGTGCTGAATGACACTTTGTCATCTTGAAACTAGCAATCTCTTCTAAAGCTGGGGAAAATGTTTTTCAGAATTCCCTCATTGTATTGTCCCTGTTTGGAACATAGTCAAAAATGGAACCCAGTAAGAATCAGAAGACTGTAGGGAAACATATCATTACTCTCAGTAGGTTGTGATTCACACATATGATGATAAGTAGAGGCAGCTCTAATATATTTCCTCGTACTTGAATTAGACTTCTCATCAAGCAGACTAACAATAGCCCTCAGCACTACCTTGAACTATAAAAGTAGCAGTTCCATCAGAAGCACTGGTTTTCATATAGGAAGCAACTCTGGTGAAGATGGAAGTTATTTAACCATTTCATACTTCATATTACTTAGACATTGGATGTTTAAGTATTAAGTGTATATTTAAATTAGATCCTTACTGTAGTTTTAAGACAACTGCTTATTCTATTCTGTTTCTTGACTCTTATCATCTCACGATAAGTGGGCATGACAAAAAATAGAAAAAATGGCTATTTATCAAGGTCCTTCATGACTTATCAGGTACCATTTATTCATGTGTCACAAAGTTTTTATGTGAAAATGAAACAGTAAACAAAGACAAAGGAAAAATATTATTTAAAAATTATTTAGTATTTAATTTATTTAATGTAGTTGGCATTTTATTTAATTATTTTATTTTTTATTCATTTTATTTAGTATATATCAAAAAATAATATTTTTTTAAAAGTATGCCATTTATTGACTGGCATGAGTAATACTAATACTTGTTAACATCTTCTGAGTGGTAACCATGAATCAGATAGATATAAACTTTCCATGCACCTATTCAGTGTGTACAGTCATAATATGCTTATTACCAGTGAACAGACTGAAACTTAAAGATGTTAAAGTCAAGTAAATGGAAATGTGAATGCAAGTAGAGTTAGTCTAAAGATGGAGCTGTGTCACAGACATATATATGTACTATTTCACAAGGAAGAACCATATGTAGCTTGCAGGGAGAGACATAACATGGCAGCCTTGAATTGTTTCTCTCACTGCTTTTATGTGAACAATTGGACAGCATTATCTCCTGCCTGAATATAATATGTTTACATTGGCCACAGTTTTGAACATAGAAAACAAGTTCTGCTACATGGAGGACATATTTGTTTTAGAAGTGGAGACAACTCATATATTCCTTAGAGTCTCTTCATAGGTAGTGGACTGAAATTTAAAAAATAAAAACACATATTTTGCTGAAATATACAGAGAATCAATAATTTTAAAATAAATGCAAGTTTTCTCTTTCTAAGAGAAATGAAGCTGAGAGATGAAAAGGAAAACCAAGAAAGCACATCTCCTTCTAAGTTCCTTAACCAAAAGCCACAGATTCCTTTGAAAGTTAGTATACTCTTTCCAATAGATTCTCCCATTATGGTGTCCAGATTATTGCTTAAACTGATAAACTGCAGCATTTAGTGACTCTGAAGGAACTATAAACTTCTGAATTTGGCCAATTTGTAGAATTAAATTATCACTAGCAGTAAGATGCTCTCATTCATTAAATCATATAAATATAAAATCACTAATTATTGGCACTCAAGTAAAATGGTCTTCTGTCATATTACTGGTTAATTATAGATTAAATGAGACATTATCATCGTAAAGCATTTCTATACTTATCATTAAAGAAATCTCATTGTGCTAATTTTACAAAGTGTGATATTTATAGATCTACAGATAAATATAGTGGGCTTATAACTATGTAATATAACCTGTTTTTATGTCTAACCCATAAAAGATTACTTTCACAGTTTGAAATTGAAAATGTAATGAAGTCATTTTGATAGATTCATTTGATAATTAGTCTACAAGACTATATAAAGGCATATGAATAATGACCTAGACAATTAATTTCCTTTCTTCTACAGGAAATAAAATATAGTATGAATATGTGTGTCTATTTAAGTCATTTTCCAGGAGCATAATCTGCTGATAAAACAAACCCAGACTATACAATAGGAAATATGAGAAAACATTTTTAAAAAATCATGATCAATGACACCTATACCCCCAGAAGTATTTAAGTATAAATCAAGGTGAGGTTACTTATCCTGACAACCATAATCATACACTTTATCTATAAATGTGTCGTATCTATACTCTGTCTTTTCTAATACCTTACCAAAGTTTTGAGTGATGGTTGAGCTAGACCCTCTAGACCTAAAACAGCATGTAGATCTGTATTAAGACAAATTAATTGTTTTGAACTGCAACAGTGTTTTTAAAATCATTCTACATTTTCTTCATCTGACACAGTTCCAATTTATTCATTAATTATTCACAATTGTCATCATTCTCCTTTATCCATCCATCCCTTCATCCATCAATCTTCCTTACCGTTAGATGATCTGACCTCTAGCCATTAGATGTAAATGGCCTTTCCTACAAATGTGTAGGTACAAATGTACATGTTCTTACTGCCTTTCTTCACTCTTAGCTGTGCTGTCCCCTCCCCTTGCTTCAAGCAAGCAGTCTCTCCCAGAGCACTGATACCTACCTCCTTCCATCACCACCAAAGCCTGGATGTTAGTAATTCATGTTCTTCTCCCATATCTTCAACTTTCCCTGTCAGAGGAAAAGTTTCTCTCCTATTACCTTACCGACATGGACAAATATGTTCCAGTCCACATAATTTTGTCACAGTTCACACTTCCTCTCACATTGCAGATCTCTCTTTCTCTCTCTTTTTTTAAAATCTATTTCTGCAAGAGATATACAAGGAGAAAAACACTTTGCAAAAAAAAAAAAAAAAAGCAGGATGCACAAAGTAGCCAAATAATATATAATAGGAATATTCAAAGAAAAATTAATTCAATGGAAGAGAAAATGTGCTACCAACTATTTGTACCATATGGAAGAAAATTGATACTGATGGCTATCATTGAGGGTAAAATTACTGGAATGTATAAAAGAAATAAATTATCTTTGATCTCCAAGCAAAAATATCAAGTAAATTATAATGAAGAAAAGATGAAACTGTTGTCCTCATTTTATGACAGCATGTCTTTATGACAAAAAAAAATAACTTTTTAAAATATATATAAAAGAAGGGAATGTGAGGCAACCAATTTTATATTATCCACAAAGTAAAAGTTGATATTATTCTATACCAAAAAAAAAAAAAAAAAGATACAGGTATGGTGGCACACACCTTTAATCCCAGGAACCTGGAACTAGGTTGGATGAGGCAGCCTTCAAGTTTGAGTCCAACCTCTGCAATTTAGGGATATCCTAAGTAA